>NC_047064.1:11047184-11411502 GCF_902459465.1 Asterias rubens | reverse complement strand
GTTTTTCTAATAGTCAACTCTGGAAATCGCGTTTTGACGGTGCAAATCGACCAAGTTGAGCATCCTGAACAACTTTCCTGTGTGGAGTCATGCAAAATTTGCAAAACCTAGTGATTCACAACTTTTTGGTGCAAAAGTGACGTCATAATTTGACCAAAAATCGTCGATTACCGCCAAAGTAAAACATTGACGGCGTTCAAATTTGCACCGACGCACTCGGGTGGGGTATCCACAAGAAGAAATCACGCTAACACGGCTGTTCGGGGTGGCTCGAAAATTAAAAGTTTATTCGCCGGGCAGGGAAATGTGAAGAGTGGCCATCTTGTTTTTCTAATAGTCAACTCTGAAAATCGCGTTTTGACGGTGCAAATCGACCAAGTTGAGCATCCTGAACAACTTGCATGTGTGGAGTCATGCAAAATTCGCAAAACCTTGGGAATTACAACTTTTTGGTGCAAAAGTGACGTCATAATTTGACCAAAAATCGTCGATTACCGCCAAAGTAAAACATTGACGGCGTTCAAATTTGCACCGGCCCACTCGGGTGGGGTATCCGCACGAAGAAATCACGCTAACTCGGCCGTTCGGGTTGGCTAGAAAATTAAAAGTTTATTCCCCGGGCAGGGAAAAGGGAAGAGCGGCCATCTTGTTTTTCTAATAGTCAACTCTGAAAATCGCGTTTTGACGGTGCAAATCGACCAAGTTGAGCATCATGAACAACTTTCCTATGTGGAGTCATGCAAAATTCGCAAAACCTTGGGAATTACAACTTTTTGGTGCAAAAGTGACGTCATATTTTGACCAAAAATCGTCGATTACCGCCAAAGTAAAACATTGACGGGGTTCAAATTTGCACCGGCACACTCGGGTGGGGTATCCGCAAGAAGTAATCACGCTAATTCGGCTTTTCGGGGTGGCACGAAAATTAAAAGTTTATTCCCCGGGCAGGGAAATGTGAAGACCGGCCATCTTGTTTTTCTAATAGTCAACTCTGGAAATCGCGTTTTGACGGTGCAAATCGACCAAGTTGAGCATCCTGAACAACTTTCCTGTGTGGAGTCATGCAAAATTCGCAAAACCTAGTGAATTACAACTTTTTGGTGCAAAAGTGACGTCATAATTTGACCAAAAATCGTCGATTACCGCCAAAGTAAAACATTGACGGGGTTCAAATTTGCACCGGCACACTCGGGTGGGGTATCCGCAAGAAGTAATCACGCTAATTCGGCTTTTCGGGATGCCACGAAAATTAAAAGTTTATTCCCGGGCAGGGAAAAGTGAAGAGCGGCCATCTTGTTTTTCTAATAGTCAACTCTGGAAATCGCGTTTTGACGGTGCAAATCGACCAAGTTGAGCATCCTGAACAACTTTCCTGTGTGGAGTCATGCAAAATTCGCAAAACCTTGGGAATTACAACTTTTTGGTGCAAAAGTGACGTCATAATTTGACCAAAAATCGTCGATTACCGCCAAAGTAAAACATTGACGGCGTTCAAATTTGCACCGGCCCACTCGGGTGGGGTATCCGCACGAAGAAATCACGCTAACTCGGCCGTTCGGGTTGGCTAGAAAATTAAAAGTTTATTCCCCGGGCAGGGAAAAGGGAAGAGCGGCCATCTTGTTTTTCTAATAGTCAACTCTGAAAATCGCGTTTTGACGGTGCAAATCGACCAAGTTGAGCATCATGAACAACTTTCCTATGTGGAGTCATGCAAAATTCGCAAAACCTTGGGAATTACAACTTTTTGGTGCAAAAGTGACGTGATATTTTGACCAAAAATCGTCGATTACCGCCAAAGTAAAACATTGACGGGGTTCAAATTTGCACCGGCACACTCGGGTGGGGTATCCGCAAGAAGTAATCACGCTAATTCGGCTTTTCGGGGTGGCACGAAAATTAAAAAGTTTATTATTTCCCGGGCAGGGAAATGTGAAGACCGGCCATCTTGTTTTTCTAATAGTCAACTCTGGAAATCGCGTTTTGACGGTGCAAATCGACCAAGTTGAGCATCCCGAACAACTTTCCTGTGTGGAGTCATGCAAAATTCGCAAAACCTTTGAAATTACAACTTTTTGGTGCAAAAGTGACGTCATATTTTGTCCAAAAATCGTCAATTACCGCCAAAGTAAAACATTGACGGGGTTCAAACTTGCACCGGCACACTCGGGTGGGTTATCCGCAAGAAGTAATCACGCTAATTCGGCTTTTCGGGGTGCCAGAAAATTAAAAAGTTTATTTCCCGGGAGGGAAAAGTGAAGAGCGGCCATCTTGTTTTTTTAATGGTCAACTCTGGAAATCGCGTTTTGACGGTGCAAATCGACCAAGTTGAGCATCCTGAACAACTTTCCTGTGTGGAGTCATGCAAAATTCGCAAAACCTTTGGAATTACAACTTTTTGGTGCAAAAGTGACGTCATATTTTGACCAGAAATTGTCAATATTACCGCCAAAGTAAAACATTGACGGGGTTCAAACTTGCACCGGCACACTCGGGTGGGGTATCCGCAAGAAGTAATCACGCTAATTCGGCTTTTTGGGGTGCCAGGAAAATTAAAATGTTTATTCCCCTGGAGGGAAAAGTGAAGAGCGGCCATCTTGTTTTTTTAATGGTCAACTCTGGAAATCGCGTTTTGACGGTGCAAATCGACCAAGTTGAGCATCCTGAACAACTTTCTTGTGTGGAGTCATGCAAAATTTGCAAAACCTAGTGATTTACAACTTTTTGGTGCAAAAGTGACGTCATAATTTGACCAAAAATCGTCGATTACCGCCAAAGTAAAACATTGACGGCGTTCAAATTTGCACCCGCAAACTCGGGTGGGGTATCCGCAAGAAGAAATCACGCTAACGCCGCTTTTCGGGGTGGCTCGAAAATTAAAAGTTTATTCCCCGGGCAGGGAAAATTGAAGAGCGGCCATCTTGTTTTTCTAATAGTCAACTCTGAAAATCGCGTTTTGACGGTGCAAATCGACACAGTTGAGCATCCTGAACAATTTTCCTGTGTGGAGTCATGCAAAATTCGCAAAACCTAGAGAATTACAACTTTTTGGTGCAAAAGTGACGTCATAATTTGACCAAAAATCGTCGATTATTGCCAAAGTAAAACATTGACGGCGTTCAAATTTGCACCCGCAAACTCGGGTGGGGTATCCGCAAGAAGAAATCACGCTAACGCCGCTTTTCGGGGTGGCTCGAAAATTAAAAGTTTATTCCCCGGGCAGGGAAAATTGAAGAGCGGCCATCTTGTTTTTCTAATAGTCAACTCTGAAAATCGCGTTTTGACGGTGCAAATCGACACAGTTGAGCATCCTGAACAATTTTCCTGTGTGGAGTCATGCAAAATTCGCAAAACCTAGAGAATTACAACTTTTTGGTGCAAAAGTGACGTCATAATTTGACCAAAAATCGTCGATTATTGCCAAAGTAAAACATTGACGGCGTTCAAATTTGCACCGGCACACTCGGGTGGGGTATCCGCAAGAAGTAATCACGCTAATTCGGCTTTTCGGGAGCTCGAAAATTAAAAGGTTTATTTTTGTCCCCGGGCAGGGAAAAGGGAATAGCGTCCATCTTGTCTTTCTAATAGTCAACTCTGGAAATCGTGTTTTGATGTTGCAAATCGACCAAGTTAAGCATCCTTAACAACTTTCCTGTGTGGAGTCATGCAAAATTAGCAAAACCTAGAGAATTACAACTTTTTGGTGCAAAACAAACGTCATAATTTGACCAAAAATCGTCGATTACCGCCAAAGTAAAACATTGACGGCGTTCAAATTTGCACCGGCACACTCGGGTGGGGTATCCGCAAGAAGAAATCACGCTAACTCAGCAGTTCGGGGTGGCTAGAAAATTAAAATTTTATTCCCCGGGCAGGGAAAAGTGAAGAGCGGCCATCTTGTTTTTTTAATAGTCAACTCTGGAAATCGCGTTATGACGGTGCAAATCGACCAAGTTGAGCATCCTGAACAACTTTCCTGTGTGGAGTCATGCACAATTCGCAAAACCTTGGGAATTACAACTTTTTGGTGCAAAAGTGACGTCATAATTTGACCAAAAATCGTCGATTACCGCTAAAGTAAAAAATTTACGTGGTTCAAATTTGCACCGGCACACTCGGGTGGGGTATCCGCAAGAAGTATTCACGCTAATTCAGCTTTTCGGGGTGCCAGGAAAATTACAAAGTTTATTCCCCGGGAGGGAAAAGTGAAGAGCGGCCATCTTGTTTTTCTAATAGTCAACTCTGGAAATCGCGTTTTGACGGTGAAAATCGACCAAGTTGAGCATCCTGAACAACTTTCCTGTGTGGAGTCATGCAAAATTCGCAAAAACTTGGGAATTACAACTTTTTGGTGCAAAAGTGACTTCATAATTTGACCAAAAATCGTCGATTACCGCCAAAGTAAAACATTGACGGGGTTCAAATTTGCACCGGCACACTCGGTGGGGTATCCGCAAGAAGTACTCACGCTAATTCGGCTTTTCGGGGTGGCTCGAAAATTACAAAGCTTAATCCCCGGGCAGGGAAAAGGGAACAGCGGCCATCTTGTTTTTCTAATAGTCAAATCTGGAAATCGCGTATTGACGGTGCAAATCGACCAAGTTGAGCATCCTGAACAACTTTCCTGTGTGGAGTCAAGCAAAATTCGCAAAACCTTGGGAATTACAACTTTTTGGTGCAAAAGTGACGTCATAATTTGACCAAAAATCGTCGATTACCGCTAAAGTAAAAAATTTACGTGGTTCAAATTTGCACCGGCACACTCGGGTGGGGTATCCGCAAGAAGTAATCACGCTAATTCGGCTTTTCGGGAGCTCGAAAATTCAAAAGTTTATTATTCCCCGGGCAGGGAAAAGGGAAGAGCGGCCATCTTGCTTTTCTAATAGTCAACTCTGGAAATCGTGTTTTGACGGTGCAAATCGACCAAGTTGAGCATCCTGAACAACTTTCCTGTGTGGAGTCAAGCAAAATTCGCAAAACCTTGGGAATTACAACTTTTTGGTGCAAAAGTGACGTCATAATTTGACCAAAAATCGTCGATTACCGCTAAAGTAAAAAATTTACGTGGTTCAAATTTGCACCGGCACACTCGGGTGGGGTATCCGCAAGAAGTAATCACGCTAATTCGGCTTTTCGGGAGCTCGAAAATTCAAAAGTTTATTATTCCCCGGGCAGGGAAAAGGGAAGAGCGGCCATCTTGCTTTTCTAATAGTCAACTCTGGAAATCGTGTTTTGACGGTGCAAATCGACCAAGTTGAGCATCCTGAACAACTTTCCTGTGTGGAGTCAAGCAAAATTCGCAAAACCTGGAGAATTACAACTTTTTGGTGCAAAAGTGACGTCATAATTTGACCAAAAATCGTCGATTACCGCCAATGTAAAACATTGACGGGGTTCAAATTTGCACCGGCACACTCGGGTGGCGTATCCGCAAAAGTAATCACGCTAGTTCGGCTTTTCGGGAGCTCAAAAATTAAAAAGTTTATTATTCCCGGGCAGGGAAAAGGGAAGAGCGTCCATCTTGTTTTTCTAATAGTCAACTCTGAAAATCGCGTTTTGAGGGTGCAAATCGACCAAGTTGAGCATCATGAACAACTTTCCTATGTGGAGTCATGCAAAATTCGCAAAACCTTGGGAATTACAACATTTTGGTGCAAAAGTGACGTCATAATTTGACCAAAAATCGTCGATTACCGCTAAAGTAAAAAATTTACGTGGTTCAAATTTGCACCGGCACACTCGGGTGGGGTATCCGCAAGAAGTAATCACGCTAATTCGGCTTTTCGGGAGCTCGAAAATTCAAAAGTTATTATTCCCCGGGCAGGGAAAAGGGAAGAGCGGCCATCTTGCTTTTCTAATAGTCAACTCTGGAAATCGTGTTTTGACGGTGCAAATCGACCAAGTTGAGCATCCTGAACAACTTTCCTGTGTGGAGTCATGCAAAATTCGCAAAACCTTGGGAATTACAACTTTTTGGTGCAAAAGTGACGTCATAATTTGACCAAAAATCGTCGATTACCGCTAAAGTAAAACATTGACGTGGTTCAAATTTGCACCGGCACACTCGGGTGGGGTATCCGCAAGAAGTAATCACGCTAATTCGGCTTTTCGGGAGCTCGAAAATTAAAAAGTTTATTCCCCGGGCAGGGAAAAGGGAAGAGCGGCCATTTTTCTTTTTCTAATAGTCAACTCTGGAAATCGCGTTTTGACGGTGCAAATCGACCAAGTTGAGCATCCTGAACAACTTTCCTGTGTGGAGTCATGCAAAATTCGCAAAACCTGGAGAATTACAACTTTTTGGTGCAAAAGTGACGTCATAATTTGACCAAAAATCGTCGATTACCGCCAATGTAAAACATTGACGGGGTTCAAATTTGCACCGGCACACTCGGGTGGCGTATCCGCAAGAAGTAATCACGCTAGTTCGGCTTTTCGGGAGCTCAAAAATTAAAAAGTTTATTATTCCCGGGCAGGGAAAAGGGAAGAGCGTCCATCTTGTTTTTCTAATAGTCAACTCTGAAAATCGCGTTTTGAGGGTGCAAATCGACCAAGTTGAGCATCATGAACAACTTTCCTATGTGGAGTCATGCAAAATTCGCAAAACCTTGGGAATTACAACATTTTGGTGCAAAAGTGACGTCATAATTTGACCAAAAATCGTCGATTACCGCTAAAGTAAAAAATTTACGTGGTTCAAATTTGCACCGGCACACTCGGGTGGGGTATCCGCAAGAAGTAATCACGCTAATTCGGCTTTTCGGGAGCTCGAAAATTCAAAAGTTTATTATTCCCCGGGCAGGGAAAAGGGAAGAGCGGCCATCTTGCTTTTCTAATAGTCAACTCTGGAAATCGTGTTTTGACGGTGCAAATCGACCAAGTTGAGCATCCTGAATAACTTTCCTGTGTGGAGTCAAGCAAAATTCGCAAAACCTTGGGAATTACAACTTTTTGGTGCAAAAGTGACGTCATAATTTGACCAAAAATCGTCGATTACCGCTAAAGTAAAAAATTTACGTGGTTCAAATTTGCACCGGCACACTCGGGTGGGGTATCCGCAAGAAGTAATCACGCTAATTCGGCTTTTCGGGAGCTCGAAAATTCAAAAGTTTATTATTCCCCGGGCAGGGAAAAGGGAAGAGCGGCCATCTTGCTTTTCTAATAGTCAACTCTGGAAATCGTGTTTTGACGGTGCAAATCGACCAAGTTGAGCATCCTGAACAACTTTCCTGTGTGGAGTCAAGCAAAATTCGCAAAACCTGGAGAATTACAACTTTTTGGTGCAAAAGTGACGTCATAATTTGACCAAAAATCGTCGATTACCGCCAATGTAAAACATTGACGGGGTTCAAATTTGCACCGGCACACTCGGGTGGCGTATCCGCAAAAAGTAATCACGCTAGTTCGGCTTTTCGGGAGCTCAAAAATTAAAAAGTTTATTATTTCCCGGGCAGGGAAAAGGGAAGAGCGTCCATCTTGTTTTTCTAATAGTCAACTCTGAAAATCGCGTTTTGAGGGTGCAAATCGACCAAGTTGAGCATCATGAACAACTTTCCTATGTGGAGTCATGCAAAATTCGCAAAACCTTGGGAATTACAACATTTTGGTGCAAAAGTGACGTCATAATTTGACCCAAAATCGTCGATTACCGCCAAAGTAAAACATTGACGGCGTTCAAATTTGCACCGGCACACTCGGGTGGGGTATCCGCAAGAAGTAATCACGCTAATTCGGCTTTTCGGGGTGCCAGGAAAATTAAAAAGTTTATTCCCCGGGAGGGAAAAGTGAAGAGCGGCCATCTTGTTTTTTTAATGGTCAACTCTGGAAATCACGTATTGACGGTGCAAATCGACCAAGTTGAGCATCCCGAACAACTTTCCTGTGTGGAGTCATGCAAAATTCGCAAAACCTTGGGAATTACAACTTTTTGGTGCAAAAGTGACGTCATAATTTGACCAAAAATCGTCGATTACCGCCAAAGTAAAACATTGACGGGGTTCAAATTTGCACCGGCACACTCGGTGGGGTATCCGCAAGAAGTAATCACGCTAATTCGGCTTTTCGGGGTGCCACGTAAACTTAAAAAGTTTATTCCCGGGCAGGGAAAAGAGAAGAGCGGCCATCTTGATTTTCTAATAGTCAACTCTGGAAATCGCGTTATGACGGTGCAAATCGACCAAGTTGAGCATCCTGAACAACTTTCCTGTGTGGAATCATGCAAAATTCGCAAAACCTGGAGAATTACAACTTTTTTGTGCAAAAGTGACGTCATAATTTGACCAAAAATTGTCGTTTACCGCCAAAGTAAAACATTGACGTAGTTCAAATTTGCACCGGCACACTCGGGTGGGGTAAATAAATGTTAATTGTGGTTCGAATTGACAACGGCGCACCCAGAATTATGGTTTTTTTTTTTTTGGGGGGGGGGGTTCGAACCAATTTATTGGGTGGAGTCCAGGAGGGCCGGCCTCTGGTGGGGTCCAGGAGCGAAGCCCCGTTTGGGGTCCAGGGGGCAAAGCTCTGAGCCTTCTGGCAGCGTGCAATGGTACTTTTCGGATGGAACGAACAAGCACGGTGAGTGACCACGGTGAATGGTACTTTTATTTGCTATCACGTGACGGAGCATCCTCCAATAAAATGGCAAGGATCTGCTTGGGTGTTGTATAAATTTTGTTATCTCTTGTACTACCAACATGACAAAATGTACGTTATATTGCCAACAAATATCTGGAATTTATAACCTTTCAATTGTTATTTTTAGAAAACTAGATTGATTTCTTAAATCTGGAGCACGCTTTTCACAGTTTAGGGGGAAAAATGGTACTCGACAAATTCGTTGCTTTAAAATCCTGTTTCGATTGAAATTTTCGGACTTTTATGACAATTTGAAGCAGTAAATTTGAATGTGAAAAAAATGCAGATAAATGTGAACCTGTTTTAGGTGTGTTGTTGCCATTGGCCTTCGAGAAAGAATCTGCTAGTGTCGAAACCTTCAGACCTTAAAACATTTTTGTGCATTATTTTATACCATAGGTCATTTTGGTTGGTAAGCTGGCCCCAATTTCATAAAGGTGCTTTATAGCGGCCGATTTTGTGCTTTCTGTGGTTTTTTCCATTTCATATCACTGCTCACCTTCCGGTGCTCACTGCACGAAAACAAATGACGTCACAATGCAAATCCATTGTGAACGCCGCCTCATTTTTTCTGCTTACCTGTGAAATACGCTTGCACCTTAGCAAATGTTTCTGTTACACCAAGTACACAAATTTGCTGACCGTTTTAAGCATCACTATGAAATTCGGGCAAGTTTGCAGCAATTAACTATAATTATTTTCCCATTCTAACTATTAGGTGATGGATCAACAAGCTCGCTATGGGACAACCACCTGACGATCCAATGGTCGAAAATGAATCAGATGAAACAATACATACCTTTCACACTATCTGACGTCATCGGAGCTTTAACACCAAACGCAAGAATCATATTCTTGCTACGGAACCCAATCAACAGGTTTAATAGTCGTATAGTTATTGTGACCCGCTCTGCACAAAAGGGACGATATTCTAATTACATTTAAAGAGGCGATCAATGTTGATATCCTGAACATATTTTCACAACAATATTTTGTCTTTCTCGGTTTATTAGCTTCTGTTGCATAAATAGTTCCATATTTTATTCACAGAAGTAACCTTTTTAATTTTTGTTTAGTTGAAAAAAACAAAGGTTTTTTATATCAATTATAGGTAACTTCCCTTAAATTTTGCTAAGTTTAAGGAGCTGTATCTCTGAAGGCACTTTCAATAAATTATAAAATATGAATATGCAAATATCAGTCAGTATATCTCCAGAATGCAAAATGGCACAGGGTTCAAACCTACACCAAAAGAAAGCTGATAATAACACCAATACAACTGTGTATGTACCTCAATTTACTTATTTTTGTTGAGCCGGTCACAAAAATAATTTATTGTACTTTCTTTTGTTTTTATGTATTTTCTTGTGCAGCGCCAACAGCTTCATGCCTGACGGAGCTTAGACTTGATGAAACGTCGCAGTAGCGCTGCATGTTACAAACACACATTCTGCCGTTCATGCAACAGTCACAGATTGATTTACCTTCATGATGCAACTGTCGTAGGTAGCGCGTGGCAAGACTCACATACAAACATACTGGGATCGAGGATGTGTGTACCGTCCCTGTGAATACACAGCTTAACAATTACCGACTTGATTTCAAGACTAGACGGACCTGAGCGCTATATTAAATATAAGAGGCTATTATTATTATAATCGTAATAACTACTAAACTTTTCTGTTATCTGTTTTAGGTTGTACTCTGATTATTGGTACATTTATGGCGGGAAATCGCCTCAGGATTTTGATCTGAAAATTCGCGCTCATTTGAAGATTTTTCGAGAGTGTCTAAATACGGCAGATGACCGCACATGCGCATATCAACTCAATAATGGAGGCGCAGGACACGTAAGTGGCAAGTGTTGAGTATTAATAGTTTGCTATTTCAATACTTTGAAAGCATAACTCCCATAATGGGTGTATGTGGCTTTGTTGAGGTGTTTGTTTAATGTTTTGGTCGAGAGTTTTGTTTTGTTTCACTTTTATTTGTATAATACAGAGTGCTTTAGTCGGTTTATATATCATCTACGTCAGAGACTGGTTACGGCGTTTTCCAACTGATCAGGTGTTGTTTCTCCGAAGTGATGACTGGTTCGAGGGTCAGAAACAAAACATTCTGCTTAAGACTTATCACTTTTTAGATATTGGTAAGCTGTGACAATTTTTTTAATTTATTTATTCTGTTGCCCATCGAGGGCCCTTGTGAAAGTATGGCTTGGTGTTGGGATTCGGCCAATATGGAAGGCGCACATTATAGTTTGAAATGACTACAGACCCCAAGCCCGAAGCCAAGGCCTAGCTTAGCTTTCGAAAGGGGCCTTTACTCATAGTGACTGATCTTGCCAAATCGTTTCTAAATTTGTGTCTTTTAAACCTTCCGTTTGAACCAGGTGCCCCAAAGATTGAGTGTCACTTATCCCCCTTTGTATTATCATATACACTGTATAACCTTATAAACATGTCAGGTCTACGTGCTTGACCATCCTAGTCGTGAACGATACTGGTATACCCTTGCCAACAAATGGAATACATAGAAAATACAACTCATTATCTGAGCTGCTGCTAAGACCTTTGATTTATACATACACGTTGCTTATTTCTTATGATTCAGATGTCACTAAGGAGCAAATGAAAGACATCCTCACCGTTGACACCGGGAAGATTAAGATTGGAGGAGAGACCGTCTTGAGATCCAGTGGCAAGAAGACACCCAATGATGGCTTCTACTAAGAAATTACTGCAGGAGTTATACCCTCCTTATAACAAAGAATTGGTTGAACTGACTGGACATGATGGGTTTCTGTGGGAAGATTAGAAAGTAAAACAACTTAATATGGCAGTGGACACTATTGGTAATTACTCGAAATAATTATTATAATAAAACCTCATTTGGTAACGAGTAATGGGGAGAGGTTGATAGTATAAAACACTGTTCGTGGAAAATTCGTGGAAAAATACTTCTTTCTCGAAAACTACGTCACTTCAGAGGGAGCCGTTTCTCACAATGTTTTATACTACCAACCTCTGCCCATTGCTCATTACCAAGTAAGGTTTTATGCTAATAATTATTTGGAGTAATTACCAATAGTGTCCACTGCCTTTAAGCTTCAATTTGATAATAAATGTGATTTAACTTTTGACTTTATGCTTTAGGATTTTAGACTTAAATGAAAAAACGTGTACAAATGCTATGCCGGGGTTTTAGGCGGAAATAAAGAACAATAATAATAACTAGCCATTGGTGTTTGTGAAAGCTGTTATTTTTTTGCGCGTTGTTTTGCTTCGATTAAGTGCTTTAAAGATTTGAATTTGGTCTGGTTATCTCCTTGCAGATTTGCAGATTGCTGGAACTGCCTCGGGATTGTGACTTGAGTCAAGTCTACGTGTGACAAGGCCCCTAAGAACAAAACAAATAAAAGTTTACAATATGTAATTAAAGCACAGATGGTTAGGCCTTGCATTGCCCATCGATCACAACTCAGTGTGTTTATGTTGTCATTCTATTAAACCATGTGTAATCATTTTCCAAAATATCAATGTGACTTGTTTGTTTTATTCTCCGTAAACTCATATGTTCCACGTTGTTAAAGCAATAACGTTAGCAACAGCTGGCCTGACAGCCCAAAGCTGTAACGGGTATACATGTATATGCTTACGATATGGTTTTAACAGCTTTAAGTAGTATGCAGCAGGAACGCAGACCGCAGTTTAGGGAAGCAACTGGGTTGCTCCAAAATTGGGTGTTCCGAGCAGTCCACCGTCGCGTGACGGTGGTATTTTTTAGCTGTTCCGACCTACCGTCGGAACAGGTATTGTTTTCGTCGAGATTTTTATTATTTTTATTATTATTATTATTATTATATAAATAGGGGTTTTTGACGACGACGACATACCATGGTGTCCACAGAATTACACTAAACTTAAACAGTTTGAAGATAATGACAGTTGAAAGCTTCCCTTAAAATATTACTTGCTGTGGTGTTGTAGTTTTTGAGAAATGAGTGAAAAAATGTCAAATTTAGACTCCGAGGTGGCGTCGTCCGTGGACGAAATAAAATGTTCAAAAGAATATCCATATAATATATTTGTCTGGTGTATAAACTGATGTCCCAGCCATGGGATTTGCGTGTGTTTTTGCTAGATTCCTCGCTCCCCAATCAAAGTGACTACAAAACGTCTCTAATGGATAACAATGGTATATTTCGACATGGTTTTTTTCCCAGCAAGAGTTGTGGGGCCCATTTTCTCTAGTATTTATTTTTATCACACAACTAGTGTTCCCTTTTATGTTTTATTATGATGTTGGGTATTTTGTTTATCGTTTTCATTTAAATATATGGTTAAGTTTTATTTTACGCTAACTGTTTTTGTGTTTGTTCTTCCTGTAATTTTGAATTGTTTTGCCGCTACATAAGATTACACCCACTAAATATAATTGCTTACATTGCGTTCTTCGTTAGAAAAAGGGGGGGGGGGGTCCGTACTCGTTAAGGTTTGCTTTTTATGGGCCCCTCCATCCCCTACATGTGATTTGCATTGATTTTTAGTTTTTGTTTTCTATTTTTCATACTACTTCGCTACGCTCATACGCATGAAAAGCAGTTTCATTTTCTATGGACGACAAAAAACAAAAACACACTTCATAATACAAACAATTTGTTTCAGATAATTTTATTATATCATGGGATTGGGCCGTAGCGCAACGGTGATTGTTAAATTGATCAATAAGGAGTAGCATACTATTAATATTAGTTAGTTACAAGGTTTTAATGTTAGTTAATATAATTATAAATAGCCATCATAACTCAATCCAGACTCATCGAGTCTCGGCCCTTACGGCCCTTCGGGCATCGCCCGGTATCCTCTTTTATCTTCTTACTACATATTGAGTACATATTGATTTATTTTTTATTTTTATATGATTAAATACAATTTGGATGATCGCCATTCCTCACTATCAATACTCACCGATTCTCGGTCATCTTAAGCCTTTTCGAGCATCGCCCAGTATCCTCCCACATTTTCCTATTACAATGGATTACAGTCAACTACAATATTTTTCGTTAATGCATACACTTAGATAAACACCATTCATCATATTTGAGATATCACTGTCTAGCCATCGAGCCTCGACTCAAGCTTTATATACTAAACACATTGTGTTAACTTAAATCCAATTCGAAGGAAGTGTATATTCCCAGAATTTAACACATCATACGTGTACAAATTTATACTTAATTTATTATTAATTGATTTACAACTTCATAATTTTCGGAGAATACTTCTCACGTTTAAACAAAATTCTCCTTTATTATATAATTTTGCTATTACTCTTTCGAAAGTATTGAGGACACAAGCAGTCTCTGATCAAAGTCTCTCTTCACACATCTGTTTTTTGCTACTGTTGTCTTCCGTCTTCTTTAAGAATGTCGACTGTTTGTAGTTATAAGACTCCTTGGGGATAGGAGAAAAATTTGGAAAAACCGTGACCTCAATTTTGACCTCTTCTTCCGGGTCAACCGGAAGTGGGACCATATCTCAAGAACTACTCAACCGATTTTCAATTTGTTTTCACTTACAGACTCCTTGACATTAAGGCCGTGTCCGAAACGGCGACTTCGGCTACAGCTACGGCTAGACCGCGCGCGTCTGCTATTCTTCAACACTGGTAGACGCGCTGATCTAGACGTAGCTGTAGCTGAAGTCGTCGTTTCGGACACGGCCTAATATTGACTGTGAAAACCCGTGACCTCATGTTGGCCTCTACGTCCGGGTGAACCGGAAGTGGGACCATACGCCAAGTACTATACAACCGATTTTCAATCCTTTTTGTTCAGTTTTATCCTCCTAAGGCATTACAAGTTGTGGTTGGTCACGAAGTGGTGGGTGAAAGGCGAGCCACGGAGTGGGGAGTCGGCCAGCCCATGGCAGTGTTGGAGAGGCCCGAAGGGTCGACATGTGAATATGATGCAAGGCATCACGTTGTAAGAAGTTGTCTCACGCCAGTGAAACGGTGGGCAAACCGTTATTGTTTGCCCGTAGTTGTGAGGTGCGGGAGTGATTTTTTAAAATCACGGAGCGCCGAAAACACTACCACGCAGTTTGTTTGAAGTGAAAAACACCTTATCACAGATAGGAGAAGCTTTCGATTGGCTCCCGATACTGGGGTGCTTGTGTGTCTGTCGGTGTCGTATCATATTGTCGCTACTCGAAAAGCTCTTCCCACAAATTGGACACGAGACCTTTACCTGTACGGGTCTAAGAAAAGTGTTTAGACGCTTCGACTCCATTTGTATATCAGTGAGACGATCCAAGACGAATGATATAGGCTTCAAAGTGTACACCGACCACCAGAAAACTTTAAATAAGTCGAACCTGTAAGGATCTTACAACTTAAGATTATAAGGTAGCATTGGGCTCAGGTCGTTGTCAAGTTCGTTTGACGATTGTTTCAATTGTGGACATCTGGTACAGTGAATCAGCTTGACAACGACCTCATCCCATGTTTTTCACTTCAAACAATTTGAAGAAACATCTTCAAAATCATAAGGAGGAGGAGGAGGAGGAGGAGGAGGAGGAGGTGAGGAAGTGGACGGGGAGGAGCTTCATTGAGACGATAGTGATGAATCAACAGATGGCGATGATTTTGAAAATGAAGACGTGATTGAGGAAGGGGACTACCGTGAAGATGATGACAGTGATGGACTAACAGATAATGATGGCCATGAACATGAAGGAGATGAGGAGGAGGAGAAGGAGGAGTGAGTTCCTTTTTGTACACGGCTAATAGGTGCGTGACGCAGACGCGATTGCGCGTCTGCTTAGTGCACAACTCTATGGCGTTTGCCAACCAACAGGGTCTGTACGCATGCGTGAATGTAATTAGCATATTTCATGGGTCTTTAACAGCCACAATGGTTGCTTATTTGCATGCAATACTTAGTATTCAAAGTATTATGCTCCATTCTAAAAAGAACAAACGTCAAGCATTGAAACAAATTTTTCCGTTAGTGGCCAAAGCTTGCGTCGATCAGAGATGGCTAATTGTGTACTAGAAATCCTGCCGGTTTAATACAACTTTTTTTTTAATGTAAGACTCCATAGGAAATCGTTTCATGATATGAACATTCAATTCCATGGATACTAATGGTTTAACAGCAGCGAAATTGTTATCAAACCAGGCTGTCGAATACCATGGCAAACAAATCGGCGGCGACGATCTTTAACAAACGAAGACAGAAAGCCCATGCATAGAGCAGCTGGTGATCACAATGCAATTTCTAATTGACAGGCTTTGGGTGATGGTCTGTAGGTTTTCGTTCTAGCTCCTTTATCCATGGTGCAACATACTTGTGTAAATATTTCTCATAATAAAGATTAGTTCTTAATAAACACAACATTTAAATTTGTTGCGTCACAGAACAATTGTTACTGGTGTGAGATATGTGTTGGGGTCCGAAGACTAATGTAGTGTGGGGGTCCAAAGCGGCTGCTAAATACTGGAAATGAAGTTTTAAAGACACACAGGTTCTGTTTCTCTCCGCCAATGTAGTTGACCCTTTATTGAATTGTTGAGTGACCTAACCTGCACAATTGATATCTGATGAAGATTGTTCAGGCGGATGATAAAATACACAAAGATACATTAATTAAACTCCTGCTTAGAACGACAGAAATAAACACCCATTCCACCAATGTCCAACATAGCCATTGCCATACATACATCCGTCCATACATAGCAACGTTAACATTAACTTCTACATGTACCTGACTGCGCGTGTACCGCAACACAGCATAGCTTATAACGCTAACCAACGCACATGTGTATCCTAAAACGTCACCCCCAAATCTGTGACCCACACAAGTTTTCTAACTGTAAAATTACACTTTTTTGTCAATGAAATTCCCAAAAACTACAACAGAATATGAATCTATGGATATTATTTTTTTGCGGATATAATGAAAATAATGATTAAATAAAAGGTTTAAAACTACGGATAAAGTTTGGCATCCTCATCTGATGAAGATTGTGTAGGCGGTGATGAGCGTGGGGGGTCTCTAAACTTCAAAGGGCGCCACCCCGCATCCTCAGCGGAGAGAGTATAACTTTATACTATAACAATTAAACAATTGCTCCAATAATAAAGGAACAACTCCTCACAACCTTCCCCGCCTAGTAGTCATCGTCCTTTGATGACCAGGGGCATGGTCTAGGAATAACTTTATACTATAACAATTAAACAATGCTCCAATAATAAAGGAACAACTCCTCACAACGGTAACCCGCATTTTCGTTGCGTAACACCGTGCTCGACAGTCTTGGTTCACTCCGTTTATTCAACTCACTAATAGCGCCCGTTACAAACCGTTCGTGTATAAAAAATATTATATAACACCCAAGCAGATCCTTGCCATTTGATTGGAGGATTGTCCGTCACGTGATAGCAAATAAAAGTACCATTGCACGCTGAGTCACTCGCCGTGCTTTTTCGTTCCATCCGAAAAGTACCATTGCACGCTGGCACGCTGCCAGCGTGCAATGGTACTTTTCGGATGGAACGAAAAAGCCGAGTAAAAACATCACTGCGTGCGCGTGTCTTTGGTAACGCAGCAGGTGTTACTGCAAGAAGGCGTAGTAAAATTACTAGCATTCGGCTTCTACAGTTGAAATTGTTTGTTTTGAAAGTTGTTTCTTTCAATCAAAATGACAAAGTTCTACTTGGATGTTATATAAAACAAATAATGAATGTTTTTCATTCGTGCAATGGTGCGAATATGTTCATTCGTTGAAAGCTGGAATGTTCCATTCAACTCGGCTCCGCCTCGTTGAATATAACATTCCATCTTTCAACTCATGAACATATTCGCACCATTGCACTCATAAACATTCATTATGTGTATACTATTAACCAGACTTAGCCCACGAACCGCCCCGGTCGGCCGCGCTGTGCGTGAAAGGTAAACGAAAAACGTCTTGCACCAAGACTATATGCTTGACCCGTTATGCTTCACTTGTGTCTTTATAAGGTAACGTCATAGGTTGTTTTTTGTCAACATAATGCTGGTTTATCAACAACATTATGAGAGAAAGATACAGCAAAAGTCACCTGTGACAGTTTCAGCTGAATACAGTTGTCTCTTGGCAAAACAAAAGAAAATAACCACGAACCATCCAATTTTGGCGAGATGACATTTCCGCATCTCTTGCGCCACCATTCACAAACTAGCCTTGCTCATGCAGTCGGGTTATTCACTCCGAAAAACGCCGCTGTAAAAACCCACCCGTATAGTATACACTGTGTGTAAAACTAATCACATCGCACGACACGGCGCCTCTAACCAGGCAAGGGCGAAACAGATGCTATCGTGCTTGTGTTTTGAAGAAGACAAAAAAATCAGAATTGAATGAGTCTTTTTTGAAATGATTTTACATAAATATACCATTTAAAATATTATGCCTCGCAAATGAACCCGCCGAGAATGTCCTCGACAGATTCAACAAAAAGGGGGCACTCTAGTCTCCATGCCTTTGATTTAGATTTGTTTATTCATGGGTAGGTTGGGCTCGGTCCAAAGTCTTTTCAATATTGATTCCAAACTTGACCGTGTTCAGAAATACAACGGGGTGGGGGGGGGGGGGGGGGTTGGAGAGACGAGCAACAGTAGCACAGTCCTTGTACAGCTGACGTCACACCATCCACAGCTGTATACGGACCAACCCACTTACAAACCAGTGCAATATCAATATTGCTATTGGCGATCCAATCACAGCGCATTACCTCATAACATCCCCCCCCCCCCGTGTGCAGTACATGAATCGATCATATTGTACCATACGAGCTGGTATAACTAAGTACCCTTTTGGCTTGGTGGGGATGAAATCATTACTTGCAGTGCATCACTAGGGTGGATGAGTTTCTACCAGATTGACATCCTGACTGCGCTATCAGGACTGAATGTTGTGCCTCTTTTTATTATTTTTCTCCTCGAATCGGGACTGTACACATTCAAAAATAATTGGACTTGTCAACCTTCGTCTATACGTCAGTTTGAAATTATTCTGCTTCAACGCCATGCAGGTGAGGTTTTTTTTAACCGTTTTATTTTAACAGTAGACCTCGTTCGTAGTGTAGATAGAAAGGGGAATCTAATTAAGCTCCCACAGGCACTGCATGGACACCTTGGTAATCGTCTTAGACCAGTCTTCTCACTTGGTGTATCTCAATACACACACAGAAAAAATTACACAGGTTGTGTAAAATTTTACATAATTGCAATGTGCCATACGAACCTTCTAATAGTTATGTAAAATTTTACATAACAGGGGTTGGGTAAGGTTTTTCATAGAAGTTTTGTAAACTTTTACCTCGAAACTATGTTCCTTAATTTACCTAATATCGTGGTAAAAGCCATTAGGTAAAATCTTACAAATTCTGATGGTAAAAAACAACATAGTTTTTATGTAGAATGTCTCGAATTTTACATTGTAATTTTTGTTTTACTATTTCCCCATGTTAACATTTTACTAATATTTTAGGTAGTTTTTCTATTTACTGTGCAAAAGAAACTAATTTTTTACTTTTACACGATGTAAAGATTTACTTAATCTTCAGGTATAACAAATAAAAAAAGGTTAATAAAAAGGTAAAATAAAATGTTCAAAGAAAGTGAAGTAAATCCACACATGGACAAAAAAATTTATAAATATAAAACTTCAATTTATTCTCAATTACTTATTGTAAAATAATTCAGTATACAAAGAATCGCATTGCAGGATTTGGCAATCTTTTAAAGTTAACATGTACTGAAAACAGTACTGTTTGTCCACATATTTCAGTTTTGATTTGTAACAACAGTAAGACACCAAAACAGTTATAGGTCAACATGTGTAACAAAACCAGATCAACTGGTCATAGAAAAAGGAGTTCAAAATACAAAAAACCCACAGAAAACCTGAATCCCATAATTAAAGTGTTTATAAACACTTTAATTATGGGATTTAGGTTTTACCTCTTATTGATGAATTGATTTAACACCTTGTATTATGTCTTTGAGTTCTATGCGTACATCCATTTCTATGTGTAAAAAACTCAAAGGCCAAATGGCTATTACTTTTTTGAGGGGTGGGGGTATAAAAAAGTCATTGGTTATTTATTATTATTTTTTTTTTGGTAATCTGCTGAAAAAAAATGGTCTGAAGTACTTTTTTACTGACACATGTAAATTGTTGAGAACATTCTTGGACTGATAATTATTTTGTTTTTATGTTGAGATTTTCCTTTCACCAATATAGTATTAATTGTCAGTCTTGTATCGTCAATGCAGTCCAAGAATTATTAGCGAGAATTTATATTTTCAAGCCTGCTCCTGTCGGACTTGGCTAGCACTGAACATACAATACTTAATAATACTACATCAGTAAAGGGCAACATGTATGTCCTATATCAAAACAGACTCTTACAAAAGCTTACAGCATTAAACATAAGTCAATAGTCAGATAAAACACAGTTAGGTTTTTTTCTAGCTTGCATGTAAATAAAGACAAGAACTTTTAGCTCTTAGGCATTCTTTTAGTAAACTTGGTTATTAACTTAACTTTTTGAAAACCTGAAACACCATGAACTTGTGAAGAGCTCACATTTTGCTGGAGCAGAATGCTCGGAAATCCCTGATTGCGCTGCTTTTAACTGCTTTTCCCTTTATGCCATACACAACCGCTTCAAGAAACTCCCAAGCACCATAGCACTTATCCTGCTACTGTAGATCGCATACAAAATACAACTTAAAGCACACATCAAGGGCCTTGGTAAGCGATGGTTGCAGCATAGCCTTCCTTTCGATGACAACGAATACTTGCTGTGGTGAAATGGGAGTTCCACCAAGTCGTAGGATGTATGGCTGAGAATGCGACTTGCAGTCAATCTCCTTCAGATATTGATCCAGGCTCATGTTTTCCTGAGGAAGTACAAAGAAAAAACCTTGCATAAAAAAAATCCCTTATAAACATTGTTAGCTCCACCGAATTGGCTTTGGTGACCTACAGAAGAAGAGAAAAATCCCACAAAAACAGGCACAGAAAACACAAATGAGAAGCAAGTTAGCCATGACCCGAGGGTCCGAGGGAATGTCATGATGAACGTATTGATCCATCGGGCTAGGCCTAACTGTCTTTCTCATTTGTGTTTTCTGTACCTCGCTGTTTGTTTGTTTTTTGTTTAGTTTTTTTGGGGGGCCTTTTTCTTATTCCGTGGGTCACCCAAGCCAAGTCAGTGGAGTGTTACGTGTCCTACGCTCGACTTTGTAGAGCTACCTAGGCCCCAACCCCACTAAACGGTCGTATTAGCACAGCGAATGTCAACGCCGCACCCGTAGTATAAGTTAACTTATATTATTATAGGCCCTAGCCCCATGTGGCCTGGATAATAAGTCCCTGCCCTGTACTCACCCCTCCCCCATCCATTGCTCCATGATTTAGCACACCGAGGCCCAAGCCCACCCATTTTTTTCCTGAAAACAGTGAAAGCTAGAAACAGCTAGGCCTACATCATCAGTCTACTCTTTAGCTATAGACTACGAGTTTGTTTTACTTTTGACATGACACCATGCACACATTCACGTGTATCAATCATGTGTATGTTGGTAGCCATGATATAATTTAATTGTGCATGTCAAAAAAAAAGGATGCTCAAATGGTCATCATGTTTACAAAATCAAAATCAGCAGAAGCAATTAATTCGAAATTGTGATCAAGTTGGTCTATAAACTAATAAATACCTTCGAATATTTGTACCAGACTTCCAAAGCCCCAGTCACACAAGTTTTGTTTCATCCTTTCCATCTCTAACGCACGAACGTCAGCTGTCATCGCTAGTTGTAGCATGGAGGATTGGAGTAAGTAACTAAGGCAGCGCAAGCAACATCGCGATGACTACGTTTCCGGCCGTGCGTGGCGCCTGCACGTGGGAATTATACCCCCTAAGTCGGTAATGTTTACACAACGTTATGAACATCTTACGCCAAATTTGGTAAAACTTCTTGCGCTCGGTACAATCTTGACCAAGGTTACATAATTCTGGTAAAAGATTACACAGTTCTGGTAAAACAACCAGAATACATTGAAAACAAGACAATTTTTACTTACAAGATAGTTATGTATTTTCATTTAGTAATATTTTACCCACATTGTGTAATATTTTACCAATTCTATTTTAAACACTTTTTTTTTACCATTCATTTTGTGTGTGTATATGCACAAAATAACAAACCTGTGAAAATTTGAGCTCAATATTGGTCGTCGAAGTTGCGAGATAATAATGGAAGATAAAACACCCTTGTCACACGCAGGTTGTGTGCTTTCAGTCAGATGCTTGAATTCGGCACCTCGATTCAAAATGTTTTAGTGAGAAATGACTTCTTTTTAAAAAAAACACGTTACTTCAGAGGGAGCCCTTTCTCGTAGTGTTTTTGACTATCAACAGCTCTCCATTGCTCTTTGCCAAGTAAAGTTTTTATGATAAAAGTCATTTTGAGAAATTACCAAGTAACGTAATTTTCGAGAAATAAGTAATTTTCCACTAAAAGTATTTGAATTTGATTTCGAAACTCAGATTTAGATTTTGAGGTCTCGAAATCAAGCGTCTGAAAGCACACAACTTCGTGTGGCAAGGGTGTTTTGTCATTACTATCTCGCAAATTCGACGACCAATTGGGTTCAAATGTTAGGTTTGTTATTTTGTGCATATGTTGAGATACACCAAGTGAGAAGACTGGTCTTTGACAATTACCAAAGGTGTACAGTGTCTTTAAAGTAGCGATTATTATTGTCAACGCACTATGTCTATAATTTAAAAAAAGAGATAAGACTAAAGCACCTCAAAGAGTAATGTTTTAAGGGAAGCTTTTTATACCATCATTATCTTCAAACATTGTGTTTTGTGTCGTACAAAAAATACCCAAATCCTTCATATACTAGACTTGACTCAAGTCCCAATCCCGTGCCATCCCCAGAAAACTATTATTTTGTTCCCAAACCTGTTCCGCATGCGGCGGGACAGTGGGAACCACATTTTGACGGCGCCTGCGCACTGTACTGTATGCTACGGGGTTGTTTCATAGTAAGCTTAGGAACTATTCAAGTCTATTCATATACGGGCTCCGTACATGCAAAACACGAATGTCGCGGTTACGCGTCACCTGAGCACACAAAGTGATGACGTACTACCATCGTAGCCTAGCAAAACCGCTGGCTCTCGTACACATGTTTCCACATGCGTATCTACATGCTGTGGGGCAATTTGGCGCTCCCAAGTTTCGAAAAGGTATCTTAGTTTGATTGCAACGTACATGGCCATCATATGATTTGCCTGAGCGCCTAACAGCGGCCACTCAAATCAGCTCTTCATCTTCTTCTTCTTCTTCTTCCTTATTGCTGCCTCAGAAAATTTGAAGATTACCGCACTGTGGCTGGGCGCACGCGTGAAACCATGGGACCGTAAGCCAATCAGGTGCAAAATATACATGGTGCAAGTAAAAACTGGCCAGCAAGATTACTGACTAGGTGAGACCCTCAGTGCATTCTTGAATGCATCTAGAGAGGGTGAGAGGGCAGGGTCCGTCTTCAAGCAGTTCCAGTTCGTGCGAGGAAAGAACGATGATACATAGACCTGATTGCTGCAGTGCGGGATGTAGAAGCGAGATCCATGTCCTCTGGTCTGGTGTTGTGCTTCAGTGAGGTGTGCTTGCCAGTTGATGTCAACAAGATCATATCGGATGCGGTACATCATGGCAAGACGGCTTTGGAGACGTCTTCTTTCCAGAGTGGGACACTGTAGTTTTTTAGCATGGTGGTTACGCTGCTGGTATGGTGTTAGTTACCGGTGACATAGCGATCACCTCTACGTTGGACCATCTCAAGCTTGTCGATGTTGCGCTTGGTGTGTGGGTCCCACGTAGAAGCTGCGTATTCTACAATCGGCCGGACATAAGTTGTGTATGTTGCCTGCTTGATCTTTTGATTGCAGTGCCTGAAAGTCAGGTTTAAGAAGGCTTGGGTGGAGTTTGCCTTCTTGACTGTGGCATCAACATGGGCATTGAAGTTAACCTTGGAGTCGATGTGAACACTCAGGTATTTGGCAGAGTTGGCTTCATCCCGAGGATGTGATTGTGAATGCTGTAAGGTCTTAGGATGGGTTTCCTCTTGTTAGTCACATATAACCTGGCATTTCGCAGGATTGAACTCCATAAGCCACTTGTACAGTCAGAGGGAGCATACGTGCACTACAAAATTTACAGTTAGTAGGAAATGACACCCATTTATAAATTATACTTGCCATGTTAAAGGGTAAAGGGGATTGATCTTTGTTTCTGAGACCAGATTGTTTACCACACATGATCAGGAAGAAGGTAAAGTGTGCCTTACATGCACAAATTGTCTTCTTGTTATAACTGACAGGGCAAAATTTGAAGAAAACCTTTTCATGAGAAGTGAGAAGACTGGTATTTGACAATTACCAATAGTGTCCAGTGTCTTTTATTTAATATTTGTTTTGAGTAATTACCAAACGTGTACCTTCCATTTAACACTCATTCTTTTCCTCGTGATGTTTTACTCTTTTGAAAAGTTACCATTGAACGTCTAAATTAAAATAATTTTGTCATTTCAGTTAAGGAAAAACGTCTATTCTCTTCATCATTTTAGCAAAGGAAAACGTTTATTCTCTTTGTCATTTAAGCACAGGAAAAACGTTTATTCTCTTTATCATTTAAGCACAGGAAAAACGTTTATTCTTTTTATCATTTCAGCACAGGAAAACGTTTATTCTCTTTATCATTTTAGCACAGGAAAAACGTTTTCTCTTTATCATTTCAGCAAAGGAAAAACGTTTGTTCTCTTTATCATTTCAGCAAAGGAAAAACGTTTATTCTCTTATCATTTCAGCAAAGGAAAAACGTTTTCTCTTTATCATTTCAGCAAAGGAAAAACGTTAATTCTCTTTATCATTTCAGCAAAGGAAAAACGTTTATTCTCTTTATCATTTCAGCAAAGGAAAAACGTTTTCTCTTTATCATTTCAGCAAAGGAAAAACGTTTATTCTCTGTATCATTTCAGCAAAGGAAAAACGTTTATTCTCTTTATCATTTAAGCACAGGAAAAACGTTTATTCTTTTTATCATTTCAGCACAGGAAAACGTTTATTCTCTTTATCATTTTAGCACAGGAAAAACGTTTTCTCTTTATCATTTCAGCAAAGGAAAACGTTTATTCTCTTTATCATTTCAGCAAAGGAAAACGTTTTCTCTTTATCATTTCAGCAAAGGAAAAACGTTTTCTCTTTATCATTTCAGCAAAGGAAAAACGTTTTCTCTTTATCATTTCAGCAAAGGAAAAGCGTTTATTCTCTTTATCATTTCAGCAAAGGAAAAACTATTTCTCTTTATCATTTCAGCAAAGGAAAAACGTTTATTCTCTTTATCATTTCAGCAAAGGAAAAAAGTTTTCTCTTTATCATTTCAGCAAAGGAAAAACGTTTATTCTCTTTATCATTTCAGCAAAGGAAAACAGTTTTCTCTTTATCATTTCAGCAAAGGAAAAACGTTTATTCTCTTTATCATTTCAGCAAAGGAATAACGTTTATTCTCTTTATCATTTCAGCAAAGGAAAAACGTTTATTCTCTTTATCATTTCAACAAAGGAAAAACTATTTCTCTTTATCATTTCAGCAAAGGAAAAACGTTTATTCTCTTTATCATTTCAGCAAAGGAAAAACGTTTTCTCTTTATCATTTCAGCAAAGGAAAAACGTTTATTCTCTTTATCATTTCAGCAAAGGAAAAACGTTTATTCTCTTTATCATTTCGGCAAAGGAAAAACGTTTATTCTCTTTATCATTTCAGCAAAGGAAAAACGTTTTCTCTTTATCATTTCAGCAAAGGAAAAACGTTTATTCTCTTTATCATTTCAGTATAGGAAAAACGTTTATTCTCTTTATCATTTAAGCACAGGTAAAACGTTTATTCTCTTCATCATTTCAGCAAAGGAAAAACGTTTATTCTCTTTATCATTTCAGCAAAGGAAAAACGTTTTCTCTTTATCATTTAAGCTCAGGTAAAACGTTTATTCTCTTTAGCATTTAAGCACAGGTAAAACGTTTATTCTCTTGATCATTTTAGCTCAGGAAAAACGTTTATTCTCTTTATCATATAAGCACAGGAAAAACGTTTGTTCTCTTTATCATTTAAGCACAGGAAAAACGTTTATTCTCTTTATCATTTAAGCAATGTTTACTCTCTGTATCATTTCAATAAAGGAAAAATTTTTACTCTCTTTATCTTCTCAGCAAAGGAAAAACGATCATTCTCTTTTATCTTTTCAGCAAAGGAAAAACATTTACTCTATTTATCATTTCAGCAAAGGAAAAACGTAATTTTTGTTGTCAGCGTCGGGTCGTTGCTTCTCTGCTTGAAGCTGACGGCTGACTTAAAGTGGTGGCCGAGAGCTCAGAACGAGCTACCAACGATTACATCACTTTACATGTCAGAGGTAATGACATTCATCAACGAAGGGTATCCAATAACTGATTCAGACAAGGGGCCTTTAACAAACCTTGAGCAGAAGGACGACATCAGTGAAGGGAACGAGGAAATCATTTTAAGGAAACATATTTCGGAGAGTCTTTATAAACTTGCGCCAAATGTGAGTCTATCGTTATATTTGTAGAGACACGGTAAGGAGAGCCGGTCCTCTAATTAATAAAGGACGAGCATTCGCCAAAATACAATCAATATTTACAATAAATGAACAATGACAGTTAAGTAAAATATATCAAATAAACTTCTCCTGTACAGGTTTTAATGGTAACCCATAGCAAACAACACAAAAAGTTATAACACTACAGTATATACATTACATAACATTACACAGTGCACAGTGTAAGTTCACAAAAAGGTCAGCACACACAGAGGCTAACGGACGCACGTGTGTGACAGTGCTGCCTGGCAATACACACATGGTTTTACAAATAAAACGATCGAAATAGAGAGCTACAAAATCACAATAATTTGGGCATTAATGAGGGTAAAAACACAAAATAATACTCACAAGTATCTCTACAACTCTATTGATCCCATATAAATAGGTTTTTGGAGCATGGCCAGAGCCATGCTCCCTATAAAAATAGAGAGAATCACAGACCAAATAAATTAGTTGCTCTTCCAAGTCGAAGCTATAGAAAAAGAGAGTGAATGTCATGTGACATCCCCAAAAGTAAACTTTATTCAAGTCAAATAATGAGGGCGCACTTGGCGGATCCCTACATATTCCATACAGAAATGATAATAATATATTATATTATAATGCCCCTATTCGAAACCACGGCTTAGGTTCCAGATTTCGGCTCAGGCTAGCTTGGCCTCGCGGTGGTTTTGACAATATTGCGCGTGCTATACGTCGTGCTCATGGCTTCAGAGAACGGAGTCTGTTTGAAGCCGAATCCAAAGCCGAAGCCGTGGATTCGAAAAGAGCCTATTTATCACGGCATCAATGTTTTCATAGGTCCAAAGGTGTGGGGTTGTCGTACCGTACAACACCATATCGAGCACCAAGAGTTGTGAACTCAAACACTGGGGACAGCGGCACTGAGCATTGCTAAACCAATACAATTGTTTTACCTTATGCTAGACTTGACTCAAGTCCCAATCCCGTGAGAGTTATTTTATTTTCAGTCCCATCGCCTAACAACAGAAACGTCCCCAACCTGTGCCACATGTCCTCTCGCACGAGAACGGTACTTGAATCAAGTCTAACCTTAAGCTCAGAGCTTTACCGTTTTGTTTTGTCTTCTCGGCAAGGTCTTCGACGCGGTGCCAGAAGAATTTCTCTCTAAATTTAGAAATCCTTGCTGGCGGTCTCAACTCTCTGGCGAGGGTGGTCTGATGACGTCACCTCCGCTGAAGTGTCTACCCTATTTCTTTCTGGCCGGTATGCCAAAGTCTGGTACCACTGACGTCCATGACAAGTTGCATACGCATCCACAGGTCTTCAGAGCTCGCGTCAAGGAACCACACTGGTGGACCAGAAAACGCTTCAATGGAAGTAAGTTTTGTTCAGGTGAAATCGTGTTTATGTGTGACACCCCCCCCCCTTCCCCAATACTCAGCAGAACGGTCAGACTTGAACGATCAACTCGCTGATTAAACCGTGGAACTTCCCAGGCGTTGTGCACAGTCTTTCACAGATAGGCTAAAACTAATGCTTGTGGAACTTAACGCCATTAACAAAGGAAGTTTGTTTGGGGTGAGTGTACCGTCTTAATCACACATCGGTGTATATTGGTAAAAAAATATAAGAAAAATGAAATAGTCTATTACTATTATACCTTTTCGCAAACACCCATTCCGCAAGCGCTTACTGTTGAATGAGGTGCATGCTGGTCTAGCTAGGGATCAAACTTGAGCGCTGGCTAGACCAGCATGCACCTCTTTCAACGCATACAGAGAATAATTTTGTGGGTGCGTTCGTTTAGCTTCCCTGGGTCGACCCCGGCCTGCCCCGGTACATCACCCGGGTCGGCCCTCAGTGCCCTGCTTGTGGGGTGACCTGAGGTATATCCCGTCACCACGTAAGGGCGAGTGTGATCGTTCGATTAGCTCTTGTCATGGGCTCACCCGAGTGAGCAATGCGGGGTCGACCCAGGGAAGCTTATCGAACGCCCTCATAATGTGAGTATTAAATTGCGAAAAGGTCTCACATATAGCGCCCTCTTGTGATGTTGTTACTGACCAAGCGGACCTTTATTAGATGGGATTGGCATCATTGATTCCCAAACACAATGGGAGAGAGTAGTACATTTTAATATGATAAGATGCCCATTACAAGTTAAAACATGCAGAACAATGATTAATAAAAATCAGTTACGTTGAGTGATTGCTTACATTTTCAGAAAGCGTACTTCAGTACATCCGCGGCCAGTCAATTAACATCGCAAAGCAACTTGTGAAGGGTTCTGACCCTTTGATCATTATGGGTAGGCTATGTATTTATTGTATTAACATACTTTCTCCGTCATCTCTTACACCTTACCCCCTTACTCACAAACAAATATGTCTAGAATTATGTCCTTGTGGTTAAAGGCACTGGACACTTTTGGTAAATACTCAAAATAAAAATTACTTTTATAACGAGCAATGGAGAGCTGTTGATAGTATAAACCATTGTGAGAAACGGCTTCCTCTGAAGAAATTTCTCACTCAAAATGATATTAGTTTCAGTTGAAGCCTTTATTATGCATTAAGCAAACAAAGTAACGCGCAAGGTTTTTTCTTTCATTATTTTCTTGAAAATTCGATGACCAATTGAGCCTAAATTTGCACACATAATGTAAAAACATGACCTGGAAAACTGTAAGTCTTTATAAAAATCCATTGCCGCTTCGTTTTCTTTCTAGGAGACTCTTCGGCCTCGACCTTCTGGGACAACAAAAAATGGCGCCAATTCTTCCCTCAGGAAAACATTGGTCCTCGTCATCTTAATGCAGAAGTTATTAGCACAGTCTTGCCAAAGTCTAAGATAATTGTCACATTTCGAGATCCTACTGCAAGGTGGGTGGTAAGATGTTGTTGGAAACTTTCAGTATAATCAGAGAGGCCAATGTCTGCTGAAATATACTGTAAAATACTGTATACACTGTAAAAACAGTGTTTAGAATTTATATACATGACATGTCTAAGCATACATTTTGTACCCACTTTTGTTCACATGTATACCTAAACATCATTGTGTGTGCTTGGATGCATGCAAACTATATGAACAGGTGTGACAAATTGTAAACATTTTTATCATGTAAACATGTTTAAAAAGTGGGTACAACATTATTTTGTGTTTAACATCTAAAAAGAGTTTTTACAGTGTTGTACTTATCATTGGCTTTGGCTTTCGCGGAAAGCCATAGGTCAATGGCTGCCCGAGGCCAGTGGCTACTGATGAGAACAGTTGTTGTTGAGGTCAGTGGCTGCCGAGATTCGGTGGCTTGTTGAGACCATAGGGGCTGCCGCAAAGAAAATCACTGCTGAGGCCGGTGACTGCCGAGCCTCGGTGGTTTGTGAGGATTGCTGAGACCAGTGGGTGATAAGAACAGTGGCAGGATAGCAGTTGCTGCTCAAGACAGTGGTTACTTCGGTCAGTACTGTTTAGGACTCATGGTTGCTGAGGCGGAAACAAGTCAACTCGCCCCCCTAGCAAAGTCGTCCACTATAGCAAAGTCGGCCCCTAGCAAAGCCCTCTCAAAGTCGCCCTGAGAGTCGCCAGACACAGTCGCCCCTGGTTGCTGAGGCTCGTTGTGTTATCATCTGCATGGATTTATTTCCGAGGACTACACCAACTTCAGTTTCATAAAACTTTTCTGGCAAACTTATCGTATACTTAATCTTGAGCATTTCTTTTTGTTCAAGCAACAACACTTCGTCAATGAAAAACCTGAATAAACAAGAATACTTTGTTGTGTCTTTTTCACTTTTATCAAAAGGTTGTTCTCTGATTTCCACTACTTCAATAAGCACGACTATGACCAGGGGCCGTCGATATTCCACAGTCAAGTCATAGATTACCTTCGTCGTTTTAAGTCATGCTTAGCTAATAAGAAAGACAACAGGACGTGTGCGTATGATCTTCAGACTAATTCAACAGTGGTAAATGTTTACTATGGAATTCTGTACTGAAATATAATAATAGTGCGAAGCTCCTAAAGGGACAGGTACAACAAACTCGAGGGAACGAAATAATACATTTCGGGGGAAGAAAATAAAATTTCGAGGTAATGAATTAACATTTTGAGGGAACCTAAAACTGATTTCAGGATTTGTTTTACATTTTCAATTAGTGTTTACCTTTCCCTTTAGTGGCTCCGCTCAACGTATTAACAGAATTTCAAAAGAAAATATCATAATAATTTCTTTAAAAGTAAAAAGCTCCCTTATTGTTAAGTGAAAGGGATCTGCTGATGCCTCGCCGTTAAAGGCATTGGACACTATTGGTAAAGACTCAAAATACTGGTTAGCATAAAATAAGCAAGCTGTTGATAGTTTAAAAACATTGTGAGAAACGGCTCTCTCTGAAGTAACATTAACAGAAAGAGGTAATTTCTAACTCAAATGATAAAAGACTTCAGCTAAACTCTGTTATTATGTATCCGAAATCACACAAAGTAATGCAACAAGGATGTTTTTCCGTGATTACTCTTTTAGCAACATTGACGACCAATTGAACCCACATTTTCAAAGGTTTGTTATTTTATGCACAAGCGTGTTCAGTGCTTTTCAACTTAAGTTTCTGTTTTCAACACTAACCATTTTATTTTTGTTCTCAATACTTTAAACTTATTCAATTTGAAGAGAGCCAGCATCGGACTTTATTCAGTCTACCTCCGTGATTGGCTGAAAGTTTTCCCACGTGATCAGATTAAGGTCATCCGATTGGAGGACTGGCAAACCAACTGCACACAGATGCTGCCTCAACTATTTGAGTTTCTCCAATTGAGTAAGTTACACTGTTGAATAAAAAAATAGTTTAAAATGGAAATTGGTACAATGCAACTATAAATGTTGTAATGGGAGACTTAGCGACACTATGGGTGGCAGCATTTTGGGTGGGTGGATTTTGGGTTGAGGACCACAGAGCTGCAGCTAAGATAGCCTGAACATCTGACGTCACATTTCGAGGCTCGTGAATAACGCCAGAGACCTGCCTCCAGACCGGCGTGTACTTTCACCTTTGACCTTCATTCATTTCACATAGAGATACGCAGTCAGATTATATTGCGGATGTGACAGCAGTGTGCTGTTTGGGCATGGAAAGCTCATGTCATTGCACGTATCCAATGATATCATTGTATCCAATGGAATCACTGGATCTGAGAGCAGGGACCTGTCTTTATTCTACAGCTAAGAGTACCTGATACCTACTAGTACCTTTAGCATGAAATACGGTTTATAAGTTTGCAATCACCGCAGCAACGCACCTTTTTGTTTATCCCCACGCAGGGAAACTGGACAGTACTGACATAAAAAAGACATGCCTCCGTCACCCGTCCAATGTCTACACGAGACCGACTAAACAAATGCTACCGGAAACCAAACAGTTGTTGAAGGAGTTTTATCAGCCCTTTAATGTAGAACTTGCTCAGTTGCTGAACGATGATAAATACCTATGGGAGGATAGTGCTTTATGATCTTAAGAGTCAGTTCAGGTAAATAATTGACATAGTTGCTCACGGTCAAAAAATGAATTTTTTTTTATACTTTGTGGGTGGAAGGGCCTTGGGGTGCAAGTAAACAAAATTGCATTTTCAATTCTATATATAGCCCATTGCCATGGTACGGCTCATTTTGTTTTTTGGCCATTTTAGGCCGATTTTGGGGTCTGAAAAACTGGTTTTTAGCTCATATTTACAACTCCACCCCACCAAAATGCAAAATTATTTCAAAAAACCTTTTACATCACTACAAAGTATCATCCTTGGCCTTCCTTGAGAAAAAAATTATTGCTTTAAATATTACCCTTGTGCTATTTTTGCATCATGCATTACAGTATGTTTTTGGAACTTGTAAAATCAACATTTTTACCTTATTTTTGGACCCAAAAATGTCAACTTGCCAGGGGTCTCAGAAAATTTTCCTTTCGGCTGTGATTAGGGCCAACATTGGTCTTTCCATATCTGGTGTCAAAAACTTGGGCAATTGTATCCTGTTGTGACAGTACTGCCTCAAAACTAGACTTTTTTCCCAAAAACGTGAAAAATGCCTTTTTAAGGGTCTTTTCACATAATATCGACATACGTGTCCATGGTAAAAAAAAAAGGAATATTTTTCTTATACTTTGTGGATGGTAGGGAATTGGGGTCCAAATAAACAGCATTTACATTTCAAATCATAATATAACACGTTGCCATGGTAACAGTTCATTTGTGTTTAGGCCACTTTAGGCCGATTTTGGGGTCTGAAAAACTTGTTGTTGTTGTTAATATTTACAACTCCACCCCACCAAAAAACAAAAATATTTCATAAAACCTTTTACATCACTACAAAGTATCATCCTTGGCTTTACTTGAGACAAAAAAAATATTGCTATAAATTTTACCCTTGTTCTATTTTTAGAACGTGCATTAGAATATGTTTTTTTGAACTTGCAAAATCAACATTTTTATCATATTTTTTGCCCTCAAAATTTCATTTTTTCAGGGGTCTCAGAATATTTTCCTTTCGGGTTTGATCAGGGCCAAAATTTGTCTTTTTATTTCTGGTAAGAAAAACTTGGGCAAGTATATCCTGATGTTAACAGTACTGTCTCCAAAATAGACTTTTTTCTCCAAACAGAACAATGCATTTTGAATTGTTTTTTCTTCATATTGAATTTATAACATTAAAAAGTAATAATTCTATCAATCTTGCAGCTTTTCCTAAGCACTCTATAGGCTTAGTGGATTACCCAACATTGATCAGGAACTGTTGATGACCTTAATTTTAGAATTTGCCTGGCCCAGCCCCAATCATATTTCTTGACATTGCATAAAACAATGTTTTGTGAATAGCGCCTCTTTTTCTGAAAGTGTTCCCTTTCGGTTGTTATTGGTATTTTCATGTCTTCTGGGTAGAAACACTGTGTTTATTGTATCTTGTTGGGACTGATCATGCCTTAAGTATAGTAATTTTTCCAAAAACAATGCATGCTTGTTAAAAATCTGGCACTGTTTCCATGCCCTTTGAGTAATGAATACAAAGTTTTTATTTAAACATAATGGTATCCAACCAAACCATAACCAATGCTTTGCCACTGAGAGTTCTTGATTTGGCTACTTTACCTATTGTACAGGTATGATTCCCATTGCAAGTAGAGAACGATGAGCATTCTTTACAAGTTGTCTTTAATACAGGGCCTACTCTCCTTGGTCCCTGCCTGCTACCAAATGTAAAACTTTTCATAGAGATAGAGATCATAAACAATGTAGTTTCTGTGCTTGAGGCAGATGGTTTTGAGCATCCAATCATGTCCAACACAAATGTGGGAAATTAAAAAGCCCGCTTAAAAGTGTTGGAAAAGTTTGCCAAGATCTTATTAAAAACAATGATATAACGATTTGCAAGATGAGCGTAAGAGATCATTTAAAAGGAACACGTTGCCTGGGATCGGTCAAGTTGGTATTTGAAATGCGTTTGTAACCGCTTGTTATAAAATGCATGGTTAGAAAGATGTTTTTGAGTGATACTTGTGTGGATCATTATATTCTACTTTTAAAATATCTTTCTAATCATATGCATTTTGTGATAAACGTTTACAAACGCTTTTCAAAGACCAACTCGACCGATCCAAGGCAACGTGTTCCTTTAATGGAACAACATTGGAAGAAGTTGTAAATACTTGCACCTGCTCAACATAAATAAGTAAGATGCATTTGCAGTGACAAAAGTTTATTCAGGCTAGTTTGATTATTTTTTTCCGATCACTATCTTACTAGTTCATAATTATTATATATGTCTCTGAGAACGATCAACAAAAAACATTGTCAAACATTACCTGCTGAATTGTTTATCACGTTAAATAAACCAACTCTTTTATTGTTTGCAACAGTACAATTGAAAGGAACCCCACCATGGATGGGGGAACTGCTTACAGAAGGCCAAAGCAGGTGAATGGCCATTTAGATACTTTGGACACAGTACTTGCTCACTTTTAGAGCCTTTTTGTTCTGATAGGAATGAAAATGTTTAGTTTGGTAGCAGGCAGGGGACCAAGAAGACTGTAATAAGGACAACTAGGTAAAGTAGTCATGACAAAACAAGAACTCTCAGTGGCAAAGCATGGTTATAAACTTTGTATATGTTACTTAAAGAGCATGGAAACAGTGCCATATTTTTTTAACAAGCATGCTCGTTTTTGTTTTTTATCAATTCAAACTAAGGGATAACTTCAAAATGCATTTTTATTGTTTTTGGAAAAATTACCATGTTTGAGGCAGAAGTGTCACAACAGGATACAATAAACGAAAGTGTTTCTCCCCAGCAGACATGCAAACCATAATGATAGCCCAATCACAACCAAAAGGGAAATATTCTGAGAACCAATAAACAATTAAGACAATACAAACTTCCTTTATGTGCAAGGGGAATTAAAAAATGTGACTTTCAAAAAAGAGGCGCTGTTCACAAAACTTTTTTTTTTTATGCAATGTCAAGAAATATGATTGGGCCGAGTCGGGGCGGGGCAAATTCTAAGATTTAGGTCATCAACAAGTCCTGATCAATGTTTGGTAATGCACTAAGCCTACAGAGTGCTTATGAAAAGCTGCCAGATTGATGGAATTATTTCTAACTTCTTCATGTTATAAATTCAAAATGAAGCAAATATTTCAAAATGCATTTCTCTATGTTTTCGGGGAAAAGGGTTTATTTTTGAGACAGTTCTGTTACATCAGGATACAATTGCCCGAGTTTTTGTTACCAGAAATAAAAAGACAAATTGTGTCCCTGATCAAAACCGAAAGGAAAATATTCTGAGACCCCTGAAAAAATGAAATTTTGAGGGCAAAAAATATGATAAAAATGTTGATTTTGCAAGTTCAAAAAAACATAGTCTAATGCACGTTCTAAAAATAGCACAAGGGTAAAATTTATAGCAATATTTTTTTGTCTCAAGTAAAGCCAAGGATGATACTTTGTAGTGATGTAAAAGGTTTTATGAAATATTTTTGTTTTTTGGTGGGGTGGAGTTGTAAATATTAACTTTAAAAAAAAAAGGTTTTTCAGACCCCCAAATCGGCCTAAAGTGGCCTAAACACAAATGAACTGTTACCATGGCAACGTGTTATATTATGATTTGAAATGTAAATGCTGTTTATTTGGACCCCAAGTCCCTACCATCCACAAAGTATAAGAAAAATATTCCTTTTTTTTTTACCATGGACACGTATGTCGATATTATGTGAAAAGACCCTTAAAAAGGCATTTTTCACGTTTTTGGGAAAAAAGTCTAGTTTTGAGGCAGTACTGTCACAACAGGATACAATTGCCCAAGTTTTTGACACCAGATATGGAAAGACCAATGTTGGCCCTAATCACAGCCGAAAGGAAAATTTTCTGAGACCCCTGGCAAGTTGATATTTTGGGGTCCAAAAATAGGGTAAAAATGTCGATTTTGCAAGTTCTAAAAACATACTGTAATGCATGATGCAAAAATAGCCCAAGGGTGATATTTAAAGCAATAATTTTTTTTCTCAAGGAAGGCCAAGGATGATACTTTGTAGTGATATAAAAGGTTTTTTGAAATAATTTTGCATTTTGGTGGGGTGGAGTTGTAAATATGAGCTAAAAACCAGTTTTTTAGACCCCAAAATCGGCCTAAAATGGCCAAAAAACAAAATGAGCCGTAACCATGGCAACGGGCTATATATAGAATTGAAAATGCAATTTTGTTTACTTGCACCCCAAGGCCCTTCCACCCACAAAGTATTAAAAAAATTCATTTTTTGACCGTGAGCAACTATGGCAATTATTTACCTGAACTGACTCTTAAGCATTATTAATGTAAAAGTAATCAATATTAAATGTAATGGTTTAACGAAACGCTAGGATTAATACTATCCCGAGTCAAGGACGAGTGTTTCTCATCCTAACTTAGGATGGGTTCAATGCGTTTTTAATTACGTCTATGGATATGGAGCTTCACTCGTCTTAAGTCCGACGGCTGGACACGATTGGTAATTTGAAAAAAACCCAGTCTTCTCACTTGGTGTATCCCAACATATGCGTAAAATAACAAACCTGTAAAATAATTGGGCCAAATTGGTCATCGAATTTGCAAGAGAATAATGAAAGGAAAAACTCCCTTGTTGCATATACTGTGTTGTGGTTTCAGATGCATAATAAAGGCTTCAGCGGAAGTCTTTTATTTCTTAAAGTGAGAAATTACCTCTTTCTCAAAAACTAGCCGTTTCTCACAATGTTCTATAGTATCAACCGCTCTCCATTGCTTGTTACCAAATACGTTCCTGTTTTATGCCTACAATTATTTTGAGTATAATATTGACTCATATTTATCTCCAATGGCCAACGTTATAGCTACACATGTTTTTTTTCCTCTATTGTGCCATGAATTGTCACAAATTGTTGTTGCTTTGAATACTGATTATCTCTGTTTTTATTCTTCTATCGGTGACAAATAAATGACTATCCTACTGTTATACTTTAAATGTGTCCGTACTCAACACTAATTGTTGTGCTTATGTTAAATTGGTGAATCTTGCTTTTGTCATTTACTCCAATAAATGGGTCTTTAAAGTGAAGGCCTACAACAAACCTGTGAAGTAATTATAGCCTCTCGTGGCTGAGCGGTTAAGAGCACCGAATTCAAACTCTGGTGTTTCTGATCAGCAGAGTGTGGGTTCGAATCCCCAGCCGTGACACTTGTGTCCCTAAACAAGACACTTAACCATTGCTTCGTCCTTCAGATGGGACGTTAAGCCGTTGGTCCCATGTGTTATGTAACGCATGTAAAACAAAACATTGCACTTATCGAAAAGAGAAGGCGTTCGCCCCGGTGTTCCTGGTCCGATCCGCAGCAAATTGCGCCACAGCATCTTATAAAGCATTACATGGTGCTATCAGAATTAGGTCTCATAATTCAAACGTAGTCCCACAATCTGGCAGGAAATACTGTATGTTACAGCGCCAGGAGCGTCACTGAGTGTGACTTGTGTACTCAAATATTTTCACCAATGACAAAATTTACTGATGTCCAACCCTTTATTACGATACCATTTGCTTGTAGCAACGTGTGTTGATGGTTCGATCTGCAATTAACCCAATACAATATAAACATTTGATTTACAGCAATTACAATAACGAATTAATCCCAATTTTATGTATTTACAACAATTGATTAAATCCCTATTTACCCACAAAATGTGTGCCAAGTGTGCGTGATTCCCCTTTGCCTCAACTCAAGTGACTTAACTTAATCTCAAAACTTTATCCCAACTTTGACCTTTAACCTTTATCCACACACACTACCGTGTTCTGTATGCCACAATACCCCAACGTACACAATACATGTACATGCAACCCACGTGAATCTAACTGACGACATGCTTAGAAAATCAACCACTTTTACAATCAAAATTTTACACTGATTACCCGCTTATTATCAACAATCCCTGATGCAGAGTATACTTAAACTTATAATCTTATACTTGATTGAACTAATTTTGTACTCAATTGAACTAATTTTGTACTCACAACATTGGGCGCATCCAAAATCAACAAAATATTGGCGAAAGTATGACTGACTAGTGACGAATGTTATGATCGATCCTGGCAAAAGATGCAAAACAGCGCCCTCATTTGACCAAGAAAAATCTACGCTTCTGACGTCACACTTGAATAAATTACGTTGCCTAGCCCGCAACATCCCGGCCCCTTAAATGGGCATAGTCCTTATGAGCATTTACCTAACACTCAATTTTACAATCAAATCCCAATTTGGCCAAAACGCAGAAAAATGCAGTACCAGCAAAAAACGCATAACAACAGGTAACAAGAACTGATAATGCAAACTTCAAAAAACTTGAACTCTAATAAGCTTCAAACCCTTTGGCAAAGCTAGTGTTCTCACAATCCATAAACTGTTCATGAAGATGTGTTCATCTGTGAACTCATATCACAAATGCAATGTTTGCCGAGAATGTCTAACGATAAATGTTCACATTCCGCAACGGTCCAAAGAAGTTGCCATGGTAACAAGAAGTCTGGCTAAACTGCTCCATTAAACTAGCACAAGGAGGCGGCGCTTGGCTCACACCTCAAATCATGCCTCAATGCACGATATTGTACCAAATATCAAATAAGCTCAAATAATGAGCACTCATCAGATTGCAGTCCATAGACTTGAGTCACTCCTGTTGTTGTTCACATCCAACTGCTATTTGGTGCTCTCTAGACCTTCCACTGACTCCAGCAGACACAACTTGTGAATTGGTCTAACAAGTGTTGATGATTTAGTCTTCACCTTAGCAGTCCTGACTAAGTTGTCATCACCCGGATAGGTTTCCACGACTCTTCCCATGGTCCACTGGTTCATGGGGAGGTCTTCAACAATCAACACGATATCTCCTGCTCTGATGTTCCTTGTTGGCTCATTCCACTTTCGACGTTGCTGCAGGGTGGGTAGATATTCCCTGATCCATCTGCGCCAAAAAAGGTCAGCCAAATATTGGACTTGTCTCCATCGTTTACGACAACTGAGACGGTGCAAATCGACCAAGTTGAGCATCCTGAACAACTTTCCTGTGTGGAGTCATGCAAAATTCGCAAAACCTAGAGAATTACAACTGTTTGGTGCAAATGTGACGTCATAATTTGACAAAAAATCGTCGATTACCGCCAAAGTAAAACATTGACGTGGTTCAAATTTGCACCGGCACACTCCGGTGGGGTATCCGCAAGAAGAAATCACGCTAACTCGGCTGTTCGGAGTGGCTCGAAAATTTAAAGTTTATTCCCCGGGTAGGGAAAAGTGAAGAGCGGCCATCTTGTTTTTCTAATAGTCAACTCTGGAAATCGCGTTTTGACGGTGCAAATCGCCCAAGTTGAGCATCCTGAACAACTTTCCTGTGTGGAATCATGCAAAATTCGCGAAACCTAGGGAATTACAACTTTTTGGTACAAAAGTGACGTCATAATTTGACCAAAAATCGTCGATTACCGCCAAAGTAAAACATTGACGTGGTTCAAATTTGCACCGGCACACTAGGGTGGGGTATCCGCAAGAAGTAATCACGCTAATTCGGCTTTTCGGGGTGGCTCGAAAACTAAAAAGTTCATTCCCCAGCCAGGTAAAAGGGAAGAGCGGCCATCTTGTTTTTCTAATAGTCAACTCTGGAAATCGTGTTTTGACGGTGCAAATCGACCAAGTTGAGCATCCTGAACAACTTTCCTCTGTGGAGTCATGCAAAATTCGCAAAACCTAGAGAATTACAACTTTTTGGTGCAAAAGTGACGTCATAATTTGACCAAAAATCGTCGATTACCGCCAAAGTAAAACATTGACGTGGTTCAAATTTGCACCGGCACACTCGGGTGGGGTATCCGCAAGAAGAAATCACGCTAACTCGGCTGTTCGGGTGGGTCGAAAATTAAAAGTTTATTCCCCGGGCAGGGAAAAGTGAAGAGCGGCCATCTTGTTTTTCTAATAGTCAACTCTGGAAATCGCGTTTTGACGGTGCAAATCGACCAAGTTGAGCATCCTGAACAACTTTCCTGTGTGGAGTCATGCAAAATTCGCAAAACCTAGGGAATTACAACTTTTTGGTGCAAAAGTGACGTCATAATTTGACCAAAAATCGTCAATTACCGCCAAAGTAAAACATTGACGGCATTCAAATTTGCACCGGCACACTCGGGTGGGATATCCGCAAGAAGAAATCACGCTAACTCGGCTGTTCGGAGTGGCTCGAAAACTAAAAAGTTCATTCCCCAGCCAGGTAAAAGGGAAGAGCGGCCATCTTGTTTTTCTAATAGTCAACTCTCGAAATCGCGTTTTGACGGTGCAAATCGACCAAGTTGAGCATCCTGAACAACTTTCCTGTGTGGAGTCATGCAAAATTCGCAAAACCTAGGGAATTACAACTTTTTGGTGCAAAAGTGACGTCATAATTTGACCAAAAATCGTCGATTACCGCCAAAGTAAAACATTGACGGCGTTCAAATTTGCACTGGCACACTCAGGTGGGGTATCCCCAAGAAGAAATCACGCTAACTCGACTGTTCGGGGTGGCTCGAGAATTACAACTTTTTTTTTGCAAAAGTGACATCATAATTTGACAAAAAATCGTCGATTACCGCCAAAGTAAAACATTGACGATGTTCAAATTTGCACCGGCACACTCGGGTGGGGTATCCGCAAAAAGAAATCACGCTAACTCGGCTGTTCGGGGTGGCTCGAAAATTAAAAGTTTATTCCCCGGGCAGGGAAAAGTGAAGAGCGGCCATCTTGTTTTTCTAATAGTCAACTCTGTAAATCGCGTTTTGACGGTGCAAATCGACCAAGTTGAGCATTCTGAAAAACTTTCCAGCGTGGAGTCATGCAAAACTCGCAAAACCTAGGGAATTACAACTTTTTGGTGCAAAAGTGACGTCATAATTTGACCAAAAATTGTCCATTACCGCCATAGTAAAACATTGACGGGATTCAAATTTGCACCGGCACACTCGGGTGGGGTATCCGCAAGAAGTAATCACGCTTATTCGACTTTTCGGGAGCTCGAAAATTAAAAAGTTTATTATTCCCCGGGCAGGGAAAAGGGAAGAGCGGCCATCATGTTTTTCTAATAGTCAAATCTGGAAATCGCGTTTTGATGGTGCAAATCGACCAAGTTGAGTATCCTGAACAACTTTCCTGTGTGGAGTCATGCAAAATTCGCAAAACCTAGAGAATTACAACTTTTTTGGTGCAAAATTGAGTTCATAATTTGACCAAAAATCGTCGATTACCGCCAAAGTAAAACATTGACGGCGTTCAAATTTGCACCGGCACACTCGGGTGGGGTATCCGCAAAAAGAAATCACGCTTACTCGGCTGTTCGGGGTGGCTCGAAAATTAAAAGTTTATTCCCCGGGCAGGGAAAAGGGAAGAGCGGCCATCTTGTTTTTCTAATAGTCAACTCTGAAAATTGCGTTTTGACGGTGCAAATCGACCAAGTTGAGCATCCTGAAAAACTTTCCTGTGTGGAGTCATGCAAAATTCGCAAAACCTAGGGAATTACAACTTTTTGGTGCAAAATTGATGTCATAATTTGACCAAAAATCGTCGATTACCGCCAAAGTAAAACATTGACGGCGTTCAAATTTGCACCGGCACACTCGGGTGGGATATCCGCAAGAAGAAATCACGCTAACTCGGCTGTTCGGGGTGGCTCAAAAATTAAAAGTTTATTCCCCGGGCAGGGAAAAGGGAAGAGCGGCCATCTTGTTTTTCTAATAGTCAACTCTGTAAATCGCGTTTTGACGGTGCAAATCGACCAAGTTGAGCATCCTGAACAACTTTCCTGTGTGGAGTCATGCAAAATTCGCAAAACCTAGAGAATTACAACTTTTTGGTGCAAAATTGATGTCATAATTTGACCAAAAATCGTCGATAACCGCCAAAGTAAAAAATTGACGTGGTTCAAATTTGCACCGGCACACTCGGGTGGGGTATCCGCCAGAAGTAATCACGCTGATTCGGCTTTTCGGGATGCCACGCCATTTTAAAAGTTTATTCCCCGGGAGGGAAAAGTGAAGAGCGGCTATCTTGTTTTTTTAATGGTCAACTCTGGAAATCGCGTTTTGACGGTGCAAATCGACCAAGTTGAGCATCCTGAACAACTTTCCTGTGTGGAGTCATGCAAAATTCGCAAAACCTAGTGACTTACAACTTTTTGGTGCAAAAGTGACGTCATAATTTGACCAAAAATCGTCGATTACTGCCAAAGTAAAACATTGACCATTGACGGGGTTCAAAATTGCACCGGCACACTCAGGTGGGGTATCCGCAAGAAGTAATCACGCTAATTCGGCTTTTCGGGGTGGCTCAAAAATTAAAAGGTTATTCCCCGCCCAGGTAAAAGGGAAGAGTGGCCATCTTGTTTTTCTAATAGTCAACTCTGGAAATCGAGTTTTGACGGTGCAAATCGACCAAGTTGAGCATCCTGAAAAACTTTCCTGTGTGGAGTCATGCAAAATTCGCAAAACTTATGGAATTACAACTTTTTGGTGCAAAAGTGACGTCATAATTTGTCCAAAAATCGTCCATTACCGCCAAAGTAAAACATTGACGGGGTTCAAATTTGCACCGGCACACTCGGGTGGGGTATCCGCAAGAAGTAATCACGCTAATTCAGCTTTTCGGGGTGCCAAGAAAATTAAAATGTTTATTCCCCTGGCAGGGAAAAGGGAAGAGCGGCCATCTTGTTTTTTTAATAGTCAACTCTGGAAATCGCGTTTTGACGGTGCAAATCGACCAAGTTGAGCATCCTGAACAACTTTCCTGTGTGGAGTCATGCAAAATTCGCAAAACCTAGGGAATTGCAACTTTTTGGTGCAAAAGTGACGTCATAATTTGACCAAAAATCGTCCATTACCGCCAAAGTAAAACATTGACGGGGTTCAAATTTGCACCGGCACACTCGGGTGGGGTATCCGCAAGAAGTAATCACGCTAATTCAGCTTTTCGGGGTGCCACGAAAATTAAAATGTTTATTCCCCGGGCAGGGAAAAGGGAAGAGCGGCCATCTTGTTTTTGCTAATAGTCAACTCTGGAAATCGCGTTTTGACGGTGCAAATCGACGAAGTTGTGCATCCTGAACCACTTTCCTGTGGAGTCATGAAAAATTTGAAAAACCTAGGGAATTACAACTTTTTGGTGCAAAAGTGACGTCATAATTTGACCAAAAATCGTCGATTACCGCCAAAGTAAAACATTGACCATTGACGGGGTTCAAAATTGCACCTGCACACTCAGGTGGGGTATCCGCAAGAAGTAATCTCGCTAATTCGGCTTTTCGGGGTGGCTCGAAAATTAAAAGGTTATTCCCCGCCCAGGTAAAAGGGAAGAGCGGCCATCTTGTTTTTCTAATAGTCAACTCTGGAAATCGCGTTTTGACGGTGCAAATCGACCAAGTTGAGCATCCTGAACAACTTTCCTGTGTGGAGTCATGCAAAATTCGCAAAACCTAGGGAATTGCAACTTTTTGGTGCAAAAGTGACGTCATAATTTGACCAAATCGTCGATTACCGCCAAAGTAAAACATTGACGGCGTTCAAATTTGCAACGGCACACTCAGGTGGGGTATCCGCAAGAAGAAATCACGCTAACTCGGCTGTTCGGGGTGGCTAGAGAATTACAACTTTTTTTTTGCAAAAGTGACATCATAATTTGACCAAAAATCGTCGATTACCGCCAAAGTAAAACATTGACGATGTTCAAATTTGCACCGGCACACTCGGGTGGGGTATCCGCAAAAAGAAATCACGCTAACTCGGCTGTTCGGGGTGGCTCGAAAATTAAAAGTTTATTCCCCGGGCAGGGAAAAGTGAAGAGCGGCCATCTTGTTTTTCTAATAGTCAACTCTGGAAATCGCGTTTTGACGGTGCAAATCGACCAAGTTGAGCATCCTGAACAACTTTCCTGTGTGGAGTCATGCAAAATTCGCAAAACCTAGTGACTTACAACTTTTTTGTGCAAAAGTGACGTCATTATTTGACCAAAAATCGTCGATTACCGCTAAAGTAAAACATTGACCATTGACGTGGTTCAAATTTGCACCGGCACACTCGGGTGGGGTATCCGCAAGAAGTATTCACGCTAGTTCGGCTTTTCGGGGTGGCTCGAAAATTAAAAAGTTTATTCCCCGGGAGGGAAAAGTGAAGAGCGGCCATCTTGTTTTTTTAATGGTCAACTCTGGAAATCGCGTTTTGACGGTGCAAATCGACCAAGTTGAGCATCTGGAACAACTTTCCGGTTTGGAGTCATGCAAAATTCGCAAAACCTTGGGAATTACAACTTTTTGGTGCAAAAGTGACGTCATAATTTGACCAAAAATCGTTGATTACCGCCAAAGTAACACATTGACGGGGTTCAAATTTGCACCGGCACACTCGGGTGGGGTATCCGCAAGAAGTAATCACGCTAATTCGGCTGTTCGGGGTTGCTCGAAAATTACAAAGCTTATTCCCCGGGCAGGGAAAAGGGAACAGCGGCCATCTTGTTTTTCTAATAGTCAACTCTGGAAATCGCGTATTGACGGTGCAAATCGACCAAGTTGAGCATCCTGAACAACTTTCCTGTGTAGAGTCATGCAAAATTCGCAAAACCTTGGGAATTACAAGTTTTTGGTGCAAAAGTGACGTCATAATTTGACCAAAAATCGTCGATTACCGCCAAAGTAACACATTGACGGGGTTCAAATTTGCACCGGCACACTCGGGTGGGGTATCCGCAAGAAGTAATCACGCTAATTCGGCTGTTCGGGGTGGCTCGAAAATTACAAAGCTTATTCCCCGGGCAAGGAAAAGGGAACAGCGGCCAACTTGTTTTTCTAATAGTCAACTCTGGAAATCGCGTATTGACGGTGCAAATCGATGATGCCACTTTTGCACCAAAAAGTTGTAAGTCACTAGGTTTTGCGAATTTTGCATGACTCCACACAGGAAAGTTGTTCAGGATGCTCAACTTGGTCGATTTGCACCGTCAAAACGCCATTACCAGAGTTGACTATTAGAAAAACAAGATGGCCGCTCTTCCCTTTTACCTGCTCGGGGAATAAACTTTTAATTTTCGAGCCATCCCGAAAAGCCGAATTAGCGTGATTACTTCTTGCGGAAACCCCACCCGAGTGTGCCGGTGCAAATTTGAACTCCTGTCACTATTTTACTTTGGCGGTAATCGACGATTTTTGGTCAAATTATGACGTCACTTTTGCACCAAAAAGTTGTAATTCCCAAGGTTTTGCGAATTTTGCATGACTCCACACAGGAAAGTTGTTCAGGATGCTCAACTTGGTCGATTTGCACCGTCAAAACGCGATTTCCAGAGTTGACTATTAGAAAAACAAGATGGCCGCTCTTCCCTTTTCCCTGCCCGGGGAATAAACTTTTTAATTTTCGAGACATCCCGAAAAGCCGAATTAGCGTGATTACTTCTTGCGGAAACCCCACCCGAGTGTGCCGGTGCAAATTTGAACTCTGTCACTATTTTACTTTTGCGGTAATCGACGATTTTTGGTCAAATTATGACGTCACTTTTGCACCAAAAAGTTGTAATTCCCAAGGTTTTGCGAATTTTGCATGACTCCACACAGGAAAGTTGTTCAGGATGCTCAACTTGGTCGATTTGCACCGTCAAAATGCGATTTCCAGAGTTGACTATTAGAAAAACAAGATGGCTGCTCTTCCCTTTTCCCTGCCCGGGGAATAAACCTTTTAATTTTCGAGACACCCCGAAAAGCCGAATTAGCGTGATTACTTCTTGCGGAAACCCCACCCGAGTGTGCCGGTGCAAATTTGAACTCTGTCACTATTTTACTTTTGCGGTAATCGACGATTTTTGGTCAAATTATGACGTCACTTTTGCACCAAAAAGTTGTAATTCCCAAGGTTTTGCGAATTTTGCATGACTCCACACAGGAAAGTTGTTCAGGATGCTCAACTTGGTCGATTTGCACCGTCAAAACTCGATTTCCAGAGTTGACTATTAGAAAAACAAGATGGCCGCTCTTCCCTTTTCCCTGCCCGGGGAATAAACTTTTTAATTTTCGAGACACCCCGAAAAGCCGAATTAGCGTGATTACTTCTTGCGGAAACCCCACCCGAGTGTGCCGGTGCAAATTTGAACTCTGTCACTATTTTACTTTTGCGGTAATCGACGATTTTTGGTCAAATTATGACGTCACTTTTGCACCAAAAAGTTGTAATTCCCAAGGTTTTGCGAATTTTGCATGACTCCACACAGGAGAGTTGTTCAGGATGCTCAACTTGGTCGATTTGCACCGTCAAAACGCGATTTCCAGAGTTGACTATTAGAAAAACAAGATGGCCGCTCTTCCCTTTTCCCTGCCCGGGGAATAAACTTTTTAATTTTCGAGACACCCCGAAAAGCCGAATTAGCGTGATTACTTCTTGCGGAAACCCCACCCGAGTGTGCCGGTGCAAATTTGAACTCTGTCACTATTTTACTTTTGCGGTAATCGACGATTTTTGGTCAAATTATGACGTCACTTTTGCACCAAAAAGTTGTAATTCCCAAGGTTTTGCGAATTTTGCATGACTCCACACAGGAAAGTTGTTCAGGATGCTCAACTTGGTCGATTTGCACCGTCAAAACGCGATTTCCAGAGTTGACTATTAGAAAAACAAGATGGCCGCTCTTCCCTTTTCCCTGCCCGGGGAATAAACTTTTTAATTTTCGAGACACCCCGAAAAGCCGAATTAGCGTGATTACTTCTTGCGGAAACCCCACCCGAGTGTGCCGGTGCAAATTTGAACTCTGTCACTATTTTACTTTTGCGGTAATCGACGATTTTTGGTCAAATTATGACGTCACTTTTGCACCAAAAAGTTGTAATTCCCAAGGTTTTGCGAATTTTGCATGACTCCACACAGGAAAGTTGTTCAGGATGCTCAACTTGGTCGATTTGCACCGTCAAAACACGATTTCCAGAGTTGACTATTAGAAAAACAAGATGGCCGCTCTTCCCTTTTCCCTGCCCGGAGAATAAACTTTTTAATTTTCGAGCCATCCCGAAAAGCCGAATTAGCGTGATTACTTCTTGCGGAAACCCCACCCGAGTGTGCCGGTGCAAATTTGAACTCTGTCACTATTTTACTTTTGCGGTAATCGACGATTTTTGGTCAAATTATGACGTCACTTTTGCACCAAAAAGTTGTAATTCCCAAGGTTTTGCGAATTTTGCATGACTCCACACAGGAAAGTTGTTCAGGATGCTCAACTTGGTCGATTTGCACCGTCAAAATGCGATTTCCAGAGTTGACTATTAGAAAAACAAGATGGCCGCTCTTCCCTTTTCCCTGCCCGGGGAATAAACTTTTTAATTTTCGAGACACCCCGAAAAGCCGAATTAGCGTGATTACTTCTTGCGGAAACCCCACCCGAGTGTGCCGGTGCAAATTTGAACTCTGTCACTATTTTACTTTTGCGGTAATCGACGATTTTTGGTCAAATTATGACGTCACTTTTGCACCAAAAAGTTGTAATTCCCAAGGTTTTGCGAATTTTGCATGACTCCACACAGGAAAGTTGTTCAGGATGCTCAACTTGGTCGATTTGCACCGTCAAAACGCGATTTCCAGAGTTGACTATTAGAAAAACAAGATGGCCGCTCTTCCCTTTTCCCTGCCCGGGGAATAAACTTTTTAATTTTCGAGACACCCCGAAAAGCCGAATTAGCGTGATTACTTCTTGCGGAAACCCCACCCGAGTGTGCCGGTGCAAATTTGAACTCCTGTCACTTGTTTTACTTTGGCGGTAATCGACGATTTTTGGTCAAATTATGACGTCACTTTTGCACCAAAAAGTTGTAATTCCCAAGGTTTTGCGAATTTTGCATGACTCCACACAGGAAAGTTGTTCAGGATGCTCAACTTGGTCGATTTGCACCGTCAAAACACGATTTCCAGAGTTGACTATTAGAAAAACAAGATGGCCGCTCTTCCCTTTTCCCTGCCCGGGGAATAAACTTTTTAATTTTCGAGACACCCCGAAAAGCCGAATTAGCGTGATTACTTCTTGCGGAAACCCCACCCGAGTGTGCCGGTGCAAATTTGAACTCCGTCACTGTTTTACTTTGGCGGTAATCGACGATTTTTGGTCAAATTATGACGTCACTTTTGCACCAAAAAGTTGTAATTCCCAAGGTTTTGCGAATTTTGCATGACTCCACACAGGAAAGTTGTTCAGGATGCTCAACTTGGTCGATTTGCACCGTCAAAACGCGATTTCCAGAGTTGACTATTAGAAAAACAAGATGGCCGCTCTTCCCTTTTCCCTGCCCGGGGAATAAACTTTTTAATTTTCGAGACACCCCGAAAAGCCGAATTAGCGTGATTACTTCTTGCGGAAACCCCACCCGAGTGTGCCGGTGCAAATTTGAACTCCGGTCACTATTTTACTTTGGCGGTAATCGACGATTTTTGGTCAAATTATGACGTCACTTTTGCACCAAAAAGTTGTAATTCCCAAGGTTTTGCGAATTTTGCATGACTCCACACAGGAAAGTTGTTCAGGATGCTCAACTTGGTCGATTTGCACCGTCAAAACAGCGATTTCCAGAGTTGACTATTAGAAAAACAAGATGGCCGCTCTTCCCTTTTCCCTGCCCGGGGAATAAACTTTTTAATTTTCGAGACACCCCGAAAAGCCGAATTAGCGTGATTACTTCTTGCGGATACCCCACTCGAGTTTTCCGGTGCAAATTTGAACTCCGTCACTGTTTTACTTTGGCGGTAATCGACGATTTTTGGTCAAATTATGACGTCACTTTTGCACCAAAAAGTTGTAATTCCCAAGGTTTTGCGAATTTTGCATGACTCCACACAGGAAAGTTGTTCAGGATGCTCAACTTGGTCGATTTGCACCGTCAAAACACGATTTCCAGAGTTGACTATTAGAAAAACAAGATGGCCGCTCTTCCCTTTTCCCTGCCCGGGGAATAAACTTTTTAATTTTCGAGCCATCCCGAAAAGCCGAATTAGCGTGATTACTTCTTGCGGAAACCCCACCCGAGTGTGCCGGTGCAAATTTGAACTCTGTCACTATTTTACTTTTGCGGTAATCGACGATTTTTGGTCAAATTATGACGTCACTTTTGCACCAAAAAGTTGTAATTCCCAAGGTTTTGCGAATTTTGCATGACTCCACACAGGAAAGTTGTTCAGGATGCTCAACTTGGTCGATTTGCACCGTCAAAACGCGATTTCCAGAGTTGACTATTAGAAAAACAAGATGGCCGCTCTTCCCTTTTCCCTGCCCGGGGAATAAACCTTTTAATTTTCGAGACACCCCGAAAAGCCGAATTAGCGTGATTACTTCTTGCGGATACCCCACCCGAGTGTGCCGGTGCAAATTTGAACTCCGTCACTATTTTACTTTGGCGGTAATCGACGATTTTTTGTCAAATTATGACGTCACTTTTGCACCAAAAAGTTGTAATTCCCAAGGTTTTGCGAATTTTGCATGACTCCACACAGGAAAGTTGTTCAGGATGCTCAACTTGGTCGATTTGCACCGTCAAAACGCGAATTCCAGAGTTGACTATTAGAAAAACAAGATGGCCGCTCTTCCCTTTTCCCTGCCCGGGGAATAAACTTTTTAATTTTCGAGCCATCCCCGAAAAGCCGAATTAGCGTGATTACTTCTTGCGGAAACCCCACCCGAGTGTGCCGGTGCAAATTTGAACTCTGTCACTATTTTACTTTTGCGGTAATCGACGATTTTTGGTCAAATTATGACGTCACTTTTGCACCAAAAAGTTGTAATTCCCAAGGTTTTGCGAATTTTGCATGACTCCACACAGGAAAGTTGTTCAGGATGCTCAACTTGGTCGATTTGCACCGTCAAAACGCGATTTCCAGAGTTGACTATTAGAAAAACAAGATGGCCGCTCTTCCCTTTTCCCTGCCCGGGGAATAAACTTTTTAATTTTCGAGCCACCCCGAAAAGCCGAATTAGCGTGATTACTTCTTGCGGAAACCCCACCCGAGTGTGCCGGTGCAAATTTGAACTCTGTCACTATTTTACTTTGGCGGTAATCGACGATTTTTGGTCAAATTATGACGTCACTTTTGCACCAAAAAGTTGTAATTCCCAAGGTTTTGCGAATTTTGCATGACTCCACACAGGAAAGTTGTTCAGGATGCTCAACTTGGTCGATTTGCACCGTCAAAACGCGATTTCCAGAGTTGACTATTAGAAAAACAAGATGGCCGCTCTTCCCTTTTCCCTGCCCGGGGAATAAACTTTTAATTTTCGAGACACCCCGAAAAGCCGAATTAGCGTGATTACTTCTTGCGGAAACCCCACCCGAGTGTGCCGGTGCAAATTTGAACTCCGTCACTGTTTTACTTTGCGGTAATCGACGATTTTTGGTCAAATTATGACGTCACTTTTGCACCAAAAAGTTGTAATTCCCAAGGTTTTGCGAATTTTGCATGACTCCACACAGGAAAGTTGTTCAGGATGCTCAACTTGGTCGATTTGCACCGTCAAAACGCGATTTCCAGAGTTGACTATTAGAAAAACAAGATGGCCGCTCTTCCCTTTTCCCTGCCCGGGGAATAAACTTTTTAATTTTCGAGACACCCCGAAAAGCCGAATTAGCGTGATTACTTCTTGCGGAAACCCCACCCGAGTGTGCCGGTGCAAATTTGAACTCTGTCACTATTTTACTTTTGCGGTAATCGACGATTTTTGGTCAAATTATGACGTCACTTTTGCACCAAAAAGTTGTAATTCCCAAGGTTTTGCTAATTTTGCATGACTACACACAGGAAAGTTGTTCAGGATGCTCAACTTGGTCGATTTGCACCGTCAAAACACGATTTCCAGAGTTGACTATTAGAAAAACAAGATGGCCGCTCTTCCCTTTTCCCTGCCCGGAGAATAAACTTTTTAATTTTCGAGCCATCCCGAAAAGCCGAATTAGCGTGATTACTTCTTGCGGAAACCCCACCCGAGTGTGCCGGTGCAAATTTGAACTCTGTCACTATTTTACTTTTGCGGTAATCGACGATTTTTGGTCAAATTATGACGTCACTTTTGCACCAAAAAGTTGTAATTCCCAAGGTTTTGCGAATTTTGCATGACTCCACACAGGAAAGTTGTTCAGGATGCTCAACTTGGTCGATTTGCACCGTCAAAACGCGATTTCCAGAGTTGACTATTAGAAAAACAAGATGGCCGCTCTTCCCTTTTCCCTGCCCGGGGAATAAACTTTTTAATTTTCGAGCCACCCCGAAAAGCCGAATTAGCGTGATTACTTCTTGCGGATACCCCACCCGAGTGTGCCGGTGCAAATTTGAACTCCGTCACTATTTTACTTTGGCGGTAATCGACGATTTTTGGTCAAATTATGACGTCACTTTTGCACCAAAAAGTTGTAATTCCCAAGGTTTTGCGAATTTTGCATGACTCCACACAGGAAAGTTGTTCAGGATGCTCAACTTGGTCGATTTGCACCGTCAAAACGCGATTTCCAGAGTTGACTATTAGAAAAACAAGATGGCCGCTCTTCCCTTTTCCCTGCCCGGGGAATAAACTTTTAATTTTCGAGCACCCCGAAAAGCCGAATTAGCGTGATTACTTCTTGCGGAACCCCACCCGAGTGTGCCGGTGCAAATTTGAACTCCTGTCACTATTTTACTTTGGCGGTAATCGACGATTTTTGGTCAAATTATGACGTCAATTTTGCACCAAAAAGTTGTAATTCCCAAGGTTTTGCGAATTTTGCATGACTCCACACAGGAAAGTTGTTCAGGATGCTCAACTTGGTCGATTTGCACCGTCAAAACGCGATTTCCAGAGTTGACTATTAGAAAAACAAGATGGCCGCTCTTCCCTTTTCCCTGCCCGGGGAATAAACTTTTAATTTTCGAGCCACCCCGAAAAGCCGAATTAGCGTGATTACTTCTTGCGGAACCCCACCCGAGTGTGCCGGTGCAAATTTGAACTCCGTCACTGTTTTACTTTGGCGGTAATCGACGATTTTTGGTCAAATTATGACGTCACTTTTGCACCAAAAAGTTGTAATTCCCAAGGTTTTGCGAATTTTGCATGACTCCACACAGGAAAGTTGTTCAGGATGCTCAACTTGGTCGATTTGCACCGTCAAAACGCGATTTCCAGAGTTGACTATTAGAAAAACAAGATGGCCGCTCTTCCCTTTTCCCTGCCCGGGGAATAAACTTTTTAATTTTCGAGCCATCCCGAAAAGCCGAATTAGCGTGATTACTTCTTGCGGAAACCCCACCCGAGTGTGCCGGTGCAAATTTGAACTCCGTCACTGTTTTACTTTGGCGGTAATCGACGATTTTTGGTCAAATTATGACGTCACTTTTGCACCAAAAAGTTGTAATTCCCAAGGTTTTGCGAATTTTGCATGACTCCACACAGGAAAGTTGTTCAGGATGCTCAACTTGGTCGATTTGCACCGTCAAAACGCGATTTCCAGAGTTGACTATTAGAAAAACAAGATGGCCGCTCTTCCCTTTTCCCTGCCCGGGGAATAAACTTTTAATTTTCGAGACACCCCGAAAAGCCGAATTAGCGTGATTACTTCTTGCGGATACCCCACCCGAGTGTGCCGGTGCAAATTTGAACTCCGTCACTGTTTTACTTTGGCGGTAATCGACGATTTTTGGTCAAATTATGACGTCACTTTTGCACCAAAAAGTTGTAATTCCCAAGGTTTTGCGAATTTTGCATGACTCCACACAGGAAAGTTGTTCAGGATGCTCAACTTGGTCGATTTGCACCGTCAAAACGCGATTTCCAGAGTTGACTATTAGAAAAACAAGATGGCCGCTCTTCCCTTTTCCCTGCCCGGGGAATAAACTTTTTAATTTTCGAGACACCCCGAAAAGCCGAATTAGCGTGATTACTTCTTGCGGAAACCCCACCCGAGTGTGCCGGTGCAAATTTGAACTCCGTCACTATTTTACTTTGGCGGTAATCGACGATTTTTGGTCAAATTATGACGTCACTTTTGCACCAAAAAGTTGTAATTCCCAAGGTTTTGCGAATTTTGCATGACTCCACACAGGAAAGTTGTTCAGGATGCTCAACTTGGTCGATTTGCACCGTCAAAACGCGATTTCCAGAGTTGACTATTAGAAAAACAAGATGGCCGCTCTTCCCTTTTACCTGCTCGGGGAATAAACTTTTAATTTTCCTGGCACCCCGAAAAGCCGAATTAGCGTGATTACTTCTTGCGGATACCCCACCCGAGTGTGCCGGTACAAATTTGAACCACGTCAATTTTTTACTTTGGGTAATCGACGATTTTTGGTCAAATTATGACGTCACTTTGCACCAAAAAGTTGTAATTCCCAAGGTTTTGCGAATTTTGCATGACTCCACACAGGAAAGTTGTTCAGGATGCTCAACTTGGTCGATTTGCACCGTGAACACGCGATTCCCAGAGTTGACTATTAGAAAACAAGATGGCCGCTCTTCCCTTTTACTTGGCCGGTGAATAATTGTTTTATTTTCGAGGCACCCCGGAAAGCCGAATTAGCGTAATTACTTCTTGCGGATACTCCACCCGAGTGTGCCGGTGCAAGTTTGAACCCCGTCAATGTTTTACTTTGGCGGTAATCGACGATTTTTTGTCAAATTATGACGTCACTTTTGCACCAAAAAGTTGTAATTCCCAAGGTTTTGCGAATTTTGCATGACTCCACACAGGAAAGTTGTTCAGGATGCTCAACTTGGTCGATTTGCACCGTCAAACGCGATTTCCAGAGTTGACTATTAGAAAAACAAGATGGCCGCTCTTCCCTTTTCCCTGCCCGGGGAATAAACTTTTTAATTTTCGAGCAACCCCGAAAAGCCGAATTAGCGTGATTACTTCTTGAGGACCTCCCACCCGAGTGTGCCGGTGCAAATTTGAACTCCGTCACTGTTTTACTTTGGCGGTAATCGACGATTTTTGGTCAAATTATGACGTCACTTTTGCACCAAAAAGTTGTAATTCCCAAGGTTTTGCGAATTTTGCATGACTCCACACAGGAAAGTTGTTCAGGATGCTCAACTTGGTCGATTTGCACCGTCAAAACGCGATTTCCAGAGTTGACTATTAGAAAAACAAGATGGCCGCTCTTCACTTTTCCTGCCCGGGGAATAAACTTTTTAATTTTCGAGCCACCCCGAAAAGCCGAATTAGCGTGATTACTTCTTGCGGATACCCCACCCGAGTGTGCCGGTGCAAATTTGAACTCCGTCACTATTTTACTTTGGCGGTAATCGACGATTTTTGGTCAAATTATGACGTCACTTTTGCACCAAAAAGTTGTAATTCCCAAGGTTTTGCGAATTTTGCATGACTCCACACAGGAAAGTTGTTCAGGATGCTCAACTTGGTCGATTTGCACCGTCAAAACGCGATTTCCAGAGTTGACTATTAGAAAAACAAGATGGCCGCTCTTCCCTTTTCCCTGCCCGGGGAATAAACTTTTAATTTTCGAGCACCCCGAAAAGCCGAATTAGCGTGATTACTTCTTGCGGATACCCCACCCGAGTGTGCCGGTGCAAATTTGAACTCCGTCACTATTTTACTTTGCGGTAATCGACGATTTTTGGTCAAATTATGACGTCACTTTTGCACCAAAAAGTTGTAATTCCCAAGGTTTTGCGAATTTTGCATGACTCCACACAGGAAAGTTGTTCAGGATGCTCAACTTGGTCGATTTGCACCGTCAAAATGCGATTTCCAGAGTTGACTATTAGAAAAACAAGATGGCCGCTCTTCCCTTTTCCCTGCCCGGGGAATAAACCTTTTAATTTTCGAGACACCCCGAAAAGCCGAATTAGCGTGATTACTTCTTGCGGAAACCCCACCCGAGTGTGCCGGTGCAAATTTGAACTCCTCATTGTTTTACTTTGGCGGTAATCGACGATTTTTTGTCAAATTATGACAGCAATTTTGCACCAAAAAGTTGTAATTCCCAAGGTTTTGCGAATTTTGCATGACTCCACACAGGAAAGTTGTTCAGGATGCTCACAGAGTTGACTATTAGAAAAAAACAAGATGGCCGCTCTTCCCTTTTCCCTGCCCGGGGAGTAAACTTTTAATTTTCGAGGCACCCCGAAAAGCCGAATTAGCGTGATTACTTCTTGCGGATACCCCACCCGAGTGTGCCGGTGCAAATTTGAACCACGTCAATGTTTTACTTTGGCGGTAATCGACGATTTTTGGTCAAATTATGATGTCACTTTTGCACAAAAAAGTTGTAAGTCACTAGGTTTTGCGAATTTTGCATGACTCCACACAGGAAAGTTGTTCAGGATGCTCAACTTGGTCGATTTGCACCGTCAAAACGCGATTTCCAGAGTTGACCATTAAAAAAACAAGATGGCCGCTCTTCACTTTTCCCTACCGGGGAATAAACTTTTTAATTTTCCTGGCACCCCGAAAAGCCGAATTAGCGTGATTACTTCTTGCGGATACCCCACCCGAGTGTGCCGGTACAAATTTGAACCACGTCAATTTTTTACTTTGGCGGTAATCGACGATTTTTGGTCAAATTATGATGTCACTTTTGCACAAAAAAGTTGTAAGTCACTAGGTTTTGCGAATTTTGCATGACTCCACACAGGAAAGTTGTTCAGGATGCTCAACTTGGTCGATTTGCACCGTCAAAACGCCATTACCAGAGTTGACTATTAGAAAAACAAGATGGCCGCTCTTCCCTTTTACCTGCTCGGGGAATAAACTTTTAATTTTCCTGGCACCCCGAAAAGCCGAATTAGCGTGATTACTTCTTGCGGATACCCCACCCGAGTGTGCCGGTACAAATTTGAATCGCGTCAATTTTTTACTTTGGCGGTAATCGACGATTTTTGGTCAAATTATGACGTCACTTTTCACCAAAAAATTGTAATTCCCAAGGTTTTGCGAATTTTGCATGACTCCACACAGGAAAATTGTTCAGGATGCTCAACTTGGTCGATTTGCACCGTGAAAACGCGATTCCCAGAGTTGACTATTAGAAAACAAGATGGCCGCTCTTCCCTTTTACCTGGCCGGTGAATAATTTTTTTATTTTCGAGGCACCCCGGACAGCCGAATTAGCGTAATTACTTCTTGCGGATACTCCACCCGAGTGTGCCGGTGCAAGTTTGAACCACGTCAATTTTTTACTTTGGCGGTAATCGACGATTTTTGGTCAAATTATGACGTCACTTTTGCACCAAAAAGTTGTAATTCCCAAGGTTTTGCGAATTTTGCATGACTCCACACAGGAAAGTTGTTCAGGATGCTCAACTTGGTCGATTTGCACCGTCAAAACACGATTTCCAGAGTTGACTATTAGAAAAACAAGATGGCCGCTCTTCCCTTTTCCCTGCCCGGGGAATAAACTTTTTAATTTTCGAGCCATCCCGAAAAGCCGAATTAGCGTGATTACTTCTTGCGGAAACCCCACCCGAGTGTGCCGGTGCAAATTTGAACTCTGTCACTATTTTACTTTGGCGGTAATCGACGATTTTTGGTCAAATTATGACGTCACTTTTGCACCAAAAAGTTGTAATTCCCAAGGTTTTGCGAATTTTGCATGACTCCACACAGGAAAGTTGTTCAGGATGCTCAACTTGGTCGATTTGCACCGTCAAAACGCGATTTCCAGAGTTGACTATTAGAAAAACAAGATGGCCGCTCTTCCCTTTTACCTGCCCGGTGAATAATTTGTTAATTTTCGAACCACCCCGAAAAGCCGAATTAGCGTGATTACTTCTTGCGGATACCAGAGGTGAGGCTCGTGTTGTAGCATTGGGCATTGACAAAGTATGGCATACTGGCCTGCTCCAGTCATATGGTGTGTCAGGCAGGCACAATGTCATCTGTAGGCCCCTACTCTCTGCTTTTACAACCTAAGTTGAAAGTTGCCCTTGAGGGTCAACCTTCTCCCGTTTTATCAGTTTCAGTGTTCCACAAGGCTAAGTACTTGGTCCCACTCTCTCTCTTGTCTACATTCATGATTTCAAGTCTGAGACTGTGGTTCAGCCACCCAAAATTCCCCCGCAGATTTGCTCTCACATCCTCTCAATCGTTGATCCTCTTATGTTATACGGACATTCATTTGTTCACCTACATTTGCATAACAACACAATGTCAGAGAGATGACCAATCAGGAGACCACAAGAACATGTTGGCTGTCTCTATCCCAAATAGAGTACAATCGCCTCAGCATTTTCTGTAAAATCGAGCCCTTTGCTTTTTATTGTATAGTTCTCTGCCTGTACACAGTACGTTTAAATCTCGAAATCTCGAAATGTTTGAAAAATAAACATGTCAGACAACATGATCCTTACTAGACGAAAAATTGTGATACCTTTGATTTGAATGGAATTCAAAGAATTTTCCAATTTATTTTACGTATTTTGCATGAAAAATTCTAGATCTCTTTTTGTGTGCTTCCAACCTGTAAGTTGATCACTGAGCAGTAAAGATTATTCATAAATACAAAAAGAAATCATTTAACAATTTTATTTTTTGCATTAATTTTACTTTTTGACCAACAAGTGATGATGTTTTTGACCGAAAAGGTATTTATGAATGGGAATCAAAGTGTGTTGAATCGGTTTTCAACTAGTGGTTTAAACCCGCCGAGGTCTGGTTCTTTATAATTTACCTCGACTTCGTCTCGGTAAATTATCACGAACCAGGCCTCGTTGGGATTAAACCACTAGTTGAAAACCTCTTCACAACACATTGATTCACTTAGTAACACATGCATCAATGTTGTATTTCTGTGTTATTTCCCGTGGTACACACGGTTATGTATGGTGGCCCTGAAGTTAGGCTCTTGAAAAATTTCTCGCCACAAATATGCAAACTATGCGACGAAGTATGCGATCAAGTATGCAATAATATTTGCGACATCACAAATATTTGCAAAGATATTTGCAAAGATATTTGCGACATCGCAAATATCTGCAAAGATATTTGCAAAGATATTTGCGACATCACAAATATTTGCAAAGATATTTGCGACATCGCAAATAATTATTTGCAAAGATATTTGCGACATCGCAAATATCTGCAAAGATATTTGCAAAGATATTTTCGACATAGCAAATATTTGCAAAGATATTTGCGACATCGCAAATATTTGCAAAGATATTTGCGATGTGCGATGTCCCTTCAGGGCCACCATAGTTATGTGCATTTCAATGAAGGCCTCGGATATTCTGTTGACTCATTTCACAATGGTCCCAAGTCTGTGATCGTAAGCCAATGACGGAGGTTTATCCACAAGAGGGCGCTTATTCAGCCATCAATGGAACTAAATCAATAAGAAATACGGTGTACTTCGATAAATAGAATGTCAAGACCGCTTACGAGGCCGATTTCACAAAGCGCTAAGATTCATCTTAAGATGTGTTGTCGATATTTCCATAGTTACTTGTTTGCTTACTTACTTATACTTATCTAATTAATTACTTACTAACTTACTTTTAAACATCGTAAAATAAGAAAAGATGTGTAGCCTATGCACATTTTGTCAAGTTCTTCCCACATGCTCTCTTAAATCAGGTTTGCGTGCGAATTTGAATCCCCATGATTTGACGACTCTAAAAGTTTTTTAAAAGGATCATGTGTTGCAGTATAATAAAAGACAGTTGTACATAAAAACGGTACTATTTAAACCTCGAGTGCTTTACGAACGTGTAGGCCTACCGGTAAAGTCAACAGTGGCACCAAAAGGTTTGCAGCGAATTTTAAGACGAAGTTTTTATTAATTTACACGGTGGTCATCTGCTGATTCCGTAGGGTACAGTTCCCTGATAGGGTTTCTTGTTGCTTCTCAGATTTGAAATGAAACTTCTCCTCTTGCCTGTCTCTGTTATCTTTATCTGAACATTGATCAGTATCTTCCTAAATGTAAATAGAAGTAATCATTTAAAAGGTATATGCGATAGTATTTGCCCCCTCGCACATTACAAAGATATATGCGATAGTATTTGCCCCATCGCACATTACAAAGGATATATGCGATAGTATTTGCCCCATCGCACATTACAAAGATATATGCGATAGTATTTGCCCCATCGCACATTACAAAGGGTATATGCGATAGTATTTGCCCCATCGCACATTACAAAGATATATGCGATAGTATTTGCCCCATCGCACATTACAAAGATATATGCGATAGTATTTGCCCCATCGCACATTACAAAGGGTATATGCGATAGTACTTGCCCCATCGCACAATACAAAGATAATGCGATAGTATTTGCCCCATCGCACATTACAAAGATATATGCGATAGTATTTGCCCCATCGCACATTACAAAGATATATGCCATATAGTATTTGCCCCATCGCACATTACAAAGACATCAGCGATAGTATTTGCCCCATCGCACATTACAAAGATATATGCGATAGTATCTGCCCCATCGCACAATACAAAAGGTATAATGCGATAGTATTTGCCCCATCGCACAATACAAAGATATATGCGATAGTATTTGCCCCATCGCACATTACAAAGATATATGCGATAGTATTTGCCCCATCGCACAATACAAAAGATATATGCGATAGTATTTGCCCCCATCGCACAATACAAAAGGTGTATGCGATAGTATTTGCCCCATCGCACATTACAAAGATATATGCCATAGTATTTGCACAATCGCAAAATACAAAAGGTATATGCGATAGTATTTGCCCCATCGCACATTACAAAGATATATGCCATAGTATTTGCCCCATCGCACATTACAAAGATATATGCCATAATAGTATTTGCCCCATCGCACATTACAAAGATATCTGCGATAGTATTTGCCCCATCGCACATTACAAAGATATATGCCATATAGTATTTGCCCCATCACACATTACAAAGATATCTGCGATAGTATTTGCCCCATCGCACATAACAAATAGTATTTGCCACCTCGCACATTACAAAGATATATGCCATATAGTATTTGCCCCATCGCACATTACAATATGCAATAGTATTTGCCCCATCGCACGTTACAAAGATATATGCAATTTTGCGACATCGTTAATATAATATTACCTCTTCTTGTACAGTCTGATATGAACTGTTGATTTTCCACACCACAAGTCGTGGATCCATTTTGGAAGTGTCATTAACCCCTGGATGGAAAAAATAGTTAATTCGATAAAACATTATGGGGCAAACGTGGAACTGAAATGTTGCTCTTGAAAATGTTATGTTTTTTGGGGTGTGTTTTCAGGATTTATGGCATGACATGGCTAAAGTATAATATTGCGTAGGCCGCATATTGTTTCGAATGGCCATCTTTAAAAGTAGACGTGTTGGCACTGAAAGTCGCCATCAAGGAATGATTTACTGGTGTCAAAAGTTCTACAAGACAACCTCTTTAAGGAGCAGTCCACACTAGCAATGTAACAGTAAGGGTGTTCAGTACACAACTGAGTCAGTCACACTCCAAAGAAATCTGTCGAAATATCCCTGTATTCTACAAGAGATGATCACAGCATAAGCTCGAGCAGATCATAACATGCGGGTTTACCTTTTGGGAAATGAGTTTTACAAGAGTAGGCCGTACTCATTGAACACGGATCACTTTACAGCGCACATGCAAAAAGTGTTATAATATTTAGAATCTTTTTCACCAAATCTCAACGTCGGTTTTTGTTTAATTTTACGGACAGACAGGTGAAACCTTGAAAAGGTAAAACAAAAATAAATATGTATGTAGTTCGTGGCTCTGTATTTTCACACTTCCAAAGGACGAATACCCACCCGCCGGTCGGCAATCAAGAAACGACATTCCAAATAGAATCAAATGTTTTCCTTGTGCTAATTAGAGTTTGTGTATATGGCCTTACCTTCAAATCTCAATATTTAATGCGAACAGGCTTCCTTCATTAAGTTATGACTTACCAGTAACGAGTGTAGTTATTACAGCTACAATCATGGAAGTTGCGAATGTAATGAAGCCGATCCATACCTTTGATACGGTAAAAATAACTGGTCTGTTGAGAAAGAAAACAAAGTGTGATATAAAGCGTGGTGACGCAAAAATGCGTTTATTTATTATTGTTATTACAGCAAAGGCCGGCGTAACCCCCCCCCCCGTCCCTAAGTGTATGGCTCGGATATAATCCAAATAACTTAATTATTTGTATTAATGATAAAATAGGCTCCCTATATAGCACTCAGGTCCGTCACACAGTGACGCTCATGCGCTTCCGACATTATTACCCCTGGTCATTGGGCCTTAAATCATTCCTTTAATCATCTCAACTCCCAGGGGAGTATACAGCCTGTGCCGCCAAAAAAATGTAACGCACTAAGCTAATCAATCACAAGAACCATCTATGCCCTCGCAGGTACCCATTTACCCCGATGGTGAGAAGCTTATGGTAAAGTGGCTTTTTATTTTGTACTGTACTAAACAGAAACACTAGAGCTTGAGTTCGGTGCTCTTATCTGCTCGGTCATGTCACCCCATGTCATGCCATATGAAAGTGTCTCGAGTAATTCCACAACAAACCTGTAAATATCTCCTGCTTCAGTTGTGTCTGCCAGTGGTATCTGCGTTTCATTCCATAGGGTTACATCATGAGTTGTTACGGCAGTAGTTACCATCGTGTCATTGTACAACATGAACGATTCATTCAGACACATTTCAGCTGAAAGTGGCAAGTTCTGTGAAGGTTTGGAGTAAACAATAGTCCCTACAGACATGATACTGCCAAACACCAGCCCCACAACATAGCCAGCAACAGCACCCTGTGAGCAATTAATAAGAGTGTACTTTGAGTCTAAATTCAGTTACATACATTTGTTTTTATTGACAAAACAAAGAACTACAAAAGTTGAGTAATAATAATACATTTGTAATGACACCTTTTAAACAGGGCCTTTCCCTAAGGTTGAAAAGCGCTCAGAGAATGACAAGAAAAAACAACAACAATTGACCATTGTTTCCCATGTGTCACGGTCGTAAACCCCAAGGTGGTGGAGATGAAACGTCACCCCCTTCAAATACAAAACAACCCCACCCATTCCCCTGAAGACGAACATACTGTTCTAAACGTCGAGACCAAACCGGCTCTTCTCAGAGCCAACGCTCACACGAAAGAGATTTACACATGATTGTACCCGCAAGATTACTATTTATTTACAGTTTCTTCCAACAAAACAACCCAACAACAAACAAATTAACTAATTAAAAATAAATTAATTACAACTAAATCGGTAAAAAATCACGGGAGCAACCAGAAGGGGTCAAAAGTTTGTAGTTACCTTTGAACTGCAGAAGGGACAAAAGGCACCAAGGATAAACAAAGCAAGGAGAGTTCCCTGTGAAGCTCCTGGTATGGATAACACAACCTGAAACACATTGACATGATTCAAATCAGCAAGACAACAAATCTAATTATAAACCATTCTGAATAATTATGATTAATAAAAGGCGATTTACACAATAAATACTTCACTCTTATTTGGAAACCTTTCAGAAATGACTGTAGCGAATAATGAGTATTAATTGCGCTAATTTTTAAAAATTATTGCTAGTTTTTAGACGATGGTAATTGACGGTTGGAAAGAATAGGGCCAGTGGCCGACTAATGGATTTGCTATCAACATTAAACAATTATTATAATACATAAAACAAATTGTGCACGTCATTTGTTTCTCCATTATTGAGATCAATAACCACTGTTCATCGTGATTGTGTTGAATGGTTGACCATCGGAGACATCCAGGGCACTCAACTTATCTTTGTGACAAGTTCTAACAAAAATATAAAACATAATTATCAACTTCTTGGTTTATATTCCTGAACAAAGTTGATCACGCTCTTAACGTGACATATTTTGGGCCCATTAAGGCAAAACAGTCAAACATCGCTAGTTATTTAAAGCACTCAAGTATATAGTTTTCTGTTGAACTTACCGGAATGGCATCTCCAAGTACGGGGACCAGGAACGCTATACCCAGAGTAACACACGATGAGATTACAACTGTAATAAAACGAGCATTGATATTAAAGCCGCCTTAATCAAAGTTCACACTCTCGATCGGACCAGGGAAAGTGAGCAGTAGGCCTATATAATTCAAGTGACTTTACTCCTAGCATTTGGTATATCACACGTGATCATTGGGGCCCAATTTCATAGAGCTGTTAAGCACTCCCATTTTGGAAATGAAATGAAGTTGTTGCCTCGATAAAAGCAGGATTACCAACCAAAATTCCACGTGATATTCAGGGTAAGCAAACAACAGCTGGGTACCAGTAGCAAGCAATATGCAACAAATGTAAATTTGGTTGGTAATCTTGTTTTTATCAAGGATGAAATTTCATGCTAAGCAAATTTTGGTGCTTGTCAGTTCTATGAAATTGGGCCCAGGTGAGTACAGCAAAATACATTGATGATGTTGCTCTGTATGGTGAACTGACAGATTCCCGTCTTAAGTGCATAACTGTAGTGAATGTACTCCCGAACATTCTAATACAAACTATAATAGACAGTGATACACCACACACAATAGTGACTTATGGTTATCGAACTAAGTATCAACATGCAATTTAATTGCAAACGACGGTGAATACTTACCTATTATTTTAAGGGTCACTGTGTACATTGAGTCTTTCATTCCTTTCACCAATGGCTTCACGAAATGCTCGCCAATCAAAGTAGCAGTTGCATTAAGGACTGATGATAGTGTGCTAGGGAATGAGAAACAGTAATCAAGTAAGATGTTAAGGGGTGACAACAGAGGATGACACAACAGTAACCAGGCCCAGGCCTTTATGTTTCCTTTTCTGAGAGAGGAAGAGCACCAAGGCATATTCTCCACGGTAAAGGACACCCTATTATGAGGATCGTAAACATTTCTACCGGAGCAGTTCAAGGACACCAAGGCAATGACCGCGGGGCATGAAGGCAATCGCCTTCGTTGCCTCCGTGAAGCATCAGGCCTGCGCAGAGAAAACAACATGATCGACAAACATACATTTACTGCAAATGTTGCAATCTGAAGTTCTTTTCACAATGAGCCGACCAGAATTCCACAACCATAATGCTACGGTAGGTTGACTTTACCAAAGTAAATTGATGAACACTCTTGCAGATAAATCCTGGGGTGCCTGTCTGAAACGGGTGTAATTTACTTCTTAAATCTTACCTCAAGGCAGCACCAAAAAGTCCACTGAGCAGCAAACCAGGTATTCCGGGAGAGTGGCGGAACACATCAATAACAAAATATGGTAAAATCTGTTCATGGAAAGTATACTTTCACGGTTAGTAAAATGCGGTAACAATAAACCACACTTTTTGCGGAGTCGTTGCCTGACAACGGTTAATAATCGCTTCAATTTTAAACATCTTACGTGTGAGATTCTAACTGTGTGAACGCTCATGTATGCACTCAATAGAAACACCCGTGACTTGCCTCCAAAAGCTGAGCCGTCAGTTGCGAGGTCACGAATAATGATTATCTCAATATCGTAACCTCACGATATTGGTGAGATATTAGCAAATATTGACGTAAAAATAAACATTAGTCGTGAGAATCTGTATGTTTAATTCCGATGTCACTGTCGCCGATGTTAACATTAACTTTACATTAAGGCAGTGGACACTATTGGTAATTACTCCAAATAATTATTATCATAAAACCTTTCTTAATTACGAGTAATGGGGAGAGGTGGATGGTATAAAACATTGTAAAAACAGTAGTTTTCGAGAACGAAGTAATTTTCCACAAATTTGATTTCGAGACCTCATATTATTTAGAATTTGAGGTATCGAAATCAAGCATCTGAAAGCACACAACTTCGTGTGCCATGGTGCGACAATGGTCTTTTTTCTTTCATTAATATCTCGTAACTTCGACGACCGATTGAGCTCAATTTTTACAGGTTTGTTATTTTATGAAATGTTGAGATACACCAACTGTGAAGTCTAGTCTTTGACAATTACCAATAGTGCCCAGTGTCTTTATGCGAGGTTAGAACAAGTCCTAATTTTGAGGTGTTTGAAAAGACTAACAATAAGGCTTTAGTAATCCTATAAAACCACGATGAGCTTGACCATTCCGTACCTGATCGTTTCTAGTCGTATACCCCAACGTCCCCGGGTCACATCCCTCGTAGTAAGCGTAGATAGTCAGTCCTGCAAATACTACAAGACCCTGGAAGATGCACGCACCAATAAGGTAGCCAATGATTGACCTAATGTCAAAATAACAAGACGAGTTGTACCGGTGTATATAATGAGTTTAATAGTTGTGTATTGCAACACATGTGTGTCCACAAAGCTATATTTGTTACAAACACGCTGTGGACAATTCCTGTATCCATCACTAAAGAATACAGGGGAATCATGTGTGGACCTCTTTTGTTTCAGATCCACACACTATAGTAATGCTTGAATACTTCTAGCTAAATACGAATTGCACATGACGTAATTGACCACAATCCTTGATGTAAAACAATGGAAAAGTGACCGTTTTATGTGCACGACACTCGGTCAATGAAAGCCTTTCACGCGTGCACTTCATCAAAGATGACGGCCAATGCAAGGGGTCTAAAGGTACGATCTGTATTACTATCTAGGCCGTGTCCGAATTGGCGGTTACTCCTACGGCTACGGCTAGCTTTCCGCGTCACCATGCGTTGAGGTATAAGACGTCCTTAGCACACCCTTAGCAACAGTCGTAGCCGTAGCCGTAGCCGTAGCCGTAGCCGCCAATTCGGATACGGCCTTACTAACGATTGTCGAATGTGATCACGCATCCTACACTAATTTATCCATAGACCTTTAATATCGCAAATACTCGGTACGCGCGCTGTACGCGTTGAATGAGGTGCATGCTGGTCTGGCTTGCGCTCAAGTTTGATCACTAGCTAGACCAGCATGCACCTCATTCAACAGTTAGCGCAGTGGGTATTGCATGAGACCTTAATATGCACATGAGGTGATTTAAGTAGGGCGCCCTCGCCTAGAGGTCTAAAAGAGTTGTTCATTGGTCAATCCTGTGCAACCCGCGTGTACAAATATGTGTGTTTTCATTGGCGAGGTTTAGCTGCACGTTGCGCGAGCAAAATACGTGGACGTGAACGTCAACGAATGGTGTTTTTTTATTTGGGTTAAAGGCAGTGGACACTATTGGTAAAAACTCAAAATATTTATCATCATAAAACCTTTCTTGATAATACGAGTAATGGGGAGAGATGGATGGTATACAACACTGTGAGAAACGGCTCCCTCTGAAGTAACGTAGTTTTCGAGAAAGAAGTAATTTTCCACGAATTTGATTTCGAGACCTCAAGTTTAGAATTTGAGGTCTCGAAATCAAGCATCAGAAAGCACACAACTTCGTGTCACAAGGGTGTTTTTTCTTTCATTATTATCTCGTAAATTCGACGACCGATATTGAGCTCAAATTTTCACAGGTTTGTTATTTTATGCATATGTTGAAAAACACCAACTGTGAAGACTTACTAGTCTTTGACAGTTACCAATAGTCTTTAATGCATGCACTGTCTTTAATGCATGCTCACGTATGACGTCTCTGCGCGCACGTACGTACCTGACGTGAAAAATGGTTCTTCACGTATGTTGACGTGAGATGTTATTGGCACAATTTTCTGAAGTTCACAATCACGTTCACGCGGAACGTGCAGCTAAACCTCACTATTGTTTCATAATCGTTTACCTCTAAGATGGTGGATGGATGGCGTCATTGCATAAGGTATACTCCAAGGCTGTGGAGCAAGTTTGTTTAAACTCACACACAAAAATGGCCTTTTCCAGCGCTACTTGTAAAATCGAATATTTTGGAAAGAGCACAATTTAGTGTTTGCCTTTTTCGGGACAGATTTTGAGCAATCGTTTAGTGTTTAATAGTGGAGTACTTACGCTCTTGCAACTGCTTCTGATTTGCAGACAACCATTCGCTGCACCATATACTGTGTGTTGACCAGAGTATTGACGAACGTTATCTGACCAAGTACAAATCCCCATCCATTGTAGAATTCAGTTAGGTCAAAATGGAATCTGGTTGAAGAGTAAAATATTAGACCAGTATTGTTCAATGTAGGCCTACATAAATCACACTTGACGATAATATTTTCCATTTCATAGCTATATGCTTTTTTTCCACACTTTCAATTTCAGGACAAATTGACAAAATTATGCAGAATTTCTTATTAAATAATTTGAAACCATAGAAGAAAGTGAATACTGGAATTTTGTCGAAAAACCTTGCCGATACAACACATTATTAGAGGCCCCACCGTGCAGTTTCTGCATGCGTCATGATCGCACTTTACTGCTTAGTTTTCAGTGTTTAAATTTCCGTTTATTTTGTATAGTAAATATTTATGGTCAGTGTGCTATACATCGTTGTCATGCTGTCCCGTAACGGAAATTGTGTTCATGCGCAAAACATCAGGCTGTCCGACCCAGGAATGGCGGCGTAGAGCACTTGCGCATGATCTGATGGATGTATAGCCCCGCTGTAGGTTAATCCAGGGGTCGTTGGTTCGAGTCTCACTCTATATTCAGTTCTTTGTTCAATTCCAAATCAAAATCCAGAGAGAAGAGAAGGAGACAAAGGTCCTCCCAACTTTGAATAGGCGCAAAAATGAATAACATGCCTTTGATTTTTCAAAATATTTTCCAAATAATAAAAAACAATAACTCATGCGGGCCTGGTTGGACGGTATATCTTATTTATTGCCCATTTAAAAAAGAAAAAACTGTTGTTTCCTATTTTTTTTTTAGCATTTTAAAATAAACTGCTCACAAAAAGTAAGGAAACTTTTTTCAATCCAGTATTTTTGTTGTTATTTAATACTCTCTTTGTATATGGTATATATCAATGCAAAGCTGAACTGTTCCTCTTTAAAAATAATACCACATTTGCAATGATTAAATGTTGCTGGACTTGGTTACACGAATAACAATGAGGCAAAGTCACAAATCAAATGTGCCAAAATTACCGTTGTCTGTGAATGGTCAATAGGTAATGCTCAATAATCAAACCGATCAAGCTTTTCAGAACCATTAATGGTTTACTCAAAGATTTGCACCGGTGAGCTCATCAGACACAATTAACCCTCATCTCATGAAAAACACATTGTTTGATGGGTATTTGCAAGACGATATTCTACAGCCGAATGCAGTCCCATACTTGCAGACTCTTGGACCAAATGCCATCTTTCAAGATGACAACGCTTGCCCCCATCGAGCCCGACTGGTGACTGACTACCTGAAAATTGTTGGGGTGCACCGGATGGATTGGCCTGCTAACAGTCCAAACCTGAATCCCATGGAACATCTGTGGGACCAGCTTGGCCTCGCTGTCCGCGCCAGAACCACCAACACATCACCTGTGGCTGACCTAACCAGGTTCCTTAATGAAGAATGGAACGCCATCCCTCATCATCAGCGCATCACAAGACTTGCGTGCAGCATGAGAAGAAGGTGCCAGGCTGTAACCAACGCCTTCGGATCATCCACTTGTTACTGAACTTTTTGTATCAATAAAGTGTATTAAGATCAGTAAGTTGTCTTGCTCTATACCAAACGTCTTGACGCAATAAAGTGGATTAAGATCAGTAAGTTGTCTTGCTTGTTTGAATTACAGTGTCAATTTGATTGTTCACGCAGTAACACAACGATGCTAATTTTGGCACATTTGATTTGTGACTTTGTCTCATTCTCATTAACGTGGTCAAGTCCAGCAACATGTAATCACTGCAACTGTGGTGTCATTTTAAAGAGGAATATTTCAGCTTTGCATTGATATATACCATATACAAAGAGAGTATTAAATAATAACAAATAAACTGGATTTAAAAAAGTTTCCTTACTTTTTGTGAGCAGTTTATTTGGGCTTGAACTTTGTCGTACCATAAAAGGCCTTTGCATATTATAGGCAGAGCCCACATACCTAAGGCTGCCGAAAACACTGCAATATGCTTCATTGGGTTTTTGACTTCAATCAAAGGGCTGTGGGTAATTCCCACAATAAAGTCATCTTTCAAAATGCTTGGTTGGGTTTGTGACTTCAAAGGGCTGTGGGTAATTCTCACGGTCTGGCGTTCCAAGTATAGAAATTTGAAGTTGTATATAAGGCATAATACAAAAAGACCACGGGTATAAAAATTCAAGGGCATTTAACCCAAAACTTGACCCTCTATATACCTCAATCGTGAAACATTTCAGAAATACAAAACCTTCTTCTTCATGGCTTGTGAAGTTAAGAATTATAATAACATCTTTTAAAGATCTCAGTAATATCCAGAGATCATATTTTGAGATCCAGATATCCAGCAAACTGTTATTTTCAATTTATTTGCCAAAACTGTATTTACTTAAACATGGATTATTGATAAGATATAATCCAACGAATTCGGGTACTTACTCCACAGTGCTAATCAATAAGATAATACCTTACTCGAAAAAGTTTGTTCGTCGTCCTTTAGATGCTGTCTCCCAGATCTGGCCAACTCCAAGCTCAATTGAACCCTTGATAATGACTGACAGGATCGTAGCAATCATCAGACACATCTGAAGACTGTCTGTCCATAAAACAGCCTTAATTCCTCCCTTGTAAACGATAACAATAGAATGTCACATGATATTGGGTGCAATTTTGAAGAAGCACATGAGATTGTCTCCAAAGACACGTGAGTTAGAACACATCTAAATAACAAAAAGAACATTGGGCCAGCATTTGTTTTGGCGGGTAACATCGGCGTTTGTGTAGTCCTGGTTCTAACCATGTTTCTAAAGCCCTGTTCGCATTGGAAGCCCTGTTCGCATTAGACTTAATTTGGGTAAACTAACCCAGCCAATGGCTAACTTACCCATTTTAAGTCCAATGCCAGCAGCCCAGGAAGTTTTCCTCCCATGTAACTTACCCGACCCGAATGGGTAGTTTAACCGAACCAAAGGTGCCTAGGAAGATTGACCAGGTCAGTTTAACCGAGCCAGAAAGTCCAATGCGGACGCGACGACTCGGTTAATGTCCCATCCGTGACCCGAAGAAGCTGACATGTTTTGTCATGAATGAATAATATTTTCGTGATTATTCGAACTATTCAATGTTACGCAGGGGGCCAGCTCGGTTAGTTTGCCCACGGTCTCGGTAAGTTTAGCCGAGTCAAATAAATCCAAGTGCGGACGGTGGGAAAGTTAACCTGTCGGAATGTTACCCAGCGTCATGGTTAAGTTATCTAAAATATTAATCCAGTGCAAACACGGCTTAAGACCATGGTGTTTGCAAATTATTAACAGCATTCAACATTGTTTAGATCTACATGTATACACCGCACATTGTACACCTTTGTAATTATTTACACAACATACAATGTGCGCAAAAACAATGGTATTGGAGGTTAGTGTTGGTCGTGTCAGCTTTTGACATTGACCCCCATTTTGCAAAACATCGCTGATATCGGCGTTGGCATTACCCGACATAGGGCTTAAAGTAGGTCGGAAGTATCACATTGGTTTACGTTGGTTTGAGTCTGATAGCATCATCGACATTATGTTGGTTTCCGACTATTGAAAAACGTTGGCAATCTAATTGTAAGTAACCGACGCTGGTAAATTGTGTGTCAATGTCGGTGATTAAAACTGGTCCAACAAAACCGGTTTGTTGGTGCAACATCTTGCCCAACATGTTTCCATGGGATACTTACGATAACTGTGTAAATGGCACAGATTACAGTCACCGAAATAAGAGCGACTTCAAGGCTGATGTCCGTCACTATGTAAACAGAAAAGAGTAAAACAGACAAGTAATTATCATATAAAGTTACTTTTGTAATGAAGCATAAACCTTTGAAACTAACAATTCCCTTTCAAGGATTGGGGTTCTAGACGGGCTAGCAGGGATTTTTTGCTTGTGCGTGTGTGTACTCCGCGTTACAAAAAAAACATTTGTGCGTCTGTTTTTAGTGTTCTGGCAGTTGGGTCTTGTGTCTATTCAAGGTTCCTGGTGTGTTTTTTACGAACAAAGTTCCTAAATTTAAAGTTGCATCGCCCGTGCTTTGATGTAAATATTAAATGATCCACAAGCAAAATCGAGAAAGATTACCGGAAAAATAGGCTGCATAACTGTGTGTAAAGAGAAACAAAAATGAGAGAACCGCAAACGAAAGGGCCAAGAAGGCACCCAATGCTTGCCCGGTTGTTTGCCCTCGTGTTGGGGTCAAGTTCGTGCCGCTCACTGGTTCAGGCGCGCGGGGACGTCCACACATTCCCGAGAGAATCATGATATAGGCCCCCTACTGTTTTTACAACACACCCGTAACCTGTCTATAGTTCAAAACTGGCAAATTTCCAGGGCTGTATCAAGAGGCCAGAGTGATATTGAAGTACATGGGCATGTGCGACTAACCAGGGCCCAATTTCATGGCTCTGCTTACCGTAAGCACAGAATCGGCGCTTACGGAAGCAGGGAATTTTGCGCTTACGCCAAGCGTATTTCACGGGTTAGCGGCGAATTTTGGCTTCTGCGCGTGCGTACTTCACATTACTAGGTATTCTACGCTTACAAGGCTAGCGCAGAAGTTCGGCGCTTGCACGTAAGCGGGGAATCGTGCTCGTAAGCGCAGAATTCGGCGGTAAGCAGAGCCATGCAATTGGGCCGAGCTGGCTAAAGTTGTCAAGACAAGTCTGGTTGACTTGGTGGACAGCAGCGTTGTCGTCACGGCGTTTTAGGTGATCGGACTTTCGGTTGTTGATCTCGGGAGCTTCATCAAGACGTTCAGTTTTCAGGTTAGGGGTCACAGACTGAGTTACAAGGCTCAATTCAGTTCGGTTAAAGCATGGTCAGAGAGTAAACTTTCAGAGAAGCACGTGAAGGAATGTAAATCTCTTTTGTGGGAAAGTTTGGATCTAAAGGGAGCCGGGTTGGTCCCAACGTCGAACAGTATTCTGTGCTCGTCTTCACGATCAATGTTTATTATTCAAACACGATATTCCCACTTTGGTGAGATTTCCGATATTAGGGCCCTTGGAAAAATCTCTTTTTTTTCTCCTTTTATTATAAAAGCCTGATAAGTCTATTATAGCCTAAACCGTCCGTACTAGGTCAGTCCTTGATACAACAAACATTCAATTTAGGACCAAATATCATGGCTCGAAATAAAAATTAAAGCGTCACACAAATTACACTCTATTTAAATCAGCCAATTCAACGGGATGTATAACTTTGTCAATCTTCGCCCAACTAACGTTATGCACTTCGGGTATAATTTAGATTGATCAGTGTCGTAATGGCTACCGGGTAAGCCTGTTGAGGTATGACGGACGTGATATGATTGAAATGTTTGGTTTGGGTGGTGACACAAATTTACCCAAACCTTATAGTGTTGTAGCATTGTGTACGCCACACCTCAAAAAGGATTATGGGCAAGCAACAGTGCAAAACCTTTGACTGAGCCGAGGACCACTCAATAAAGTAAATTGTGTATTTGCATTTTCTTCTTGACGGCCTTCCTTCCAAATCAACGGAGTGAAAGAAATCGAACAATGGCGGACGAGGCTCATTGTTGACTTCCTTAGTGGACAATCGTATGGGTTGGCCCCGTTGCATACACAAAGGGCAAGATGACCTCGTTAAGTACGTGCATGGAGGTAGAAATGAGCAAAAGACCAGCACCAAGTTTCGCCACAACAATTCGTGTCGCTCGTTAGAACTGAGAAAATAGATGTAGCTGTTGACCCTCCGACACTCCGTATGAAAAATAGTTAGATCGAAATGTCAGGTCATTAAATATTGTTTGCGTTTGTTATAACTGTTAAAACACTTGCACATTAAAAGAGTTATGACAAGACGGGCAGTAAACCGGCAGGATCATAACCGTGCGCTGAAGGACTGAGTTGAAACGTCATCACTCTTCAATCAATAGACATTTATGTTTGTAAAACATGAACCTTTATACGCTCGATAGGAGAGTGAGTATTAATTATATACAGATATCTTTCTTAAAAATGTTTACTGTTAATGTTATCTATTTATCAATTAATGTTTGATTAAATTGACGAAGCATAGTCTAAGTTTCAGTAGGTTTCATGCTACTATGCCAGACGAGTCCATCGAAGAAACATCGGTCGAAGTATCAATTCGTCACTTTGAAAATCACTCGGCCGATATCACTCCAATAAATAAGGGAATAAAAGGGTAGCGACGAGTTCTTTAACGGCCGTTTAGAACCGGCAGGGTCGTTGCCGTCGGCTTGGGCCTTTATGTGACACGGCAACGACCCAGTATGGTTTTAAACGGTCGTTAAAGAAAGAGTCACTACTCTTTTATTCCCATTCATAAATGCCTTTTGGTTAAAAGGCGTAATAAAGTAAGAAACTCTATAAAACTTATCCGTTACCGACATGCTTGAGCTTTGTATGTACGACATCCGTGTGTCGCATTTATTATGACTGAGACGCCCAGTTTCCGGATCCGTTCGTGCGCGTTGTAGTCTTGTAGTTCTCGTTTTCCTTTCACACACAGCGCGGCCAACTTACCGACAGCGCCCTCCGACAGCTAGTATCCGACTACAACCGGTTATAAACAGAGCTTCAGCTGGTCATTATCAACCGATTAAACACCCCCACGTGACGCGCTCTCCACCAATAAGAATAGCGAAACTGTCTGAGGTATTTATGAATAGCATATTAAAGGCAGTGGACACTATTGGTAATTACTCAAAATAATTATGAACATAAAACATTATTTAGTAACGAGTAATGGGGAGAGATTGATATTATAAAACATTGTGACAGTACGTAGTTATCGAGAGAGAAGTAGTTTTCTCGAATTTGATTTCAAGACCTCATAATTAGATGTTGAGGTCTCGAAATCAAGCATCTCGAAATCAAGCATCTGTGACAAGGGTGTTTTTTTCTTTCATTATTATCTCGCACCTTCGACGACCAATTGAGCCAAAATTTTCACAGTTTTGTTTTATGCGTTTGTGAGATTCACCAAGTGAGAATACTGATCTTTGACAATGACAAACAGTGTCCAGTGCCTTTAAATATATTATAGTAATATAATCCCTCCCCACTCAGAACCATCCCCTCTTGCCCCCGACAAATTATGAACTTCTCCCTCGCTTGCCCCGCCCCCCCCCCCCCCCCTTACACAAAAAAGAAGACGTTATTTTTAATGTGGAAAGCACACATTCTTGACTCAATTAAGAAACGTATACAAACCTGCTGTTGCTGCAACGCAGGCAGTATATGCCACCACACCCATGTAAAGAAACTGCAGAAAAACATAACGTAATATAAATTTCCAAGATCAACAATTTTACTTTTTACTGTAGTCAAACCCAAATGTACGGAGCTCCATGAGTGCCATCCCACATATTGAGATACCGACATAATTTATCTCATCAAGACGACTTATTTCGTGGTATAAGTTAACTTACCGACATATTTTATCTAGCTAAGTCGACTTATTCATAACAATCAGTCCACTAACCAACATAGTTTATCTCACCAAGTCGACTTAGATAAAACAAAAAGTCGACTTGCTGACATAATTTGTCTCGCCAAGTCGACTTACTGAGAGTACTAAGTCGACTTACTGACATAATTTATCTCGCCAAGTCGACTTAGATAAAACAATGAGTCAACTTGCTGACATAATTTATTTCAACAAGTCGACTTACTGAGAGTACTAAGTCGACTTACTGACATAATTTATCTCACCAAGTCGACCTAGATAAAACATTAAGTCAACTTGCTGACATAATTTATTTCAACAAGTCGACTTACCGAGAGTAATAAGTCGACTTACTGACATAATTTATCTCACCAAGTCGACTTTATAGATAAAATGGCAAGTCGACTTACTGACATATTATCTCACCAAGTCGACCTAGATAAAATGATAAATGGACTTACTGACATAATTCATCTCAACCAGTCGACTAATTAAGAAGTTTACTTATACACAGCCTGCACACGTTGCAACGTGTGTGTATTGAGATTGCGAGTTAGGGCCCGCGTGATCGCTAATTATGTGGGGACGTTTTTCGTGCCTGGGATGCAGAAAAATAACCACAATCTAAGACTTGAATCAAGTCTACACCTCGTCCAACTCCGATTGTATTAGTCAATTCAGGCATCCTCTTCAATTTTATTTTATGTAACAAGCAAAATTATTAATTTACTGATTTGATTTAAAAAATGGTAATGGCTGTTAGCAAACTGCGTCCAACTAACACTACATGGTGTAGTACTTGCAAAATAGTGTTACTGGCCTGACGTTTTGACCCTACTAAATGGCTACGTGAGAAGAATGAGACAATAAACCATGAATTCAGTTCAAAAGGATAAAAGTTTGATTTCGTCATATTATTCATCAAACTATAAGCCTTTACACAAATAAAATCTTCACAACAAAATGTATAATGGAAGGAACCAGACAGCACGTAACGGAGCCGAGTTGAAAAGTGACAATACCAAAGTGCAACCATCAGCCGTTGTCAAAAGGATAAAAAGGTTGTTGTCGCCACAACCAACCCCTTATATTCAACGAACCATGTGAATCTATTCACAAAACCTTGTAAAGAATATCCATGCATAGATTTGTCAGGTGCATAAAATTATGTGCCACTATTGTACAGATGACGTGTTCAAACATGTCTAACCATCAATTGATTTTTGTTGACTTCTTGGTTTCTGTAAGTCAACTTGTCGATATAAATTATATCAGTAAGTTGACTTATTATTTTATCTAAGTCGACTTGGTTAGATAAATTATGTCAGTAAGTCGACTTATTACTCTCAGTAAGTCGACTTGTTGAAAAAAAATTATGTCAGCAAGTTGACTTATTGTTTTGTCTAAGTCGACTTGGCGAGATAAATTATGTCAGTAAGTCGAGTTAGTACCCTCAGTAAGTCGACTTGGCGAGATAAATTATGTCAGTAAGTCGACTTAGTACTCTCAGTAAGTCGACTTGGCGAGAAAAATTATGTCAGCAAGTCGACTTTTTGTTTTATCTAAGTCGACTTGGTGAGATAAACTATGTTGCTTAGTCGACTAATTGTTTTGAATAAGTCGACTAAGCTAGATAAAATATGTCGGTTAGTTAACTTATACCACGAAATAAGTCGTCTTGATGAGATAAATTATGTCGGTATCTCAATATGTGGGATGGCACTCATGGAGCTCCGTACAAATGACATAGGTGCGATTAAAATATTGCAAAAGGAAAAGGCGTGAGGCCATTGTATTATGTAAATGACTATGTTAAAATAAAAGCGCCAAAAACAGTGTCAGTTTATCTATCAAAGAAACGCAATCGTTTTAGTCGATATGAGCCCACATGGACGAGAAAATGTAAATTCGTGGAGAACGAATCTACACTTTAGGGTCTATTCTCTGACTTAAACTTTTTGCCTCAAACTTTGTACTTTGTCAAACGATGTTTGGTCACATTTATAAAATCTTGCACCATTATCGAGAACACTGTTTTGATCAGTTTACAATTCTGTTTTTTTACTAAAAGCAAATTTTGTAAAAAAAAAAAAAAAAAATCACAGCTCGTTATCTTTCAATTTGGAAGGCAGTCATTTTCAATTTAAACTATCACTTAAGTTTGTGAGGAATCTTGACAGTTCTGTTTTGTATAATAAGCCGTTGTCCATAGCTACAAACTTATTGTCCCTTCGTACACTGATTTGATGTGTGAACGGTTTAACTTGTTTATGTGCGATGAAAGTATGCTGTACTGATTTTCTAATCATCATCTTCCTTTACTGTGCAGAAACCTCCTCTGGAGTATACTCTTCTTAGGTATTGATGGGTCGGACAACTTTTTAAGTTCCAGTTTGGTGTTTTTTAATATAAGTCAATTTCATTATCGATAATGAAGTATCAATACTTTGGTTGAAATTCAACCTAAGGGGACTCATTACTGTACAGTGTTCATTGTACTACTGATTAACGTATATCGTTGTAACCGAACGGCTCGGGAAGGGTATTCAATTATTATTATATCATCATATAAAACGATTATTGTTGATGTTATTATACAATGAACGACAAACACCAATAGGCCCTACATGTGGTGTCTACTTACTGCGAAAATAAGAAACGAAAAAACTCCACAAAGCTTGACCACGTGGTTGAACCGCATACCTAAATACTGCAAATATAATTGAAAATGAAAGATGAATTTAAAAATGATGCAATGATTTTGTGAATAACGGCTTCAAAAAGTGTTTTTATTTTATTTTTTTTACCCTTCCCTGATAAATGGGTCCTTACCTGGGTTCGGTGGTGTTTTTTTTTAACTCTTCACATCGCTCAAGTCGTGATGGGCTATTGTAATGTTAGCAAGCACAATGTACAAAAGTATCTATTATAAATGTGAAGTCCCCATCGAATAAGTTCAAGGAAACAAAAGAAAATGATAAACTTGCCTCATATACAGATGTCAAGCCAAGTCTGTAATACATCGGCATGAAAAAAGTCAATGCTAGAATGCCACCGATTAGCACTGAAACGAAAATCCATATAACCAGAGAACCATGGTAGTAGACATCGGCAGGTATACCTTGCATTGAAATCCCTGAAAAATAGCTTGATAGAAGAGACAGTGTGACTGGTACGAACGTCATACTGCGATCGGCTAAAATGTATTCAGCCGAGGTACGCTGACGCCCACCGCTCAAACCATAGTACAATCCGATGGCTAATGAAATCCCCATCATCACACCAAATAAAGCGTAATCTGCTGTTTGGAAGTATGAAATACTACCAAATGTTGCCTGCTCCATTGTTAATCAAGCACGTTGTCACTTATGCCCTGTAAACAGCACTACTGTTATTATCCAAACCACTTGTGGGTTAATATGAGCCGTTTTAACTTGCAACAATCTGTCTCACATTGTTCGGTGCGTTCGGGGTCGGAAGCGGTGCGTGATGTTGACACGGACTTCGCACATGCACACACGTATAAGGGGGGTGGGCCATGTATGGCCATACACCCAAATTGCCACTGTAGTGTAGTGCTTTTCAATGGGGACTTTATCCAAAATAGATTTTAAAAAGGAATCTTTAAAGGTCTGGACACTATTGGTAACTAATCAAAATAATTGTTAGCATAAAAACTTACTTGGTAAGCAGTTGAGAGCTTTTGAAAGTATAAAACATTTTGTGAGAAACGGATTTGATTTCGAGACCTCAGAATTGGATTTTGAGGTCCCGAACCACTCAAGCACCTGGAAGCACACAACTTTGTGTTTTTCCTTCCATTATTATCTCGCAACTTCGACGACCAATTGTGTCAAATTGTCATAGGTGGGTTTGTAATTTTTTGCATGTTTATGTTGAGATACATCAAGTGAGAAGACTGGTCTTTGACAATTATTACCAAAGGTGTCCATCCAGTGTCTTTAAACAAAAATGTGAGGATGGCAATTTTAATGTACGGGGGGGGGGTAGATAGTGGGTGGGGGGCATGCATAGTTCAATGACACCAGACGGTGTTGGCTTCGTGTTTGTTCACTTTTATTTTACTACTAACTTGTGAGACCAGCCGTCGACTTCACCAAACTCTTCCTAACTTAGGATTAATCTTAGGACTAAGGACGAGTAAAGTTCCGTATTCAAATACGTAGGGACGCATTGAACTCATCCTAAGTTAGGACGGGTTACTCATCCTAACTCGAGTTAGGATTCATCCTAGCGTTTCGTGAAATCGGCTGCAGTTCCTGCAAGTTCCTCGATATGGGAATGGGATATAGAGAGTTACTCATGAGCTGTACGCGACGACAAACATAGCGCATGCGCCCTAGAGTTGAAGTGCAAACACTCTTGTCGAACTATATTTCTCATATCAATAAGACCTTGAGAAAATGTTTGTTTTTACGCTTTTGTACGAGTTCATGGGTAAAAGCGACGCGATTGTTTGCAAGGATGAATTTGCAAGGTAACTGAGTGAAAAGTGGCAGTCATTGCTTCATTTCGAAATTGAAAAAAAAAGTAGCAGAGAAAAAGGAATATTCTGAAAAATGTTCATTATTGATGTTGTTAAACATACACCTGGTGTTAACGCGAACTGGTTTCACAAGCAATGTCAGTGACGAGTGGTGTTCTTAGCCAAATATCACGAGAGAAGTGTCTCAAGATCTCCCTGCCCTTTATAAAGAAGACACTTCATCTATTGTCACAAATCCACTGTCTCTGTTCGAAGAGCCAAATAATAATTCTAATTAGATGAATTGCCCGCTGTGACGTGAAAATTTGCTTCGCATTCGCTGGAAGTTTGACCCTGGCTTGAGTGTGTCCATGTCAGGTCACCTTGAACTCTTTGAGTTCAAGATACTCTCAGTGCACAAGCTTATACCAATGATACTATTTGCTTATACCACCGAGAGGTCAGTTTCGAATACAGACCTAAAATATTTACCAGATGGTTTTCATTGATTTATTGCAAGGGTTACAGCGAGTGAACGGGTCCAGGTGGGAAGTTCATTGTAACACGTCTTCCCTAAAATGGGTACAACATTTATCGACAGCATTAATTTTGAGAAGAAATAGCGTTCATTAACATCAAATAGGCAATACAGAATGGCAAGTGAGGGCGCTATCAACATTTTGGCTAATATTTGTTTTGCTCAGCCGCCAGAGCCTTGTCAAAGGCACTTGGATGGATGGGCTGATCATGGGCTGATAAATGCCTATGTATGCATCGGACCATTCCACTGACCTAATACCCAACGGTTGAAAATGGCGCCCGATTACAGCGTAGTTCTTCTTACAACTTTGCAACTATGGCGCTAATATCGTTTACATTTGCCATTGAGCCTCATCATGTTTTGGGGCATGTTGTAATATACAAATATTGACTGCTTCGAGTGCTATGGTTAAAACTATGACTCCCGAGGTGATCCCGGAGCGTTCTATTTTCCCGTTGCTACGGGGATCACCGAGGGAGTCATAGTTCTAACCATTGCACGAGTAAAAGCAGTCAATATTTGTTTTATAACACCCCAGACATTTCTAAATACTGTACTACTATTATTAAGTTACAGACCCGAATGCTACAATCAACGGACGACGAGAATACAGATTGGAAAAACTTTTACTGTGCTGCATGTAGTGTCGTGCAATCCGAAATGGTTACAGATTATTAATTTATAATCCTCGTATACGCAATGGACGTCTGGGTACTGCACGCCGTGCGGACTAGCGCACGGCAAACCGACGCACTATCACACGGCCGTCGTCTAGCAAAACTAAGACATGTCATGTGACGCGCTCTAAACCAATGAGCAGGCAGAATACTTGTAAGGGGTGTTATAATAGTTATTATGCAATTCAGTTGTATACTAGATGGGCCAAGTATCGTTGTTTTTAATATCCATTTTAATTACAACGTAGGCTATAGCACATCCCTGTGCTTCATCTTAAACTGCGACTTTTATGACAGTGTAGAAAACTTGAGCAATAATAAAGCTACAATCCCGGCTAAATCTCGTTGGGCCCCCCCTGCCCCCTTTCAATGTTGGTTCAATTTGCCGACTGTGTTCCGAATTACAGTCAACATTGAGCGGGGGCGGGCAAATGTTTTGAATGTAAATGGGAATGGGAAGTGCACAGGAAAGGGTGGCCCAAGCATTTTGGCCGGGATTGTCTGAGTGAATTTTTGAATTTTTTTGAAATTTTTGAACATGCAAAGAACGCTTCCAAAAGAGAATGAATGTCCAAACAAAGTGAATTTCTATTTTTAAAAGTGATTACTTTATGGGGGTAGTGGTGTGTTGGTTTTTTTTTTTTTTTTTTTTTGGGGGGGGGGTGGGGGTGGGGGGGTGGGGGGGCCGGGTGAGGGACTGGCAGAGAGTGTTTATTGCTGGGTCAATGGGGGTAGTGGTGTTTTGGGTTGGATGGTGAGAAAGCAGAATTTTTTGCAATCTTATTTGTATCAGCTTACTCGCCATACAATTAATATTAAACGCTTATACCCATTCTTTCATTTTCAAAGTGCATTTTTTATACTACTATTTTACTTATTTCTTATTAATGCTGACAACATAATACGGGCCTAATGGTGCAACCCCCCCCCCCCCCTTCTCAAAGAAACAGATAAAATACAAAAGTTGCCTGTGTGTGTACTTTTGTGTTGACACGCTGTACTCGGCAATAAATAATAATTTCTGTTAATGCACAATACAGTTAGCCACCTTCCCCAACCCTACAAAACAGCATTACTGATTTGCTAGTGATTTAGACTTTTTCCCGCAACCAAACATAATTGACTGTCAATTCCCATCATAGTCAGACCCCCGCCCCCCCCCCAGACCCACCCCAACAAAAATTCTTGCTGATTTAAAATCCGTTTTAATGCCCTACTCAGTTATAAAGGCATATCCAATGTCTTTTGATATTAACAGTCCTGTAAAAGCATTATCTCCTAATTTAAAAACAGGAACAAAATTACGAAATTAACTCAGACTGTCTGAGTGAATTTTTGAATTTTTTTGAAATTTTTGAACATGCAAAGAACGCTTCCAAAAGAGAATGAATGTCCAAACAAAGTGAATTTATATTTTTAAAAGTGATTACTTTATGGGGGTAGTGGTGTGTTGGTTTTTTTTTTTTTTGGGGGGGGGGGTGGGGGTGGGGGGGGGGGGGGGGGGCCGGGTGAGGGACTGGCAGAGAGTGTTTATTGCTGGGTCAATGGGGGTAGTGGTGTTTTGGGTTGGTTTTTTTTGTGATTTGTGTTTTTGGTTTTTTTTGGGGGGGGGGTGGAGGAGGGGGCGGGTGAGGGACTGGCAGAGAGTGTTTATTGCTTGGTCAATTGGGTGGACAGTGAATGTTTTTGAACGATGGGAATGGGTGGCCCAAGTATTTTGCAGGCGATTGTTTGCAAGTTCGTTTAGTTTATGTTGGCCACGGATTTTGCACGGGATTGTTTGCTAATTGGTAGAGATTATGTTGTGCAGTTGATGACTGCACGCACATAAAATTAATTGCAATCTTTGGTGGAGGAGAGAGAACGTGAAGCAAAGCTTTTCGATTGCATATTCATGCTCGCTTTCACAAATAAAACATAACTATATTCATGGGTTACACCTAAATTAATTATGTAAGTTGGCTTGCATCTTGTGTTGTTCGGTATAAAGTCCATAAAATAATATAAATGAAGACATGTGTAACTCCCGAAATAGGCCGTGCAAAATCTGCATTGCCTTTTACTCTGAGGCGCGATGACGATTCCTGACACGAGCGCCTTGCGCCTGCGCACACAAATAATGTACCTGTCCAATATTAGTTGGTTGCGTTCATGTCTGACGGTTCACCACACGGTTAACCGTAGCATTTTGACTGCTAACTTACCGGGAAATGTTTTTTTTTTTCAACACGAAAATGCCATTACAGTCCACAAAGAACACATAACCTGTTGTTATTTATTCAACCACCTCATTGTTTTTTTTTACACAAACTCAAACGGTTAACCCTTTATACCAAATAGAAAAGAAAATTCATTAATTTCCTTATTTACTTTACTACGGTGAACCGTGTAGACTTGATCCAAGCCTGCAATCGTTTCTTCCAGTCAACTTGATAGCAAATACAGTATTGCCCCAAATAGCGCCCTATTGTTACCTTGTCCCATGACAGCTAACCTATTGCGGGCGTATTTCGTGTCTCATACAGAGGAATAACAGCCACCTCAGACTTGAAATCAAGTCTATGGACGCTGAGCATCACTGTGCTTGAATTTGTATGCGACTCCATCATGTAATTACTAAGAGATACGCTTTACAAAGCATAGTTGAAGCTAAAATGACTCCAGGATGGTGAGAAAGCAGAATTTTTTGCAATCTTATTTGTATCAGCTTACTCGCCATACAATTAATATTAAACGCTTATACCCATTCTTTCATTAGCTGTTCCGATCCAGTCGGAACAGCTATTGTTTTCGTCGAGATTTTTATTATTTTTATTATTAGCTGTTCCGATCCAGTCGGAACAGCTATTGTTTTCGTCGAGATTTTTATTATTAGCTGTTCCGACCGTCCGTCGGAACAGGTATTGTTTTCGTCTAGATTTTTATTGTTTTTATTATTATTATTCTTTGTTTCTCCCTAAATCCCATAGTGTTTGTACACGTTTTTGCGGCAGCCTAATCTCCTAAACCATAATACGAAAGAGTGAGTTTATTATACCAAATTGAAGCTTAGAACATAAGCTTAATTCTTATCGTAAAAAATGTAAAAAATTTTAATTAATAAGCCTGAATTAAGCTTGTGAATATTTAATTAGCAAACCTAGTTAACACCATATCTCAAAAATTAGACCGCCGATCCTGAAACTTTTTTCAGCTATACACTAGTCAGGTCCTGTTAATGTGATTTCCGACATAAAATTCTGGACGACGTCACCATGACGTCATGTAATGCACGTTTTGTGTCTGTGCACAAACACAATGGCTCTTCAAATCTATAATTTAAACTGGTCAAAAACACAATAACTTCTAAATAATTTATTTGTTAGTTTCCTAAATATCATATTATGTGTAGAAAAATACACTGATTCTAATAAGATTTGTTTCAGTCCATAAAAGCAATCAATGTTTGTCTATTAATTAATTAATCAATTAGAATCTTGGCATCATGGGTACAACGTAGTACTTCATAAATTGGGGCAGTCACTTTCATTTCAGTATTTAGACATCTCTATGGCTCTTGCAACACACTGCGGACCTGTATGGGTTGAGGACTCTCGGGGAGAGTCTGAGAAGACGATGTCGTGATGTTTGCATCTTTAATTTGTTTTTGAAAAATGGCAACTAGTAACTAATTAACCACATGACCCTCATTTGCATATTCAATCAGAAAATCTTTGCAGCACCATATCTCAAGAAGCATACAGCCGATTTTAAGACTGTTTGTTGCTAAAGACTCTTTGGGGATTGCAGATTAATTTTGAAAAATCGTGACCTCAAGTTGACCCCTACTTCCGGGTCGGCCGGATGTGGGACCATATCTCAAGAACTATACAACAGATTATAAAACCTTTTTCAGTTATAAACTCCTTAGGCATAAAAATATAACTTTTGACAAACCGTGACCTCAAGTTGACCTCTACTTCCGGGTCAACCTGAAGTGGGACCATATCTCAAGAAATATACAACCGATTTTCAAACTTTTTTCAGTTATAGACTCCTTGGACATTCAAGATTAGTTTGAAACACATTTGACCCCACGTTGACCTTTACTTCCGGGTCGACCGGAAGTGGGCCAATATCTCAAGAAGTACAAAGCCAATGTTCAAACTTCAGTTATAGACTCTAAGGCAATAAATATTAACTTTGAAAAACTGTGACCCTATGTTGACCTCTACTTCTGGGCAACCGGAAGTGGGACTATATACAAGATCTTCACAACCGATTGCTTAAACTTTTTCAGTTATAGACTCCTTGGCATTGCAGATTAGTCTTTGGTAGCTGTGGGCCCATTTTGACCTTTACTTGTGGGTCAACCGGGAAGTGTGACCTAATACCAAGAGCTACACAACTTTTTTGAAACTTTTTTTTCCAGTTATATATTCCTTGGGCAATGAAGCACATAATCCAAGCAAAACATCACGGAACAGCTTCGTGTTTGTTCACAAACACTTAATGTCTAGTTAGCTGTTCCGATCCAGTCGGAACAGCTATTGTTTTCGTCGAGATTTTTATTATTTTTATTAGCTGTTCCGATGCAGTCGGAACAGCTATTGTTTTCGTCGAGATTTTTATTATTTTTATTATTAGCTGTTCCGATCCAGTCGGAACAGCTATTGTTTTCGTCGAGATTTTTATTATTTTTATTAGCTGTTCCGATCCAGTCGGAACAGCTATTGTTTTCGTCGAGATTTTTATTATTAGCTGTTCCGATCCAGTCGGAACAGGTATTGTTTTTGTCGAGATTTTTATTATTTTTATTAGCTGTTCCGATCCAGTCGGAACAGCTATTGTTTTCGTCGAGATTTTTATTATTTTTATTATTATTATTATTATTCTTTGTTTCTCCCTAAATCCCATAGTGTTTGTACACGTTTTTGCGGCAGCCTAATCTCCTAAACCATAATACGAAAGAGTGAATTTATTATACCAAATTGAAGCTTAGAACATAAGCTTAATTCTTATCGTAAAAAATGTAAAAATTTTTAATTAATAAGCCTTAATTAAGCTTGTGAATATTTAAGTAGCAAACCTAGTTAACACCATATCTCAAAAATTAGATCGCTGATCCTGAAACTTTTTTCAGCTATACACTAGTCAGGTCCTGTTAATGTGATTTCCAACATAAAATTCTGGACGACGTCACCATGACGTCATGTAATGCACGTTTTGTGTCTGTGCACAAACACAATGGCTCTACAAATCTATACTTTAAACTGGTCAAAAACACAATAACTTCTAAATAATTTATTTGTTAGTTTCCTAAATATCATTTTATGTGTAGAAAAATACACTGATTCTAATAAGATTTGTTTCAGTCCATAAAAGCAATCAATGTTCGTCTATTAATTAATTAATCAATTAGAATCTTGGCATCATGGGTACAACGTAGTACTTCATAAATTGGGTGCAGTCACTTTCTTTGCTATGTTGAAACATCTCTATGGCTCTTGCAGCACACTGCGGACCTGTATGGGTTGAGGACTCTTGGGGAGAGTCTGAGAAGACGATGTCGTGATGTTTGCATCTTTAATTTGTTTTTGAAAAATGGCAACTAGTAACTAATTAACCACATGACCCTCATTTGCATATTCAATCAGAAAATCTTTGCAGCACCATATCTCAAGAAGTATACAGCCGAATTTAAGACTGTTTGTTGCTAAAGACTCTTTGGGGATTGGAGTTTAATTTTGAAAAATCGTGACCTCAAGTTGACCCCTACTTCCGGGTCGGCCGGAAGTGGGACCATATCTCAAGAACTATACAACATATTATAAAACTTTTTTCAGTTATAAACTCCTTAGGCATAAAAATATAACTTTTGACAAACCGTGACCTCAAGTTGACCTCTACTTCCGGGTCAACCGGAAGTGGGACCATATCTCAAGAAATATACAACCGATTTTCAAACTTTTTTCAGTTATAGACTCCTTGGACATTCAAGATTAGTTTGAAACACATTTGACCCCATGTTGACCTTTACTTCCGGGTCGACCGGAAGTGGGCCCATATCTCAAGAAGTACAAAGCCAATGTTCAAACTTCAGTTATAGACTCTAAGGCAATAAATATTAACTTTGAAAAACTGTGACCCTATGTTGACCTCTACTTCTGGGCAACCGGAAGTGGGACTATATATCAAGATCTTCACAACCGATTGCTTAAACTTTTTCAGTTATAGACTCCTTGGCATTGCAGATTAGTCTTTGGTAGCTGTGGGCCCATTTTGACCTTTACTTGTGGGTCAACCGGGAAGTGTGACCTAATACCAAGAGCTACACAACTTTTTTGAAACTTTTTTTCCAGTTATATATTCCTTGGGCAATGAAGCACATAATCCAAGCAAAACATCACGGAACAGCTTCGTGTTTGTTCACAAACACTAAATGTCTAGTTAGCTGTTCCGACCGTCCGTCGGAACAGGTATTGTTTTCGTCTAGATTTTTATTGTTTTTATTATTATTATTCTTTGTTTCTCCCTAAATCCCATAGTGTTTGTACACGTTTTTGCGGCAGCCTAATCTCCTAAACCATAATACGAAAGAGTGAGTTTATTATACCAAATTGAAGCTTAGAACATAAGCTTAATTCTTATCGTAAAAAATGTAAAAAATTTTAATTAATAAGCCTGAATTAAGCTTGTGAATATTTAATTAGCAAACCTAGTTAACACCATATCTCAAAAATTAGACCGCCGATCCTGAAACTTTTTTCAGCTATACACTAGTCAGGTCCTGTTAATGTGATTTCCGACATAAAATTCTGGACGACGTCACCATGACGTCATGTAATGCACGTTTTGTGTCTGTGCACAAACACAATGGCTCTTCAAATCTATAATTTAAACTGGTCAAAAACACAATAACTTCTAAATAATTTATTTGTTAGTTTCCTAAATATCATATTATGTGTAGAAAAATACACTGATTCTAATAAGATTTGTTTCAGTCCATAAAAGCAATCAATGTTTGTCTATTAATTAATTAATCAATTAGAATCTTGGCATCATGGGTACAACGTAGTACTTCATAAATTGGGGCAGTCACTTTCATTTCAGTATTTAGACATCTCTATGGCTCTTGCAACACACTGCGGACCTGTATGGGTTGAGGACTCTCGGGGAGAGTCTGAGAAGACGATGTCGTGATGTTTGCATCTTTAATTTGTTTTTGAAAAATGGCAACTAGTAACTAATTAACCACATGACCCTCATTTGCATATTCAATCAGAAAATCTTTGCAGCACCATATCTCAAGAAGCATACAGCCGATTTTAAGACTGTTTGTTGCTAAAGACTCTTTGGGGATTGCAGATTAATTTTGAAAAATCGTGACCTCAAGTTGACCCCTACTTCCGGGTCGGCCGGATGTGGGACCATATCTCAAGAACTATACAACAGATTATAAAACCTTTTTCAGTTATAAACTCCTTAGGCATAAAAATATAACTTTTGACAAACCGTGACCTCAAGTTGACCTCTACTTCCGGGTCAACCTGAAGTGGGACCATATCTCAAGAAATATACAACCGATTTTCAAACTTTTTTCAGTTATAGACTCCTTGGACATTCAAGATTAGTTTGAAACACGTTTGACCCCATGTTGACCTTTACTTCCGGGTCGACCGGAAGTGGGCCAATATCTCAAGAAGTACAAAGCCAATGTTCAAACTTCAGTTATAGACTCGAAGGCAATAAATATTAACTTTGAAAAACTGTGACCCTATGTTGACCTCTACTTCTGGGCAACCGGAAGTGGGACTATATATCAAGATCTTCACAACCGATTGCTTAAACTTTTTCAGTTATAGACTCCTTGGCATTGCAGATTAGTCTTTGGTAGCTGTGGGCCCATTTTGACCTTTACTTGTGGGTCAACCGGGAAGTGTGACCTAATACCAAGAGCTACACAACTTTTTTGAAACTTTTTTTTCCAGTTATATATTCCTTGGGCAATGAAGCACATAATCCAAGCAAAACATCACGGAACAGCTTCGTGTTTGTTCACAAACACTTAATGTCTAGTTAGCTGTTCCGATCCAGTCGGAACAGCTATTGTTTTCGTCGAGATTTTTATTATTTTTATTAGCTGTTCCGATGCAGTCGGAACAGCTATTGTTTTCGTCGAGATTTTTATTATTTTTATTATTAGCTGTTCCGATCCAGTCGGAACAGCTATTGTTTTCGTCGAGATTTTTATTATTTTTATTAGCTGTTCCGATCCAGTCGGAACAGCTATTGTTTTCGTCGAGATTTTTATTATTAGCTGTTCCGATCCAGTCGGAACAGGTATTGTTTTTGTCGAGATTTTTATTATTTTTATTAGCTGTTCCGATCCAGTCGGAACAGCTATTGTTTTCGTCGAGATTTTTATTATTTTTATTATTATTATTATTAGCTGTTCCGACCGTCCGTCGGAACAGGTATTGTTTTCGTCTAGATTTTTATTGTTTTTATTATTATTATTCTTTGTTTCTCCCTAAATCCCATAGTGTTTGTACACGTTTTTGCGGCAGCCTAATCTCCTAAACCATAATACGAAAGAGTGAGTTTATTATACCAAATTGAAGCTTAGAACATAAGCTTAATTCTTATCGTAAAAAATGTAAAAAATTTTAATTAATAAGCCTGAATTAAGCTTGTGAATATTTAATTAGCAAACCTAGTTAACACCATATCTCAAAAATTAGACCGCCGATCCTGAAACTTTTTTCAGCTATACACTAGTCAGGTCCTGTTAATGTGATTTCCGACATAAAATTCTGGACGACGTCACCATGACGTCATGTAATGCACGTTTTGTGTCTGTGCACAAACACAATGGCTCTTCAAATCTATAATTTAAACTGGTCAAAAACACAATAACTTCTAAATAATTTATTTGTTAGTTTCCTAAATATCATATTATGTGTAGAAAAATACACTGATTCTAATAAGATTTGTTTCAGTCCATAAAAGCAATCAATGTTTGTCTATTAATTAATTAATCAATTAGAATCTTGGCATCATGGGTACAACGTAGTACTTCATAAATTGGGGCAGTCACTTTCATTTCAGTATTTAGACATCTCTATGGCTCTTGCAACACACTGCGGACCTGTATGGGTTGAGGACTCTCGGGGAGAGTCTGAGAAGACGATGTCGTGATGTTTGCATCTTTAATTTGTTTTTGAAAAATGGCAACTAGTAACTAATTAACCACATGACCCTCATTTGCATATTCAATCAGAAAATCTTTGCAGCACCATATCTCAAGAAGCATACAGCCGATTTTAAGACTGTTTGTTGCTAAAGACTCTTTGGGGATTGCAGATTAATTTTGAAAAATCGTGACCTCAAGTTGACCCCTACTTCCGGGTCGGCCGGATGTGGGACCATATCTCAAGAACTATACAACAGATTATAAAACCTTTTTCAGTTATAAACTCCTTAGGCATAAAAATATAACTTTTGACAAACCGTGACCTCAAGTTGACCTCTACTTCCGGGTCAACCTGAAGTGGGACCATATCTCAAGAAATATACAACCGATTTTCAAACTTTTTTCAGTTATAGACTCCTTGGACATTCAAGATTAGTTTGAAACACATTTGACCCCACGTTGACCTTTACTTCCGGGTCGACCGGAAGTGGGCCAATATCTCAAGAAGTACAAAGCCAATGTTCAAACTTCAGTTATAGACTCTAAGGCAATAAATATTAACTTTGAAAAACTGTGACCCTATGTTGACCTCTACTTCTGGGCAACCGGAAGTGGGACTATATACAAGATCTTCACAACCGATTGCTTAAACTTTTTCAGTTATAGACTCCTTGGCATTGCAGATTAGTCTTTGGTAGCTGTGGGCCCATTTTGACCTTTACTTGTGGGTCAACCGGGAAGTGTGACCTAATACCAAGAGCTACACAACTTTTTTGAAACTTTTTTTTCCAGTTATATATTCCTTGGGCAATGAAGCACATAATCCAAGCAAAACATCACGGAACAGCTTCGTGTTTGTTCACAAACACTTAATGTCTAGTTATTCTTTGTTTCTCCCTAAATCCCATAGTGTTTGTACACGTTTTTGCGGCAGCCTAATCTCCTAAACCATAATACGAAAGAGTGAATTTATTATACCAAATTGAAGCTTAGAACATAAGCTTAATTCTTATCGTAAAAAATGTAAAAATTTTAATTAATAAGCCTTAATTAAGCTTGTGAATATTTAAGTAGCAAACCTAGTTAACACCATATCTCAAAAATTAGATCGCTGATCCTGAAACTTTTTTCAGCTATACACTAGTCAGGTCCTGTTAATGTGATTTCCAACATAAAATTCTGGACGACGTCACCATGACGTCATGTAATGCACGTTTTGTGTCTGTGCACAAACACAATGGCTCTACAAATCTATACTTTAAACTGGTCAAAAACACAATAACTTCTAAATAATTTATTTGTTAGTTTCCTAAATATCATTTTATGTGTAGAAAAATACACTGATTCTAATAAGATTTGTTTCAGTCCATAAAAGCAATCAATGTTCGTCTATTAATTAATTAATCAATTAGAATCTTGGCATCATGGGTACAACGTAGTACTTCATAAATTGGGTGCAGTCACTTTCTTTGCTATGTTGAAACATCTCTATGGCTCTTGCAGCACACTGCGGACCTGTATGGGTTGAGGACTCTTGGGGAGAGTCTGAGAAGACGATGTCGTGATGTTTGCATCTTTAATTTGTTTTTGAAAAATGGCAACTAGTAACTAATTAACCACATGACCCTCATTTGCATATTCAATCAGAAAATCTTTGCAGCACCATATCTCAAGAAGTATACAGCCGAATTTAAGACTGTTTGTTGCTAAAGACTCTTTGGGGATTGGAGTTTAATTTTGAAAAATCGTGACCTCAAGTTGACCCCTACTTCCGGGTCGGCCGGAAGTGGGACCATATCTCAAGAACTATACAACATATTATAAAACTTTTTTCAGTTATAAACTCCTTAGGCATAAAAATATAACTTTTGACAAACCGTGACCTCAAGTTGACCTCTACTTCCGGGTCAACCGGAAGTGGGACCATATCTCAAGAAATATACAACCGATTTTCAAACTTTTTTCAGTTATAGACTCCTTGGACATTCAAGATTAGTTTGAAACACATTTGACCCCATGTTGACCTTTACTTCCGGGTCGACCGGAAGTGGGCCCATATCTCAAGAAGTACAAAGCCAATGTTCAAACTTCAGTTATAGACTCTAAGGCAATAAATATTAACTTTGAAAAACTGTGACCCTATGTTGACCTCTACTTCTGGGCAACCGGAAGTGGGACTATATATCAAGATCTTCACAACCGATTGCTTAAACTTTTTCAGTTATAGACTCCTTGGCATTGCAGATTAGTCTTTGGTAGCTGTGGGCCCATTTTGACCTTTACTTGTGGGTCAACCGGGAAGTGTGACCTAATACCAAGAGCTACACAACTTTTTTGAAACTTTTTTTCCAGTTATATATTCCTTGGGCAATGAAGCACATAATCCAAGCAAAACATCACGGAACAGCTTCGTGTTTGTTCACAAACACTTAATGTCTAGTTAGCTGTTCCGACCGTCCGTCGGAACAGGTATTGTTTTCGTCTAGATTTTTATTGTTTTTATTATTATTAGCTGTTCCGATCCAGTCGGAACAGCTCTTGTTTTCGTCGAGATTTTTATTATTTTTATTATTATTATTCTTTGTTTCTCCCTAAATCCCATAGTGTTTGTACACGTTTTTGCGGCAGCCTAATCTCCTAAACCATAATACGAAAGAGTGAGTTTATTATACCAAATTGAAGCTTAGAACATAAGCTTAATTCTTATCGTAAAAAATGTAAAAATTTTAATTAATAAGCCTTAATTAAGCTTGTGAATATTTAATTAGCAAACCTAGTTAACACCATATCTCAAAAATTAGACCGCCGATCCTGAAACTTTTTTCAGCTATACACTAGTCAGGTCCTGTTAATGTGATTTCCAACATAAAATTCTGGACGACGTCACCATGACGTCATGTAATGCACGTTTTGTGTCTGTGCACAAACACAATGGCTCTTCAAATCTATACTTTAAACTGATCAAAAACACAATAACTTCTAAATAATTTATTTGTTAGTTTCCTAAATATCATATTATGTGTAGAAAAATACACTGATTCTAATAAGATTTGTTTCAGTCCATAAAAGCAATCAATGTTCGTCTATTAATTAATTAATCAATTAGAATCTTGGCATCATGGGTACAACGTAGTACTTCATAAATTGGGTGCAGTCACTTTCATTGTAATGTTTAAACATCTCTATGGCTCTTGCAATAAACTGCGGACCTATATGGGTTGAGGACTCTTGGGGAGAGTCTGAGAAGACGATGTCGTGATGTTTGCATCTTTAATTTGATTTTGAAAAATGGCAACTAGTAACTAATTAACCACATGACCCTCATTTGCATATTCAATCAGAAAATCTTTGCAGCACCATATCTCAAGAAGTATACAGCCGATTTTAAGACTGTTTGTTGCTAAAGACTCTTTGGAGATTGGAGATTAATTTTGAAAAATCGTGACCTCAAGTTGACCCCTACTTCCGGTCGGCCGGAAGTGGGACCATATCTCAAGAACTATACAACAGATTATAAAACCTTTTTCAGTTATAAACTCCTTAGGCATAAAAATATAACTTTTGACAAACCGTGACCTCAAGTTGACCTCTACTTCCGGGTCAACCGGAAGTGGGACCATATCTCAAGAAATATACAACCGATTTTCAAACTTTTTTCAGTTATAGACTCCTTGGACATTCAAGATTAGTTTGAAACACATTTGACCCCATGTTGACCTTTACTTCCGGGTCGACCGGAAGTGGGCCAATATCTCAAGAAGTACAAAGCCAATGTTCAAACTTCAGTTATAGACTCTAAGGCAATAAATATTAACTTTGAAAAACTGTGACCCTATGTTGACCTCTACTTCTGGGCAACCGGAAGTGGGACTATATATCAAGATCTTCACAACCGATTGCTTAAACTTTTTCATTTATAGACTCCTTGGCATTGCAGATTAGTCTTTGGTAGCTGTGGGCCCATTTTGACCTTTACCTGTGGGTCAACCGGGAAGTGTGACCTAATACCAAGAGCTACACAACTTTTTTTAAACTTTTTTTTCCAGTTATATATTCCTTGGGCAATGAAGCACATAATCCAAGCAAAACATCACGGAACAGCTTCGTGTTTGTTCACAAACACTTAATGTCTAGTTATTCTTTGTTTCTCCCTAAATCCCATAGTGTTTGTACACGTTTTTGCGGCAGCCTAATCTCCTAAACCATAATACGAAAGAGTGAGTTTATTATACCAAATTGAAGCTTAGAACATAAGCTTAATTCTTATCGTAAAAAATGTAAAAAATTTTAATTAATAAGCCTGAATTAAGCTTGTGAATATTTAATTAGCAAACCTAGTTAACACCATATCTCAAAAATTAGACCGCCGATCCTGAAACTTTTTTCAGCTATACACTAGTCAGGTCCTGTTAATGTGATTTCCGACATAAAATTCTGGACGACGTCACCATGACGTCATGTAATGCACGTTTTGTGTCTGTGCACAAACACAATGGCTCTTCAAATCTATAATTTAAACTGGTCAAAAACACAATAACTTCTAAATAATTTATTTGTTAGTTTCCTAAATATCATATTATGTGTAGAAAAATACACTGATTCTAATAAGATTTGTTTCAGTCCATAAAAGCAATCAATGTTTGTCTATTAATTAATTAATCAATTAGAATCTTGGCATCATGGGTACAACGTAGTACTTCATAAATTGGGGCAGTCACTTTCATTTCAGTATTTAGACATCTCTATGGCTCTTGCAACACACTGCGGACCTGTATGGGTTGAGGACTCTCGGGGAGAGTCTGAGAAGACGATGTCGTGATGTTTGCATCTTTAATTTGTTGTTGAAAAATGGCAACTAGTAAGTAATTAACCACATAGCCCTCATTTGCATATTAAATTAGAAAATCTTTGCAGCACCATATCTCAAGAAGTATACAGCCGATTTTAAGACTGTTTGTTGCTAAAGACTCTTTGGGGATTGGAGATTAATTTTGAAAAATTGTGACCTCAAGTTGACCCCTACTTCCGGGTCGACCGGAAGTGGGACCATATCTCAAGAACTATACAACAGATTATAAAACTTTTTTCAGTTATAAACTCCTTAGGCATAAAAATATAACTTTTGACAAACCGTGACCTCAAGTTCACCTCTACTTCCGGGTCAACCGGAAGTGGGACCATATCTCAAGAAATTTACAACCGATTTTCAAACTTTTTTTCAGTTATAGACTCCTTGGACATTCAAGATTAGTTTGAAACACATTTGACCCCATGTTGGCCTTTACTTCCGGGTCGACCGGAAGTGGGCCAATATCTCAAGAAGTACAAAGCCAATGTTCAAACTTCAGTTATAGACTCTAAGGCAATAAATATTAACTTTGAAAAACTGTGACCCTATGTTGACCTCAACTTCTGGGTCAACCGGAAGTGGGACTATATATCAAGATCTTCACAACCGATTGCTTAAACTTTTTCAGTTATAGAATCCTTGGCATTGCAGATTAGTCTTTGGTAGCTGTGGGCTCATTTTGACCTTTACTTGCGGGTCAACCGGGAAGTGTGACCTAATACCTAGAGCTACACAACTTTTTTGAAACTTTTTTTCCCAGTTATATATTCCTTGGGCAATGAAGCACATAATCCAAGCAAAACATCACGGAACAGCTTCGTGTTTGTTCACAAACACTTAATGTCTAGTTTTTATTATTATTATTATTATTATTATTCTTTGTTTCTCCCTAAATCCCATAGTGTTTGTACACGTTTTTGCGGCAGCCTAATCTCCTAAACCATAATACGAAAGAGTGAGTTTATTATACCAAATTGAAGCTTAGAACATAAGCTTAATTCTTATCGTAAAAAATGTAACAAATTTTAATTAATAAGCCTTAATTAAGCTTGTGAATATTTAATTAGCAAACCTAGTTAACACCATATCTCAAAAATTAGACCGCCGATCCTGAAACTTTTTTCAGCTATACACTAGTCAGGTCCTGTTAATGTGATTTCCGACATAAAATTCTGGACAACGTCACCATGACGTCATGTAATGCACGTTTTGTGTCTGTGCACAAACACAATGGCTCTTCAAATCTATACTTTAAACTGGTCAAAAACACAATAACTTCTAAATAATTTATTTGTTAGTTTCCTAAATATCATATTATGTGTAGAAAAATACACTGATTATAATAAGATTTGTTTCAGTCCATAAAAGCAATCAATGTTCGTCTATTAATTAATTAATCAATTAGAATATTGGCATCATGGGTACAACGTAGTACTTCATAAATTGGGTGCAGTCACTTTCATTGCAATGTTTAAACATCTCTATGGCTCTTACAACACACTGCGGACCTGTATGGGTTGAGGACTCTTGGGGAGAGTCTGAGAAGACGATGTCGTGATGTTTGCATCTTTAATTTGTTTTTGAAAAATGGCAACTAGTAACTAATTAACAACATGACCCTCATTTGCATATTCAATCAGAAAATCTTTGCAGCACCATATCTCAAGAAGTATACAGCCGATTTTAAGACTGTTTGTTGCTAAAGACTCTTTGGGGATTGGAGATTAATTTTGAAAAATCGTGACCTCAAGTTGACCCCTACTTCCGGGTCGGCCGGAAGTGGGACCATATCTCAAGAACTATACAACAGATTATAAAACTTTTTTCAGTTATAAACTCCTTAGGCATAAAAATATAACTTTTGACAAACCGTGACCTCAAGTTGACCTCTACTTCCGGGTCAACCGGAAGTGGGACCATATCTCAAGAAATATACAACCAATTTTCAAACTTTTTTCAGTTATAGACTCCTTGGACATTCAAGATTAGTTTGAAACACATTTGACCCCATGTTGACCTTTACTTCCGGGTCGACCGGAAGTGGGCCAATATCTCAAGAAGTACAAAGCCAATGTTCAAACTTCAGTTATAGACTCTAAGGCAATAAATATTAACTTTGAAAAACTGTGACCCTATGTTGACCTCTACTTCTGGGCAACCGGAAGTGGGACTATATATCAAGATCTTCACAACCGATTGCTTAAACTTTTTCAGTTATAGACTCCTTGGCATTGCAGATTAGTCTTTGGTAGCTGTGGGCCCATTTTGACCTTTACTTGTGGGTCAACCGGGAAGTGTGACCTAATACCAAGAGCTACACAACTTTTTTGACACTTTTTTTTTCCAGTTATATATTCCTTGGGCAATGAAGCACATAATCCAAGCAAAACATCACGGAACAGCTTCGTGTTTGTTCACAAACACTTAATGTCTAGTTATTATTATTATTCTTTGTTTCTCCCTAAATCCCATAGTGTTTGTACACGTTTTTGCGGCAGCCTAATCTCCTAAACCATAATACGAAAGAGTGAGTTTATTATACCAAATTGAAGCTTAGAACATAAGCTTAATTCTTATCGTAAAAAATGTAAAAAAATTTAATTAATAAGCCTTAATTAAGCTTGTGAATATTTAATTACCAAACCTAGTTAACACCATATCTCAAAAATTAGACCGCCGATCCTGAAACTTTTTTCAGCTATACACTAGTCAGGTCCTGTTAATGTGATTTCCGACATAAAATTCTGGACGACGTCACCATGACGTCATGTAATGCACGTTTTGTGTCTGTGCACAAACACAATGGCTCTTCAAATCTATACTTTAAACTGGTCAAAAACACAATAACTTCTAAATAATTTATTTGTTAGTTTCCTAAATATCATATTATGTGTAGAAAAATACACTGATTCTAATAAGATTTGTTTCAGTCCATAAAAGCAATCAATGTTCGTCTATTAATTAATTAATCAATTAGAATCTTGGCATCATGGGTACAACGTAGTACTTCATAAATTGGGTGCAGTCACTTTCATTGCTATGTTTAAACATCTCTATGACTCTTGCAACACACTGCGGACCTGTAAGGGTTGAGGACTCTCGGGGAGAGTCTGAGAAGACGATGTCGTGATGTTTGCATCTTTAATTTGTTTTTGAAAAATGGCAACTAGTAACTAATTAACCACATGACCCTCATTTGCATATTAAATTAGAAAATCTTTGCAACACCATATCTCAAGAAGTATACAGCCGATTTTAAGACTGTTTGTTGCTAAAGACTCTTTGGGGATTGGAAATTAATTTTAAAAAATCGTGACCTCAAGTTGACCCCTACTTCCGGGTCGACTGGAAGTGGGACCATATCTCAAGAACTATACAACAGATTATAAAACTTTTTTCAGTTATAAACTCCTTAGGCATAAAATATAACTTTTGACAAACCGTGACCTCAAGTTGACCTCTACTTCCGGGTCAACCGGAAGTGGGACCATATCTCAAGAAATATACAACCGATTTTCAAACTTTTTTCAATTATAGACTCCTTGGACATTCAAGATTAGTTTGAAACACATTTGACCCCATGTTGACCTTTACTTCCGGGTCGACCGGAAGTGGGCCCATATCTCAAGAAGTACAAAGCCAATGTTCAAACTTCAGTTATAGACTCTAAGGCAATAAATATTAACTTTGGAAAACTGTGACCCTATGTTGACCTCTACTTCTGGGTCAACCGGAAGTGGGACTATATATCAAAATCTTCACAACCGATTGCTTTAACTTTTGCAGTTATAGACTCCATGGCATTGCAGATTAGTCTTTGGTAGCTGTGGGCCCATTTTGACCTTTACTTGCGGGTCAACCGGGAAGTGTGACCTAATACCAAGAGCTACACAACTTTTTTGAAACCTTTTTTTCAGTTATATATTCCTTGGGCAATGAAGCACATAATCCAAGCAAAACAACAAGGAACAGCTTCGTGTTTGTTCACAAACACTTAATGTCTAGTTTTCAAAGTGCATTTTTTATACTACTATTTTACTTATTTCTTATTAATGCTGACAACATAATACGGGCCTAATGGTGCAACCCCCCCCCCCCCCTTCTCAAAGAGACAGATAAAATACAAAAGTTGCCTGTGTGTGTACTTTTGTGTTGACACGCTGTACTCGGCAATAAATAATAATTTCTGTTAATGCACAATACAGTTAGCCACCTTCCCCAACCCTACAAAACAGCATTACTGATTTGCTAGTGATTTAGACTTTTTCCCGCAACCAAACATAATTGACTGTCAATTCCCATCATAGTCAGACCCCCGCCCCCCCCCCCAGACCCACCCCAACAAAAATACTTGCTGATTTAAAATCCGTTTTAATGCCCTACTCAGTTATAAAGGCATATCCAATGTCTTTTGATATTAACAGTCCTGTAAAAGCATTATCTCCTAATTTAAAAACAGGAACAAAATTACGAAATTAACTCAGACTGTCTGAGTGAATTTTTGAATTTTTTTGAAATTTTTGAACATGCAAAGAACGCTTCCAAAAGAGAATGAATGTCCAAACAAAGTGAATTTATATTTTTAAAAGTGATTACTTTATGGGGATAGTGGTGTGTTGGTTTTTTTTTTTTTTGGGGGGGGGGGTGGGGGTGGGGGGGGGGGGGTGGGGGCCGGGTGAGGGACTGGAAGAGAGTGTTTATTGCTGGGTCAATGGGGGCAGTGGTGTTTTGGGTTGGATGGTGAGAAAGCAGAATTTTTTGCAATCTTATTTGTATCAGCTTACTCGCCATACAATTAATATTAAACGCTTATACCCATTCTTTCATTTTCAAAGTGCATTTTTTATACTACTATTTTACTTATTTCTTATTAATGCTGACAACATAATACGGGCCTAATGGTGCAACCCCCCCCCCCCCCCCTTCTCAAAGAGACAGATAAAATACAAAAGTTGCCTGTGTGTGTACTTTTGTGTTAACACGCTGTACTCGGCAATAACTAATAATTTCTGTTACTGCACAATACAGTTAGCCACCTTCCCCAACCCTACAAAACATCATTACTGATTTGCTAGTGATTTAGACTTTTTCCCGCAACCAAACATAATTGACTGTCAATTCCCATCATAGTCAGACCCCCACCCCCCCCCCCCCCCCCAGACCCACCCCAACAAAAATACTTGCTGATTTAAAATCCGTTTTAATGCCCTACTCAGTTATAAAGGCATATCCAATGTCTTTTGATATTAACAGTCCTGTAAAAGCATTATCTCCTAATTTAAAAACAGGAACAAAATTACGAAATTAACTCAGACATGTCTGAGTGAATTTTTGAATTTTTTTGAAATTTTTGAACATGCAAAGAACGCTTCCAAAAGAGAATGAATGTCCAAACAAAGTGAATTTATATTTTTAAAAGTGATTACTTTATGGGGATAGTGGTGTGTTGGTTTTTTTTTTTTTTTGGGGGGGGGGTGGGGGTGGGGGGGGGGTGGGGGCCGGGTGAGGGACTGGAAGAGAGTGTTTATTGCTGGGTCAATGGGGGCAGTGGTGTTTTGGGTTGGATGGTGAGAAAGCAGAATTTTTTGCAATCTTATTTGTATCAGCTTACTCGCCATACAATTAATATTAAACGCTTATACCCATTCTTTCATTTTCAAAGTGCATTTTTTATACTACTATTTTACTTATTTCTTATTAATGCTGACAACATAATACGGGCCTAATGGTGCAACCCCCCCCCCCCTTCTCAAAGAGACAGATAAAATACAAAAGTTGCCTGTGTGTGTACTTTTGTGTTAACACGCTGTACTCGGCAATAACTAATAATTTCTGTTACTGCACAATACAGTTAGCCACCTTCCCCAACCCTACAAAACATCATTACTGATTTGCTAGTGATTTAGACTTTTTCCCGCAACCAAACATAATTGACTGTCAATTCCCATCATTGTCAGACCCCCACCCCCCCCCCAGACCCACCCCAACAAAAATACTTGCTGATTTAAAATCCGTTTTAATGCCCTACTCAGTTATAAAGGCATATCCAATGTCTTTTGATATTAACAGTCCTGTAAAAGCATTATCTCCTAATTTAAAAACAGGAACAAAATTACGAAATTAACTCAGACATGTCTGAGTGAATTTTTGAATTTTTTTGAAATTTTTGAACATGCAAAGAACGCTTCCAAAAGAGAATGAATGTCCAAACAAAGTGAATTTATATTTTTAAAAGTGATTACTTTATGGGGGTAGTGGTGTGTTGGTTTTTTTTGGGGGGGGGGGGGTGGGGGTGGGGGGTGGGGGGGGGGCCGGGTGAGGGACTGGCAGAGAGTGTTTATTGCTGGGTCAATGGGGGTAGTGGTGTTTTGGTTTTTTTTTTTGTAATTTGTGTTTGTTGTTTTTTTTGGGGGGGGGGGTGGAGGAGGGGGCGGGTGAGGGACTGGCAGAGAGTGTTTATTGCTTGGTCAATTGGGTGGACAGTGAATGTTTTTGAACGATGGGAATGGGTGGCCCAAGTATTTTGCAGGCGATTGTTTGCAAGTTCGTTTAGTTTATGTTGGCCACGGATTTTGCACGGGATTGTTTGCTAATTGGTAGAGATTATGTTGTGCAGTTGATGACTGCACGCACATAAAATTAATTGCAATCTTTGGTGGAGGAGAGAGAACGTGAAGCAAAGCTTTTCGATTGCATATTCATGCTCGCTTTCACAAATAAAACATAACTATATTCATGGGTTACACCTAAATTAATTATGTAAGTTGGCTTGCATCTTGTGTTGTTCGGTATAAAGTCCATAAAATAATATAAATGAAGACATGTGTAACTCCCGAAATAGCCCGTGCAAAATCTGCATTGCCTTTTACTCTGAGGCGCGATGACGATTCCTGACACGAGCGCCTTGCGCCTGCGCACACAAATAATGTACCTGTCCAATTTAGTTGGTTGCGTTCATGTCTGACGGTTCACCACACGGTTAACCGTAGCATTTTGACTGCTAACCTACCGGGAAATGTTTTTTTTTTTCAACACGAAAATGCCATTACAGTCCACAAAGAACACATAACCTGTGGTTATTTGTTCAACCACCTCATTGTTTTTTTTTTTACACAAACTCAAACGGTTAACCCTTTATACCAAATAGAAAAGAAAATTCATTAATTTCCTTATTTACTTTACTACGGTGAACCGTGTAGACTTGATCCAAGCCTGCAATCGTTTCTTCCAGTCAACTTGATAGCAAATACAGTATTGCCCCAAATAGCGCCCTATTGTTACCTTGTCCCATGACAGCTAACCTATTGCGGGCGTATTTCGTGTCTCATACAGAGGAATAACAGCCACCTCAGACTTGAAATCAAGTCTATGGACGCTGAGCATCACTGTGCTTGAATTTGTATGCGACTCCATCATGTAATTACTAAGAGATACGCTTTACAAAGCATAGTTGAAGCTAAAATGACCATCATAGTCAGACCCCCCCCCCAGACCCACCCCAACAAAAATACTTGCTGAATTAAAATCCGTTTTAATGCCCTACTCAGTTATAAAGGCATATCCAATGTCTGTTGATATTAACAGTCATGTAAAAGCATTATCTCCTAATTTAAAAACAGGAACAAAATTACGAAATTAACTCAGACAATCCCGGCCAAATCTCGTTGCCCCCCCCCCCCCCTGCCCCTTTCAATGTTGGTTCAATTTGCCGACTGTGTTCCGAATTACAGTCAACATTGAGCGGGGGCGGGCAAATGTTTTGAATGTGAATGGGAATGGGAAGTGCACAGGGAACTGTTGTATCAGGAAAGGGTGGCCCAAGCATTTTGGCCGGGATTGTCTGAGTGAATTTTTGAATTTTTTTGAAATTTTTGAACATGCAAAGAACGCTTCCAAAAGAGAATGAATGTCCAAACAAAGTGAATTTCTATTTTTAAAAGTGATTACTTTATGGGGGTAGTGGTGTGTTGGTTTTGTTTTTTGTAATTTGTGTTTGTTGTTTTTTTTTTGGGGGGGGGTGGAGGAGGGGGCGGGTGAGGGACTGGCAGAGAGTGTTTATTGCTTGGTCAATTGGGTGGACAGTGAATGTTTTTGAACGATGGGAATGGGTGGCCCAAGTATTTTGCAGGCGATTGTTTGCAAGTTCGTTTAGTTTATGTTGGCCACGGATTTTGCACGGGATTGTTTGCTAATTGGTAGAGATTATGTTGTGCAGTTGATGACTGCACGCACATAAAATTAATTGCAATCTTTGGTGGAGGAGAGAGAACGTGAAGCAAAGCTTTTCGATTGCATATTCATGCTCGCTTTCACAAATAAAATATAACTATATTCATGGGTTACACCTAAATTAATTATGTAAGTTGGCTTGCATCTTGTGTTGTTCGGTATAAAGTCCATAAAATAATATAAATGAAGACATGTGTAACTCCCGAAATAGCCCGTGCAAAATCTGCTTTGCCTTTTACTCTGAGGCGCGATGACGATTCCTGACACGAGCGCCTTGCGCCTGCGCACACAAATAATGTACCTGTCCAATTTAGTTGGTTGCGTTCATGTCTGACGGTTCACCACACGGTTAACCGTAGCATTTTGACTGCTAACTTACCGGGAAATGTTTTTTTTTTTCAACACGAAAATGCCATTACAGTCCACAAAGAACACATAACCTGTGGTTATTTGTTCAACCACCTCATTGTTTTTTTTTTACACAAACTCAAACGGTTAACCCTTTATACCAAATAGAAAAGAAAATTCATTAATTTCCTTATTTACTTTACTACGGTGAACCGTGTAGACTTGATCCAAGCCTGCAATCGTTTCTTCCAGTCAACTTGATAGCAAATACAGTATTGCCCCAAATAGCGCCCTATTGTTACCTTGTCCCATGACAGCTTGCGGGCGTATTTCGTGTCTCATACAGAGGAATAACAGCCACCTCAGACTTGAAATCAAGTCTATGGACGCTGAGCATCACTGTGCTTGAATTTGTATGCGACTCCATCATGTAATTACTAAGAGATACGCTTTACAAAGCATAGTTGAAGCTAAAATGACTCCAGGATGGTGAGAAAGCAGAATTTTTTGCAATCTTATTTGTATCAGCTTACTCGCCATACAATTTATATTAAACGCTTATACCCATTCTTTCATTTTCAAAGTGCATTTTTTATACTACTATTTTACTTATTTCTTATTAATGCTGACAACATAATACGGGCCTAATGGTGCAACCCCCCCCCCCCCCTTCTCAAAGAGACAGATAAAATACAAAAGTTGCCTGTGTGTGTACTTTTGTGTTGACACGCTGTACTCGGCAATAAATAATAATTTCTGTTAATGCACAATACAGTTAGCCACCTTCCCCAACCCTACAAAACAGCATTACTGATTTGCTAGTGATTTAGACTTTTTCCCGCAACCAAACATAATTGACTGTCAATTCCCATCATAGTCAGACCCCCCCCCCCCCCAGACCCACCCCAACAAAAATACTTGCTGATTTAAAATCCGTTTTAATGCCCTACTCAGTTATAAAGGCATATCCAATGTCTGTTGATATTAACAGTCATGTAAAAGCATTATCTCCTAATTTAAAAACAGGAACAAAATTACGAAATTAACTCAGACAATCCCGGCCAAATCTCGTTGGCCCCCCCCCCTGCCCCTTTCAATGTTGGTTCAATTTGCCGACTGTGTTCCGAATTACAGTCAACATTGAGCGGGGGCGGGCAAATGTTTTGAATGTGAATGGGAATGGGAAGTGCACAGGGAACTGTTGTATCAGGAAAGGGTGGCCCAAGCATTTTGGCCGGGATTGTCTGAGTGAATTTTTGAATTTTTTTGAAATTTTTGAACATGCAAAGAACGCTTCCAAAAGAGAATGAATGTCCAAACAAAGTGAATTTCTATTTTTAAAAGTGATTACTTTATGGGGGTAGTGGTGTGTTGGTTTTGTTTTTTGTAATTTGTGTTTGTTGTTTTTTTTGGGGGGGGGGTGGAGGAGGGGGCGGGTGAGGGACTGGCAGAGAGTGTTTATTGCTTGGTCAATTGGGTGGACAGTGAATGTTTTTGAACGATGGGAATGGGTGGCCCAAGTATTTTGCAGGCGATTGTTTGCAAGTTCGTTTAGTTTATGTTGGCCACGGATTTTGCACGGGATTGTTTGCTAATTGGTAGAGATTATGTTGTGCAGTTGATGACTGCACGCACATAAAATTAATTGCAATCTTTGGTGGAGGAGAGAGAACGTGAAGCAAAGCTTTTCGATTGCATATTCATGCTCGCTTTCACAAATAAAATATAACTATATTCATGGGTTACACCTAAATTAATTATGTAAGTTGGCTTGCATCTTGTGTTGTTCGGTATAAAGTCCATAAAATAATATAAATGAAGACATGTGTAACTCCCGAAATAGCCCGTGCAAAATCTGCTTTGCCTTTTACTCTGAGGCGCGATGACGATTCCTGACACGAGCGCCTTGCGCCTGCGCACACAAATAATGTACCTGTCCAATTTAGTTGGTTGCGTTCATGTCTGACGGTTCACCACACGGTTAACCGTAGCATTTTGACTGCTAACTTACCGGGAAATGTTTTTTTTTTTCAACACGAAAATGCCATTACAGTCCACAAAGAACACATAACCTGTGGTTATTTGTTCAACCACCTCATTGTTTTTTTTTTACACAAACTCAAACGGTTAACCCTTTATACCAAATAGAAAAGAAAATTCATTAATTTCCTTATTTACTTTACTACGGTGAACCGTGTAGACTTGATCCAAGCCTGCAATCGTTTCTTCCAGTCAACTTGATAGCAAATACAGTATTGCCTCAAATAGCGCCCTTGTCCCATGACAGCTTGCGGGCGTATTTCGTGTCTCATACAGAGGAATAACAGCCACCTCAGACTTGAAATCAAGTCTATGGACGCTGAGCATCACTGTGCTTGAATTTGTATGCGACTCCATCATGTAATTACTAAGAGATACGCTTTACAAAGCATAGTTGAAGCTAAAATGACTCCAGGATGGTGAGAAAGCAGAATTTTTTGCAATCTTATTTGTATCAGCTTACTCGCCATACAATTTATATTAAACGCTTATACCCATTCTTTCATTTTCAAAGTGCATTTTTTATACTACTATTTTACTTATTTCTTATTAATGCTGACAACATAATACGGGCCTAATGGTGCAACCCCCCCCCCCCCCCCCTTCTCAAAGAGACAGATAAAATACAAAAGTTGCCTGTGTGTGTACTTTTGTGTTGACACGCTGTACTCGGCAATAAATAATAATTTCTGTTAATGCACAATACAGTTAGCCACCTTCCCCAACCCTACAAAACAGCATTACTGATTTGCTAGTGATTTAGACTTTTTCCCGCAACCAAACATAATTGACTGTCAATTCCCATCATAGTCAGACCCCCCCCCAGACCCACCCCAACAAAAATACTTGCTGATTTAAAATCCGTTTTAATGCCCTACTCAGTTATAAAGGCATATCCAATGTCTGTTGATATTAACAGTCCTGTAAAAGCATTATCTCCTAATTTAAAAACAGGAACAAAATTACGAAATTAACTCAGACTGTCTGAGTGAATTTTTGAATTTTTTTGAAATTTTTGAACATGCAAAGAACGCTTCCAAAAGAGAATGAATGTCCAAACAAAGTGAATTTCTATTTTTAAAAGTGATTACTTTATGGGGGTAGTGGTGTGTTTTTTTTGTTTTTTTTGGGGGGGGGGGGTGGGGGTGGGGGGGTGGGGGGCCGGGTGAGGGACTGGCAGAGAGTGTTTATTGCTGGGTCAATGGAGGTAGTGGTGTTTTGGGTTGGATGGTGAGAAAGCAGAATTTTTTGCAATCTTATTTGTATCAGCTTACTCGCCATACAATTAATATTAAACGCTTATACCCATTCTTTCATTTTCAAAGTGCATTTTTTATACTACTATTTTACTTATTTCTTATTAATGCTGACAACATAACACGGGCCTAATGGTGCAACCCCCCCCCCCTTCTCAAAGAGACAGATAAAATACAAAAGTTGCCTGTGCGTGTACTTTTGTGTTAACACGCTGTACTCGGCAATAAATAATAATTTATGTTAATGCACAATACAGTTAGCCACCTTCCCCAACCCTACAAAACATCATTACTGATTTGCTAGTGATTTTGACTTTTTCCCGCAACCAAACATAATTGACTGTCAATTCCCATCATAGTCAGACCCCCACCCCCCCCCCCCCACCCCAGACCCACCCCAACAAAAATACTTGCTGATTTAAAATCCGTTTTAATGCCCTACTCAGTTATAAAGGCATATCCAATGTCTTTTGATATTAACAGTCCTGTAAAAGCATTATCTCCTAATTTAAAAACAGGAACAAAATTACGAAATTAACTCAGACTGTCTGAGTGAATATTTGAATTTTTTTGAAATTTTTGAACATGCAAAGAACGCTTCCAAAAGAGAATGAATGTCCAAACAAAGTGAATTTATATTTTTAAAAGTGATTACTTTATGGGGGTAGTGGTGTGTTGGTTTTTTTTTTGGGGGGGGTGGGGGTGGGGGGGGGGGTGGGGGGGCCGGGTGAGGGACTGGCAGAGAGTGTTTATTGCTTGGTCAATTGGGTGGACAGTGAATGTTTATTGAACGATGGGAATGGGTGGCCCAAGTATTTTGCAGGCGATTGTTTGCAGTTCGTTTAGTTTATGTTGGCCACGGATTTTGCACGGGATTGTTTGCTAATTGGTAGAGATTATGTTGTGCAGTTGATGACTGCACGCACATAAAATTAATTGCAATCTTTGGTGGAGGAGAGAGAACGTGAAGCAAAGCATTTCGATTGCATATTCATGCTCGCCTTCACAAATAAAACATAACTATATTCATGGGTTACACCTAAATTAATTATGTAAGTTGGCTTGCATCTTGTGTTGTTCGGTATAAAGTCCATAAAATAATATAAATGAAGACATGTGTAACTCCCGAAATAGGCCGTGCAAAATCTGCATTGCCTTTTACTCTGAGGCGCGATGACGATTCCTGACACGAGCGCCTTGCGCCTGCGCACACAAATAATGTACCTGTCCAATTTAGTTGGTTGCGTTCATGTCTGACGGTTCACCACACGGTTAACCGTAGCATTTTGACTGCTAACTTACCGGGAAATGTTTTTTTTTTTTCAACACGAAAATGCCATTACAGTCCACAAAGAACACATAACCTGTTGTTATTTATTCAACCACCTCATTGTTTTTTTTACACAAACTCAAACGGTTAACCCTTTATACCAAATAGAAAAGAAAATTCATTAATTTCCTTATTTACTTTACTACGGTGAACCGTGTAGACTTGATCCAAGCCTGCAATCGTTTCTTCCAGTCAACTTGATAGCAAATACAGTATTGCCCCAAATAGCGCCCTATTGTTACCTTGTCCCATGACAGCTTGCGGGCGTATTTCGTGTCTCATACAGAGGAATAACAGCCACCTCAGACTTGAAATCAAGTCTATGGACGCTGAGCATCACTGTGCTTGAATTTGTATGCGACTCCATCATGTAATTACTAAGAGATACGCTTTACAAAGCATAGTTGAAGCTAAAATGACTCCAGGATGGTGAGAAAGCAGAATTTTTTGCAATCTTATTTGTATCAGCTTACTCGCCATACAATTAATATTAAACGCTTATACCCATTCTTTCATTTTCAAAGTGCATTTTTTATACTACTATTTTACTTATTTCTTATTAATGCTGACAACATAATACGGGCCTAATGGTGCAACCCCCCCCCCCCCCTTCTCAAAGAGACAGATAAAATACAAAAGTTGCCTGTGTGTGTACTTTTGTGTTGACACGCTGTACTCGGCAATAAATAATAATTTCTGTTACTGCACAATACAGTTAGCCACCTTCCCCAACCCTACAAAACAGCATTACTGATTTGCTAGTGATTTAGACTTTTTCCCGCAACCAAACATAATTGACTGTCAATTCCCATCATAGTCAGACCCCCCCCCCCCCCCAGACCCACCCCAACAAAAATACTTGCTGATTTAAAATCCGTTTTAATGCCCTACTCAGTTATAAAGGCATATCCAATGTCTTTTGATATTAACAGTCCTGTAAAAGCATTATCTCCTAATTTAAAAACAGGAACAAAATTACGAAATTAACTCAGACAATCCCGGCCAAATCTCGTTGGCCCCCCCCCCCCTGCCCCTTTCAATGTTCGTTCAATTTGCCGACTGTGTTCCGAATTACAGTCAACATTGAGCGGGGGCGGGCAAATGTTTTGAATGTGAATGGGAATGGGAAGTGCACAGGGAACTGTTGTATCAGGAAAGGGTGGCCCAAGCATTTTGGCCGGGATTGTCTGAGTGAATTTTTGAATTTTTTTGAAATTTTTGAACATGCAAAGAACGCTTCCAAAAGAGAATGAATGTCCAAACAAAGTGAATTTCTATTTTTAAAAGTGATTACTTTATGGGGGTAGTGGTGTGTTGGTTTTTTTTTTTTTTTTTTGGGGGGGGTGGGGGTGGGGGGGTGGGGGGGGCCGGGTGAGGGACTGGCAGAGAGTGTTTATTGCTGGGTCAATGGGGGTAGTGGTGTTTTGGGTTGGATGGTGAGAAAGCAGAATTTTTTGCAATCTTATTTGTATCAGCTTACTCGCCATACAATTAATATTAAACGCTTATACCCATTCTTTCATTTTCAAAGTGCATTTTTTATACTACTATTTTACTTATTTCTTATTAATGCTGACAACATAACACGGGCCTAATGGTGCAACCCCCCCCCCCCTTCTCAAAGAGACTTTAATACAAAAGTTGCCTGTGCGTGTACTTTTGTGTTAACACGCTGTACTCGGCAATAAATAATAATTTCTGTTACTGCACAATACAGTTAGCCACCTTCCCCAACCCTACAAAACATCATTACTGATTTGCTAGTGATTTAGACTTTTTCCCGCAACCAAACATAATTGACTGTCAATTCCCATCATAGTCAGACCCCCACCCCCCCAGACCCACCCCAACAAAAATACTTGCTGATTTAAAATCCGTTTTAATGCCCTACTCAGTTATAAAGGCATATCCAATGTCTTTTGATATTAACAGTCCTGTAAAAGCATTATCTCCTAATTTAAAAACAGGAACAAAATTACGAAATTAACTCAGACATGTCTGAGTGAATTTTTGAATTTTTTTGAAATTTTTGAACATGCAAAGAACGCTTCCAAAAGAGAATGAATGTCCAAACAAAGTGAATTTATATTTTTAAAAGTGATTACTTTATGGGGGTAGTGGTGTGTTGGTTTTTTTTGGGGGGGGTGGGGGTGGGGGGGGGGGGTGGGGGGCCGGGTGAGGGACTGGCTGAGAGTGTTTATTGCTTGGTCAATTGGGTGGACAGTGAATGTTTATTGAACGATGGGAATGGGTGGCCCAAGTATTTTGCAGGCGATTGTTTGCAGTTCGTTTAGTTTATGTTGGCCACGGATTTTGCACGGGATTGTTTGCTAATTGGTAGAGATTATGTTGTGCAGTTGATGACTGCACGCACATAAAATTAATTGCAATCTTTGGTGGAGGAGAGAGAACGTGAAGCAAAGCATTTCGATTGCATATTCATGCTCGCTTTCACAAATAAAACATAACTATATTCATGGGTTACACCTAAATTAATTATGTAAGTTGGCTTGCATCTTGTGTTGTTCGGTATAAAGTCCATAAAATAATATAAATGAAGACATGTGTAACTCCCGAAATAGGCCGTGCAAAATCTGCATTGCCTTTTACTCTGAGGCGCGCGATGACGATTCCTGACACGAGCGCCTTGCGCCTGCGCACACAAATAATGTACCTGTCCAATTTAGTTGGTTGCGTTCATGTCTGACGGTTCACCACACGGTTAACCGTAGCATTTTGACTGCTAACTTACCGGGAAATGTTTTTTTTTTTTCAACACGAAAATGCCATTACAGTCCACAAAGAACACATAACCTGTTGTTATTTATTCAACCACCTCATTTTTTTTTTTACACAAACTCAAACGGTTAACCCTTTATACCAAATAGAAAAGAAAATTCATTAATTTCCTTATTTACTTTACTACGGTGAACCGTGTAGACTTGATCCAAGCCTGCAATCGTTTCTTCCAGTCAACTTGATAGCAAATACAGTATTGCCCCAAATAGCGCCCTATTGTTACCTTGTCCCATGACAGCTAACCTATTGCGGGCGTATTTCGTGTCTCATACAGAGGAATAACAGCCACCTCAGACTTGAAATCAAGTCTATGGACGCTGAGCATCACTGTGCTTGAATTTGTATGCGACTCCATCATGTAATTACTAAGAGATACGCTTTACAAAGCATAGTTGAAGCTAAAATGACTCCAGGATGGTGAGAAAGCAGAATTTTTTGCAATCTTATTTGTATCAGCTTACTCGCCATACAATTAATATTAAACGCTTATACCCATTCTTTCATTTTCAAAGTGCATTTTTTATACTACTATTTTACTTATTTCTTATTAATGCTGACAACATAATACGGGCCTAATGGTGCAACCCCCCCCCCCCTTCTCAAAGAGACAGATAAAATACAAAAGTTGCCTGTGTGTGTACTTTTGTGTTGACACGCTGTACTCGGCAATAAATAATAATTTCTGTTACTGCACAATACAGTTAGCCACCTTCCCCAACCCTACAAAACAGCATTACTGATTTGCTAGTGATTTAGACTTTTTCCCGCAACCAAACATAATTGACTGTCAATTCCCATCATAGTCAGACCCCCCCCCCAGACCCACCCCAACAAAAATACTTGCTGATTTAAAATCCGTTTTAATGCCCTACTCAGTTATAAAGGCATATCCAATGTCTTTTGATATTAACAGTCCTGTAAAAGCATTATCTCCTAATTTAAAAACAGGAACAAAATTACGAAATTAACTCAGACAATCCCGGCCAAATCTCGTTGGCCCCCCCCCCCCCCCTGCCCCTTTCAATGTTGGTTCAATTTGCCGACTGTGTTCCGAATTACAGTCAACATTGAGCGGGGGCGGGGGGGGGGGGGCGGGCAAATGTTTTGAATGTGAATGGGTTCTGGTCTTCCTGCATGTCGTCGTTTTTTCCGTGTCCACCCGATAGTCCGAAGGTCCGTTAGTCCGAAGGTTCGATAGTCCGAATCACAAATTTCCCATAACAGGGGGGTTCATTGGTTGGAAAGTGAAATGGGGTTCGTTAATCCGAACATGTGATGTGATAGACCGAAGGTTCATTAGTCCGACGATTCATTGATCCGAAGGTTCACTGGTCCGAAGTTTTGGTAGTCCGAATCGCCGATAGTCCGATAGTCCGAATAAACGATCGAACCTTATTGTCAATTCGGACTATCGAACCTTCGGACTATCGAACCTTCGGACTATTGAGCCTTCGAACTAACGAACTTTCGGACAAACGAGCCTTCGGACTAACGAACTTTCGGACCATCGAGCTGTAGCTGTTTTTTCTTGGTAAACACTTTCTGCGTGGTTTTAAAGGCATGAAGGAGGTACACTCTGAGGCTACTCTGAATCCATTTTAAATCTAAAAATGGATCGTTCCCTTTTTACAATCTTTTGGATTAATTTTGAAATCTAGTCTCCCATTTTGAGTGAGAGGTAGTTGAACTCAGTACGCAATGTTGTTTAAGGATAATCCTACCTCCATGTTTTTTCATAATGAAAATATATAGCATGCAAACGATTGAGTGGGAGGAAACGTCACTTGCCCTCTTTACCCTTGTGTCCCATTTTCCCAAATACGAAGCATAACACTACATAAAGTTTGCAAAGCATCATATACATAATTATTCTTTTGTTTCCTCTGAGCGCTTAGAGACTTTCTTTTGGAGGTGTTAGGCGCTATAGAAATGCGGTTGTTATTATTATTATTACTATTATAATCAAGCGCGGATCCAGGGGGCGTAGGAGCCCCCCCCCCTTTCCATCAGAAAAGAGAGAAGAGAAAACAAATAGGGGAAGTGAGGAAGGGAACTTAGGCCTCCTCAATATTCGTATAATTCTTCAACAAAGCTACTAAATAACCCACACCTCGTAAATTTTGTTCCAAATTTGCCGGGACTATATTTGACTGGCATGACATTGTCTCATGATAAATTTTACCTGAATCTGTCTTCATGACATTTCCCATACTGAACAACACCCATATGCCCAAATGCATGGCTCTTACTAGTCTTGGTTCCAAGACCATTGGTGTTGCGCGGTCACACACAACCAACGTTCCGATTATGCACGGCAAAAACTATACACGCTTGTAATGAACGAACGCTAGCGGGCGCTCTGTTTTATTGTTTTTCGGCAAATCTCCCCCGACTTTCCGGTGGAGCCAATCAGAGGCTGCGTTGCGGTTGGCTCATGAATAATTCATCAGTGTTGTGCATGCAGAGTACAATGCATGCAGTAATTGCGTTGCATGACTTTTGCTATACTCTGCATGTGTGTGTGGGTATATGTTTTTATCGGAGTATAACAATGTCCAGATCAGTAGGATTTTAAACTTTGCCACATGGTGGAAATACGACATAGAAAGGTTTGCGTTACCACCACAAACCTTTCTATGTTTAATATCCAGATCCAGACTACTGCATTGCCATGATGCAGCTTGAAATGCGATCGTGGCGTTATGCTCCCGACGTGCCAGGGCCCACACTGATGAAGATTGTATTGACCATGGAGCAATCCATGTATTTACTAAACAATTTGCTTATAGTTAGCACAAAATAGTATTGCTTAGGTTAGCAGAAACTGGTTACCAGCCAATTTTTAATTAAATTTGAAATGTTGTAGACTTATGCCTAGTGCCCACCTAAATTTTTGGATAGTAAAGAAATTTTGTACAGTATTTTCTGCCAAACAGATATTAACTGGTGGGCCCTGTAGTGTTATTCACAGTGAAAGTTTTTTAATCTTGGGGGAAGGAAATCTTGAGGGATTCAAAAGCGTCTTTGTGAGAATGTATTTTTAAACGTAACCGTAGCTGCAGATCTTGGAACGTAAGCGTAGCTTGACTCGGGATTGAAAGCGTACTTTTTGATATTGTAGCGTAACCTAAACGTATCTTGGAGTGTATAAGCATAGCTGAGTAGCTGCGTAGCTTGGAACGTAACAGTATCTTTTGGAGCGTAAGCATATCTTGGAACGTAATTCGTAGCTGCGTATCTTGGAACGTAAGCGTAACTTGACATGGGATTGAAAGCGTACCTTTTGATATTATAGCGTAACTTGAAGGAACATAAGCAGATCTGTAAGCGCAGCTGAGTAGCTGTGTAGCTTGGAACGTTGACATCTTTTGGAACGTAAGCATATCTTGGACTGAAGCGTAGCATCTTGGAACATAAACATAGCTGCGTATCTTTGAACGTAAGCATAGCTTGACTCGGGCTTGAAAGCGTACCTTTTGATATTATAGTGTAACTTGAAGGAACGTAGACCTAAGCGTATCTTGGAACGTAAACGTAGCTGCATATCTTGGAATGTAAGCGTAGCTTGACTCGGGCTTGAAAACATACCTTTTGATATTATAGTGTAACTTGAAGGAACGTAGACCTAAGCGTATCTTTGAACGTAAACGTAGCCGAGTAGCTGCGCAGCTTGGAACGTAACCATATAATATTTTTTGGAATGTAGTCGTAACAATATCTTTTGAAACAACTCATGAGAAATTGCGAATTTTGATTGCTTGTCGGTGGCGACTACTGCTATTCAACTCCCAGTTATTTGAGGCGAATAGTCAGGTCATAAATTCCACTAGTTGCCCAGTTTGATCATTACCTCAAAAATAACTCTTCATTCACAGAATTAAAAAATAATACTTTGTTTGGCAAAATTATGCTTTGAGGGAATTTTGTTTTAGCATTATTTTTATTTCAACCTTTTATAAAAAATTCTCATAATAGGTAGATGCGATATTCCTACGTTTTGACATCATCAAAATTACCTGAAAACTCATAACAAAAAGAAATTAGGGGGCCATGAATCAAAATGGAGCATATTGGAACGTTGCGATCATAAGAAACAACGGAGTCGACACCCGCAAGCTGGGAGTTCATAGCGCCCGGGATTTAACACCTCCAACCCCCACGAGACACGGCATGGGCGGTACGTGATAATAATAATAATAATATAACAGTTCTTATATAGCGCATCACACAGTGTCTCGATGCGCTTTACATACAATATTCCACAAGGCTTATTTCACGTTCCGATTGCTCCACGCCGTGGGGCCATACAAGCGTCCGTTACACGGACACTCTGAATGCTAATCTTACGTTCGATTTTTGACCATTATTTACGATTTCAAATCGTCACGTATCCATAATCTGAATAGGTAGTCTATATCTAAAATTTCACTGTTTTCCTTTTAAAAGGCCTGTAATGACCACGGAATTACTCTTTGAGCAAAGATTATTTAAAATAGAGCGCCGGTCATATTGACCTTTGACTCGGTCTAGTTTGAATAGTCATCTTCAATTCGTCACGTGATATGAATATTGCATACATTAAAAGTAATTTACATAGTCTGGCCACGCCTTCAATTTGCAAATGTCCTAGACCTTGGTGAGCACAGGACATGGTGAGATCCGGAAATCAGAGAAACAGAGCGCCCGCTAGCGTTCGTTCATTACAAGCGTGTACAGTTTTTGCCGTGCATAATCGGAACGTTGGTTGTGTGTGACCACGCAACACCAATGGTCTAGGAACCAAGACTAGGCTCTTACTGCCGAAATCTGTGCTGACGATGAACTGAACCCTCCTCCTCCAGCCTGGGGACAGAATCTCCGGCACCGGCAGACAGAATTCCGTGGGACACCGGCCTCTTCTAACTTGCGCTTTTTGCACAGACACAAATTGATTGACCCGCCCCTGAATTTGGGGTGTTTGTACGGCCGGAGTTGAGTTTTAACATCGGGGAAGGGTATAACAACCGCCAGTTTCTGGTTAGTCTAGGTTCCTAGACCATTGGTGTTGCGTGGTCACACACAAGCAACGTTGTGAGCACAGGAAATCAGAGAAACAGAGCGCCTGCTAGCGTTTGTTCATTACAAGCGTGTACAGTTTTTGCCGTGCATAATCGGAACGTTGGTTGTGTGTGACCACGCAACACCAATGGTCTAGGAACCTAGACTAACCAGAAACTGGCGGTCGAATAAAAGAACCAATGCTCTTCTCAAAGATAGCTGCTAGGTCCAACGATTCACCCATCATTGAGGAAGGTTACACATTGAATTCGGTTTTGGACCTAACAGGCTAGTTTGCTCTAAAAAGGGGTTGAAATAAGCTTCAGTGTTGGTTTAACACTATTTTGTGGCAAGGAGGTCATATATTGGGCTAAAGGTAAAACCGATTATCTTTAATAACAAGGATGGTTAAAGTTGGTTTTCCAAATGACCTATAAACTCAAGAGAAGTGTTAACCATCAGGGTTGGGCTTCATTGAACAATAAACAATCTGTTGGTCTTAAGGTAACTAAGTTTTGTTACCAAGTGATGTCGTGGTTAAAAGGTTTTTCCAAATGACCAATACAAGTATTATGTAAGATTTAACCATCGTAGGGTTGGTCCAAAAACAAGTCTCAATGTTGATCAAACACTTATAAACCAATATAATGGAGAGCAAAATATCATCTGATGGGGGGGGGGGCCCAATTTCATGGCTCTGCTTACCGTAAGCACAGAATCGGCGCTTACGGAAGCAGGGAATTCTGTGCTTACGGCAAGCATATTTCACGGGTTAGCGGCGAATTGTGGCTTCTGCGCGTGCGTACTCCACGTTCCTAGGCATTCTACGCTTACAAGGCTAGCGCAAAAATTCGGCGCTTGCACGTAAGCGGGGAATCGTGTTCGTAAGCGCAGAATTCGGCGGTAAGCAGAGCCATGAAATTGGGCTCAGGTAATGGAAACGAAGGTTTTCTAAGCGCGACTTGGGTAAGTTTTTACCATCAGGGTTGGGCTCATTGCACTCACCAAATGTTGCGTCTAGATTTACCAGTAGCCGGTATTTGGAAATTAACTCAACTCATAATGAGTGTGGTAAATATTTCTCACTAGATGGGGTCACTATTGACCAATAAACGTCAAATGACTTTACCCAATAAGTATTTTACCCAGTGTTTTTATATAGTGTGATAGGACATTAGTTGGACATATTGTTATATGTCTAATGGTTCGTTGAACACAATGGGTCGGACATTAGTAGTTGGTTAGACTTTACGGTTGGACATAGAGTTGCGTACAGCGGCGTAAAATATTTTTAAGGGGAGCACATGAGGGGGTGGCACCCCTATTTACGCCACTGGGAGCGTAACACACGTTTCTTAATGTTAAACCGCGACATGGAAACTGTGTTAAAGACACTGGACACGTGGCTATTGTCAAAGACCAGTATACCCTCCAAGTGTATCCCAACACAATTAAATGCAAACAAAAACTGTAAAAAATATTTGTCTCAATCGGACATCGAATTCATAAGGGATAATAACAGGGCAAAAAACACCATTGCTGCACGAATCAGTGCGCTCTCAAACCATACAAAAGGGCTTCAGGCCTGAATTCTTTAATTATTTGAGTGAGAAAGTACCTCTTTCTAATAAACGAGGGAGCCTTTTTTTTTTCTTTTCACAAATCACAATGGTTTGTACGATAGGCCTCCTATCAACAGCTCCCCATTACTCATTACCAAGCCAGTTTTTTATGCTAATAATAATTTTGATAACCAATAGTGTCCAGTGCCTTTAAGTGTTTCCTTCCTAAAAAGAAATACGCTGAAACAACTCAAGAATATTAAACGAGCTCTGAAATTATCCCACCCTTGTGTTTTTGTTTATTGTCAGACTTGACCAATCAATATTACCCTGTTCATATGGAATAAATCACTTATATTGACTTATTCTCATCATTGGTATGAAGACGTATTTAGGCTATTAAAGCTACTATAGTTATAATACTGTTAAGTGACTTAAGTACTACCAATAAATCAAATGAACATTATAAAAATTTAGTATTGACAAAATCAATCATACATTCGAAAACCCAGTTATAAAGCAATTATAATTCTTTCTAGAAACGTAAAATTCATGCATGCTGTACATTAAGCCAATATATTAATATCCTGAAAACAATAAACATAAAATGATCATACTTTATAAATAATCAAAATGCAAACTTTATTTCTATGTATTTTACAATTGCACACAATGCGATACCGTAGCTATTGTTACTGTTGAATTGTTTAGATGATGATGAATAAACTGACAACGCATATATCTTCTTTCTAGCTAGCTAAAGAAACTAAACTATATGTAGTAAATCCCGCCCATTCTTTAAAACCTGTTGAACCGGTTCATAATCAGCTATCTCAATTCACCCCCGAAAATCAACTTTTGACGTTGGATCTTTTCAAAATCAAAGTTCGATCGAAACGAACAGTGGCAGTGTCCGAATTATCTGAAACTACGTTGGTTGACATATAGCAATATTTAGCAATTACGGTGTGATGACTTTACAACAAAGGAAACTAAAACAAAACAAAAATTCTACAAGACGTTTTAAAGCTAGCCAAGCTAAAATAAGTCTTTTCTATTAGCCAAAATTCGCCTGATCATCATGACCCTGGATGTGCCATTTTGTGAGCTAATGTCCTCTTGTATTCAATACAATGCCCATTTTAGAAATAACTTGTTAACCGTCAAACATGCAAAGCGATTCTCAAAATGGCGACCATAGTCGGAGGGTCATTTAGGGCAAATGGAAGGAATGGCCTGACTGTCTTTCCAAAGTGCAAATTCTGCTTATAGTCAGAACTTCTTACACTTGTGTAACCAATCAACAAAACTTACACTTATTTGATTACATTTTATTTTAAATAAGGATAACATTTAAAAAACTGCATTGGTTTATTTTCTGTTTTGTTAGGTGCGACCGATTCGGTAACATAGCACCATTACATAAACTTGATGATTTCTTGTATGGCAAAACAATATTATTTTAGGGACGTTTTTTGTCGAGCAGCAAAGCAACGTTTGATAGAAAAGCAGTTTGTGCAATATTAAATAGTGTGCAAGTTTGCAAGTTTGCAGACCAAACACAGATTACTCAAAGTAGGCATAAACATTAAGCAACTGTAGACTTTGTTTAAATGGAACAAATGGAGGCTTTCTTATACCCACTTTTCCAACGAACACCAACGATGTTAGAGCCTGGATGATAAACTACGCTACATAAATACACATTCTGTTTATAATAGCTGTGTAGTGTTTAAATAACTTGAATATCAAATATGCTAGTTTAAAACAGTACAGTGTAGTAGCATAAGTACTGTGAATATAAGATACAGTGCTAAAAGGTTATTGCTTTGTACTTTCTTGTTTGAAACAAAGTATTTACAGACACATGACAAAATCTTTATATATTATTATTAACGCATACCTCGTCATTAATGGCATCATAGATTTACCTAAGTACAGTTCCTAAGTACAGTTGACTGCAACCTTTACTGTTACATCAAACTATTAAATAAAGAAGTTTCTAAACCCAGAAACTCCGAAGTAAAACCCAAGCTAGCACGGGACGGGATGGGACCCTGAAACGCCAGCTAATTAAAGACCATAATAGATGAATCCACTCAGTCTTCAACAGGTTGCTCATGGCAGATAGTTTTAGCGCCACCAATAGTTGCAAGGAAAAAAAGGAACGCACACAACTTATCTGAACTACTGGGGTTCGTTTCTCAACTTCGCGGGGAATTTACAGGAAAAGGGTGTTTAGGCAAAAAAATGTGTAGGCAAACTCCTGCTTAGCTTATTCTAAAGAGGAACCAAGTTCGTTCCGTACAGAGCTCAACGTATGGTCATATATTGCTTTTTTAATTAGGATAAAACAAACTCAAATCAAAGCGGCAGATCTGGATAAACAAAACATGATATCTTAATTTTGACTAAAGGTTGCTGGAAGCAGGGCTCATCGTTAACAAAATATGTGCAAACAATAGATTGTTATTTTAATCAATATGGTTGTCATGATAACATGGTATCACTGCAAACCTTGTTAGAAAGTTTTCAAAACACTAATTCTGATATTTTAATTGTAAACCATTATAACGTGATTATACAGAATAATGTCATATAAAATACAAACAAAACTTTGATAGAGAAAGCCCTTTTCTTCGGGTTTTGTTTAAAAACATAGCAAAAACACTGCAGCTTTAACTTGAGTTGTTTTATCAAAAACACAGCCAACTCTGAACAGTAAAACACAACATGACTCTTATTTCAACGTAAATTTCTTTCGTTTTTCAACGTTTGAGGGAAATGTTGAATACTTAACTTAACAGGGAGAGATTTAAAGGGGATACTGATTTAATGATGACTTTATTAAACCTTCTACTGTTGATAAAATTCAACAGGTTTATACTAGATGGTGCAGATCACCATCCAGTCCATATTTGCATAGCAGAATATCAAACTCGGATGTAAAAGGGACGAATAACCGCACATGATACAAATGTTGGGATTCATTATAAAACTCGGCCATGACACAACATTAAGGATCCACACACTCTAATTCAAATGACTTAATTCTATATATATAAATATAGACCTACCCTAATAGGCTTTCTACTGTAAACCTGTCATTCTTTAATGGGAAATCAAGCCTAATTACATGCTACAATGAAATCACAAGAAATTCTCACTCTTCTGGGTGTATTTAGTTCGATTTGAAAAGCAGAATTTCTAAGAGTCATTTCTTTGACATCTTCACTTTAGTTGGGAATGCAAGGTGTCGAATGGTGAGTAACATCCCTACAACATAATCTCCAAAGTGTGCCTTTGTTAACCCCTAAAAAAAAGTATTCTGTATTATACTATCTGTAAATGGTGTCTGCATCATGCAAAGTTTTCTCCCATACAATGTTTTATCATACCATTATATGCTATGTATGGTTTATCTCCCATCACACACAAACAAAACCACACCAACAAGCCCCACGTAGCACCAGCAGTAGACATTAAGTAGAATAACTGACAAATCTCTTTAAAAACAAAACTGTACAAACTGTGGCCCAAACTTAGAATCCCTGTGTACAAGGATACATACTATTCAGCGTGGACCAACTACTTATTAGTAGATTGTATGTGATGTTGGCAGTGTCACTCTTACAGCGTGTGCATTATACCCGTATCCTAAATATGAAAACAGTTTTGTCAGATGGTGTGGCCTGTACAATACAACGAGCTTCTTATATACACCATGGAGGTACCAATGAGAGCACTAAAATACACCCCAATATCTAAGATATTATGACTTATTGCGTAAACAAAGTATACCCAGCCAACATCACCATCTTTGCCACTAGGTTGAAGATGGTGTACACTTTTGTTTTAGAAACGAACATGACGTTTTCATTTGGTGATCTGTTATAACAATGTGATGTACAACCACACTCTGTCAATAATTTATCTGAATGAAGTATTTACAGCTAGCCAGATTATGCCTTTATGTAAAATATACGCATACATGACGACCTGGCTCTCTCTCTTCCTGACCAGACACAAGTCTTTTTTAACTGATTTATATACTCCATGGCAACACTTATTTAACACTTTTCCAAATTAAATCATTTAAACAATACTATAGGCAGACATGTTTAAACTTTCACCTGCATAAACACACATTACTGTTTAGTTTGTGAGAGAGTTCTTATTCCTGTAAGCCTATAATGTTAGCCATACCTTTTGGAGCTATCAATAATCTAATATTATTGACACTTATAGACAAGGTACATGAAAAGATACCTTGATGCTAGCCTACTGTGGTTAAGTTTGTCATTATAGGAACCTCCACTACATCTGAACTCGGCTTCTGTTTAGTTAATATAGATAGTTATTGCCATTCATTTGAAATGATGAAATAGAATCATTTCCTAGTTTGAATTGAATACAAACCCTTTGAGATGTTGACATTTGAATATCAGTATTAATATCGTACAGCAGCTTAACTGTATCCAACTAGACTATCTACCTGACATGTACATCTTGTGAAGACTGTATAATGTGTGTTGCAATGTCCCCTGTACACCTAAATACATACCGCTGCATATATAATGCTTATTGCGCTTGAAATGGAGTGGACGGAAGAGGCTTTAACCAATCAAAAAGCTGGAAGACCTGTGATTTCCGATGATATTCTGCAGATAATTGTAAACAAACAAATGCATACAAATTAATCTTCTTGGAAAATTTAATAAAACAAACAATTTGTACATTACAATCCGAGAGTTGAGTGGCAACATACACATTGAGTGAATAGAAAGCTTAAATTATAAAATATTAAACAATAAGCATGGGTTATGTGATGAAGTGACTGAATTTAACTATGCCAAATGGAGACCTAAACATCGTGCCTCCACCACTGTAAGTTATCACCAATACCATGAGAAGCTGTCGACTAACAGCAGAATGTATCCAGCTTGTATTTGATGCCTTGCCTTGATGCAATATCCATTGCTGTAATAATCGCTAAACAGCATATCAAATTATACAGGTAGCAGGTACACCTGATGTAGACCAAGTAATGTTTGCAGGTTTGATCACAAAATGGTGGTTGGCAGTTCGTCCTGATTATAGATTGTTTATTCTCTACTACTGAATACCATCTTCCAGTTAAACAGGGGAGTAGGCAGGGTTTTTAAAACTTAAAACAAAAAAAGTTGTTTTACTTTATTTACACAAATATTTCAGTTAGTTCTGGGTTTGTCGACTAATTTTGATATGGATGATTTTGTTTCCAAGTTGTATTGCTTCTTTTGTCGACGGCGACAGAGGTTCTGCGATTGGAAGTGTGTCATCCTCTCTACCTTAACTAGCCCCCCCCCCCCCCAACCCAGTTGATACAGCCATGTACTAGGCTTAGATAATTGTGTACTCTTTGCTGTCCCATTTGAAGTTCCACCATGGTCTCATTCGGTGGTATCCATTATTGTCTCATTATGAAACATCAGGCATCAGATTGGTAGCTTGTTTTGATGTAACTTTGCTCCGATGGTCTGTCATATTAAAGGCACTGGACACCCTTAAAAATAATTGTCAAAGACCAGTATTCTTACTAGGTGTATCCCAACATATTGTGCATGAAATACAAAATTTGTGGATATTAGAACCCAATTGGTCATCAAAGTTACAAGAGAATAATGAAAAGAAAAACAAAACATTGGTGCACAAATAATTTGTGTGCTTTTACATGCCTGAAGTCTTTTAAGTTTTGAGTGAGAATTACCTCTTTCTAAAACCCTTCGTTTTCAGAAGAAGCCGTTTCTAACAATGTTTAATATTTTCAACAGGTCTTCATTGCTCGTTACCAAGTGAGTTTTCACGTTAACAATTATTTTGATTGATAATCAATAGTGTCCAGTGCCTTCAAGCAAATCATACACCCATTTGTATAAAGGTTCATTGAGATTCAATGCCATAATTGTGTGCAGCTGTTTTATTCACACATCAAAGTATACAATAAGCATGCTTTATATAATAAGCTTAATCTAGACTAGTATGTCCTGCTTATATTAAACCATCATGGACCTGTTTATAAACCACAGTTCCTTCTTGTAATGCTCATTTTATATAATGACCTTATCTAAAAGATTTCTGTCAACAACCTCTGGTATGCAACTGAAACATAAACTTAAGAACTTCTCAAGGGATCTTAAATCTGTGTTCAATTTAGTTAGCAGAATCTGCATAATAGAGACATATTTTTAGGGTGCCCATTGACAACTCAACAATGAATGATGTTGGTAAACATTACATCAGTATGCTTGGAAGGACAACATAGCACAGACTTTCAATAACTGTCAATAAGTCTGTTGTCAGTTCAGAACACACCAAAGGTAATTCACAAAATGTGCATTTTGTCTACAGCAGGGGTAAAGGTTAGTTTGCCATACTCAACATACATGCTGCTCACTGAACATACATGCTGCTCACTCAACATACATGCTGCTCACTCAACAAACATGCTGCTCACTGAACATACATGCTGCTCACTGAACATACATGCTGCTCACTCAACATACATGCTGCTCACTGAACATACATGCTGCTCACTGAACATATATGCTGCTCACTGAACATACATGCTGCTCACTGAACATACATGCTGCTCACTGAACATACATGCTGCTCACTGAACATACATGCTGCTCACTGAACATACATGCTGCTCACTGAACATACATGCTGCTCACTGAACATACATGCTGCTCACTCAACATACATGCTGCTCACTGAACATACATGCTGCTCACTGAACATACATGCTGCTCACTGAACATACATGCTGCTCACTGAACATGCTGCTCACTCAACATACATGCTGCTCACTCAACATACATGCTGCTCACTCAACATACATGCTGCTCACTCAACATACATGCTGCTCACTGAACATACATGCTGCTCACTGAACATATATGCTGCTCACTGAACATACATGCTGCTCTCTGAACATATATGCTGCTCACTGAACATACATGCTGCTCACTCAACATACATGCACCCGAGTCTAGGTTCAAACTAAATTATAACTAACATAATGAACAACGTTAAACCTGCAGGTCAAGGCAATTCCTTTTAAATATTTGCTCATCATTCTTCACAGAAAAATTGAGAATAAAACTTTGAAAAGCAAAATTCCAGATATACTTGCCACTCCCTTTCGATGACAAAATATGGGAAAGTGGGTATTCTGGACAAACCAAACCCTGATACCTATCGCAAAAACCACAATAAATACTAATGTTAGATTCAACCGTAGCTATCTTTAAAACCAGTTGTTGTGTTCCAAATTATATTTTAAATCAAACTGAATATTAGCAATCGAATATACTCATCAAATAGATTACAGGAAAAGGAAGGTGGTACTCTTTCAGATATTAATGGACCAATAAAAACACAAGTTGTTAAAATACAAAGTAGACAAATTTCTTCTTTTAAATTCCCCTTTCAATCTTCTTATTCCTAAAACAAAACAAAAAATTAAGATAAATATTCTTGTTGTGACACTCTGATTGAACATATAACCAAAGAAATACATGGAACCATGATTGACCAGTTTAATATTGTGACCTTGCAATTTATACATCTTTCTTTATAGTCACAAGCTAACTCGAGGAGTTGTGTAAAACAAATGCCCAGTCAAGTAAATGGGCGACATGAAGTTGAGTATTTTCCTTTTTCAAACGGGCTTAATTTAAAAGAAGAGAAGACTGAAGGCCCGGTCACACAGGCCTTGATAACGATAACGAAAATGAAAACTTTACCAATACCTTCCTTGATTGGTTGAATAAGCGTGTGCGTGAGCAATTCAACCAATAGAATGCCTTGTCTTTGCGTCGTTATCGTTCTCAATATCGATGCAGTGTGACTGGTCCTTTAACATCACAGTGATGGTTGCATCACAGTGATGGTTGAATATATAAAAGGAGCTTTACAAGATTTGCAAAGCTGCCTTTCTTGAAATGTCCAACAAACGTTTATTTTCTGGAAGACGTTAATGCCACAAAAGATACCAGGATCTATATTCACTTGCCGTGAAGTCAACATGAACCACTTTACCAACTATCATCTGGAATTATATTAATACTGTCACATTGTTTTTATAAGTTATATTAAGCTATTATACATTGAAACTGGCTTACGCTATGGTTGCTGCGAGAGGAAGTATAAGTAGCTTAAACATCTATTTTAAAATAGCAAATGCTTAAAAAGAATTAATAATCTACAACCAATTTGTTTCCAACATTATTATAACTAAATGTAACTATTACAGTCCAATGATTAGCATAGTCCACTTTGTCCAATCCACCAGCTATATACCACTTTCATTTTCACTCACTTTCTTGGGAATTTTTTTTAAAACAATTTGCTAAGAAACATGAGTGCCATAGTAAATGAAATTAAGTATTGAATAGTATGACATGAACACAAATCTACAGCTGGTATACCATAACACGGGTGGTAATATCGACACAACAGTGTCAGGTTAAAATGAATCATTACAGTAAATTGATTTATATATATATATTTATATATTTAAAGCAATATAAACAAATTAAGTACAACTCAACCTAGCCTTACTAAATAAACAAACAATTGTTATAATATCAGCACACCTCCCAGAATTAAGGAAGTTTTAAGGGTGGAAATTTATTTAATTGGTTAGATATTTTGTGGAAGAGGGTATACAAACAATGAGGTTGTCATTAACTAAGAATTAATACAGTCCATTTGCAGTTATCCCCATCCCATAATAGTTAGCTAAATGCAGTCATGACAACACCAGACCTCGGTGTTATCTAACACCAGACATCGGTGTTATCTAACACCAGACCTCGGTGTTACCTAACACCAGACCTCGGTGTTATCTAAATGTGTTCTTTAAGGAAAAGGGAAAGACTACTTTCCTTGTCCAGATCCATTAAAGATGAAGTACAGATTCGTTAATTCAAATCAAAACAAATACATACATATGTGTTGACTGAGAAGTTTCAATATGAAAGCTTAACGATTATATACGGGTCATGCCGGAGTTTGTCCACACTATAACATTCGAAAACCCCTAAATATTGTGTTGCTTAATTCGATTGTGGCAATCAAAATAAGCATGATACGAATTTGCACAAAATCTGTGAGAAGACGTGTTTTCCACTAGAATGTGACAGCCAATGGAGATTGCACTTCGGCAGATTGGTCGTGATCAGTTTGTTGCAAGGAAGAGGAGGGGATGATTTGACCTTTCCGATCTACAACGATGACCTCTTGATGGAAGTATCCAATTGCATCAGCAAATTTAATAAAATAATAGATTGAGATGAAATATGTGATAGTCATCTGTGCAGAATATGATTTGTTTGATGCAAATAAATATATTCCAGTTCCTTTTTCACTTAGAATTCAAAATGAGATCTGGAGTAATGTAAGTGGTGGTAGAGGTAAAGTGATTTTATTCAGTGTAGTCGGCACATTGCATGACATTAATGTGTTAAATAATTGCTTGATAAATATATTGTTGAAAGTCTAATAATTCAAATACAACCTAGTTACGTAAAGACAAATTACTGTGCTAATAATTGGGGTTTAATTGTTGTGTATTATTCTTGTTTATTTTTTTTTCGAATGCATATTTATTGTATAAATTAATGTCATTGCTTAATGGCTTATATTTAAGACATGTTTAGATGAGAGGGTAAACAAACTCTACAAAGAATAAAGATTATTTTAAAACAGGAACCTGGAAGTCAAATTTGAGTCTGTGAAGATTCTAAAATTCCAATTATAGGTTATACCTAACGGCAGGGTTACACAAGTAACCATGCCAGTTCAAAACCATCACCAAACTGTTATTTAAAAAAAATTAATAACATTATGAAAACGATCAAAAAACAATACTGATTAGCCCACAAATCTCCCTTAATTATATTTTCACCAAAATAAAAGGAATAAATACCAACAAGTGTTATAAAGATTGCAATTGTTATAATGAATACACACTAATTTACTACTTGGTTTCAAATACAATTTGCCTTGGTCGTATTAGTTGGAAGTGCACAAATGAGTCAATGAAACAATAAAATACAATTTTGTGTTCAACATTAAAGTGAAACACTTCAATTGACTTAACTTTCTTAATTATGTTTAATTATGTTGTAGATTTGCGTTTGCTTTTAGGAAAACAAAGAAAGTAAATGTAAGAACCACTTCACAGACTTGTTTCTTTTGTCAGGGAAAAAAATAAAGACGTTCATACGAAGAATAATTAAAATCTTACCACCATGATGTACTTAAAATGAACCTACAAGTTAGGCCGTGTCCGAAACGACGACTTCGGCTACAGCTACGTCTAGACTAGCGCGTCTACCAGTGTTGAAGAATAGGCAGACGCGCGCGATCTAGCCGTAGCTGTAGCCGAAGTCGCCGTTTCGGACACGGCCTTAGGATATATACTCTCAGCAGTAAAATACTAACAAATAATATGTACATATTTAGCTCTGGAAAGTCTTGTGCAACAACACAAGACCTAGGCCTATCTATTACTTCTAATATAATGCTATCAATGTGTAACATGATGATGTTAAGATGCAGTGATTGGTAGGATGAACTGAGGAAAGAAACGGGATTTAATCAACCGGCAAATTAAATTGTCTTTCTTCTGATTAAACTTTGTTTAGTCTCAACCAACATTTGATTGGATCTTTACACCAAATGCTCAAAGGTACACAGAACACCATGCTGAATATTTTGTGGAAGCAAGCATTTGTAAAACTTGAAACCATACTGAAACACTCAGCATTGGTCTGCATCTTTAAAATGAGATGGAAATGAAGAAACTCATCTCTCTTCAACTCAACAAAAGCCAAAGCGTCAAATCCCTTTCAAGCATCGTCTTCTCAACACATTTCCCATTATATTTACTCTAACAAGACTAAACATTCACTAATCAATACATAGGTCAGGTTCATTTTTTATGGCCTCACAACTTCTGCTGAATTTATACATAATTTCGTCAAAAAAGTGGAAGATGTTGTTTCTATTGTCATGCCAAATTAGCAAACTATTCTACAATAACCTGAACATGTCTACCCCGCACACTTCTTTCACCAAGCACACATTAAAGTGTTAGATCATTCCCTGCGCTTAACGTTTGTAAAAGACTGTCTGCGACCTGCGACATTATGGACGGACGGAAAACTGGTTTTCGATGTTTCCTTAATTTTACAAGTTATTATTTATACACAATCTAGGCAATCACATAAAGTGATTTGGGAGCCTCTTTGACACAATGGAAGATGAGCTAGAGAATACTAATTACGGAATACAGCAATTGTCATTAACAAGTGCAAAACAATTAATTTAGTTTCTGAGTGAACATATTAACTACGTACATAGGGTTACCTCATGCACGGCTACACAATGCACACACAAAATACCAGACAATTGCAAGCTAATCAAAACACACTACACGATGCTGCATACTAGCACGAGGAAGCAGTTTCGCTGGTTCACAACTTAGATGCTTTCCCATCCCAATATTAACAAAAAACTAAAGACTGAAACCATGAAAACATAAACCGCTGGTGTAAGTACAGAACAACGATCTCTTATTATTTATGCATTGCCTTTTGGGGAATAAAGGCCAACTATACAAAATACATAATGTATATTCACTTTAAGGTGTTTTGAATTTTTTTTTTATTTATCAAACCTTTACCAGCTTTTTGCTGATTAAATTAAATTCCACATATCTAACTAATCCTGAAAACCAATGCTGGAAGTTATTTTTAACCAGAAGTTGGATGTTAACTTGAAAAATGAGTCATATCTGTAATATTAAAAGAAAACCAAATATTTAAAGCTGATATAACCAGCATGTTTAGAATGCAGAATAAAATAAAATAAATACATGAGTGATCGATGATACATGTGAATACATCTGCTGGGTACTAGTTGTGGGTACTAGTTGTGGGTACTAGTTATAGGTACTAGTTATGGGTACTAGTTAAAGGTACTAGTTATGGGTACTAGTATGACTGTCCCCCTATAGTCTAATCTATTTGAACCCTACAAGCAGAACTAATTTGTAAGCCTTTCGTCTCTACTTATTCAAGTTTTAATTCAAGATGTGAATCTCTAATATACTAGAACACTATTAAGTTTTGTACAGCACATAGCTCTGAGCAACCTACAAACCAACCTACAAACCAACCCATTGGAGGTGATTCCTTTGGCCATTACAGGCTTACATTCACAACACTTCAATCTCATGTCAAGTGCACTTTCCTAATACACCGGTAGGAGTGGCAAATATGATATCAATTAACATATTCTGTAAACTAAGTTTGCAACATCACACCAACAAAACTAGAAATGATAACGCCCTAAAAAAATAAGATTGATTAATTACAAAAATGTTATCTTCAAATAGTTGTAGAACTTGCTGAGAATGAAATGACTGCTTAATGTAAACTCTTTTTCTTTTGTTAATCCTGATTAATCAAACCATATCCTAATACTTCAGTTGGAAAAAGCTCCAAACGATACAAGCATTTCGTTGATTTGCAACTTCCTTAGCCATAAAATCATAAACGCACAATTTATAGGGGAAGATGTTCAACTTGTAGTTGGTATGAAATAATTAAGATTGAACAGTACAGACAGTAACATGTAAAGAATAACAAAATGTCAATCAATTTAACATCTTCTTTTCTTGCATCTTAACTACCACACAGGATTAATGATCCAAACACCTGTTGTATTAACTTTTACTATACCTCATACATATTCATGACCGAGAGTCGAGTTCTCATTGGTCCATTGATTACCATTACGTGCCAGGTGTTAATTTTGCTAATTACCAAGCGCACATGTGAGTATTCACGCAAGAGATAAATGCGCATGACAAGTAATAGCTCCGTCTACTTGTCATACCATTGCGCGACTTCATCCCCGGGCGCTATTGATCGTGGTACTGTTTTGTATACACGCAGGAACAGCGCTCTCTAAGCGACATCCAACACATGAATCAAACTTATCATGTGCATTTTGTTTCACAGTCATCATTTTCTCTAGATCAAAACTCATGTTCCGGTAACCGAATATGTATTAAGTATAGTAAAACAAATATAACATGGTTTATTTCGGGTGGCTAGTCAATAAGCTCCCCTCGGTATTGGAAGTTGACAAGCTAGTTTGTCAACTTCCAATACCAAGGGGAGCTAATATCAAATAGTCACCATCAAACCACTTTGTATTTGTATAATACCTTCAACCCAGCAAATGAGAACTAAATAAATGCATATGTTTTGAGTTTACATGGTTTCTTGAGTCAGCAATGGTGATAGCCAGTAGCAATGATATGACAGTCAGTAAATCTCAAAGAGTAAATCTTCAGATAAATATTCTTCTTTGTGCTTTGGGATGGTTTTCTAAGTTGAAGTAATTTGACAAGCTGATATTCACCTACAACTTCAAGGTATTTGAGTCAGACCCTTGAGAGACATCAGCAATAGTAACATACTTCAAAGACCCACCAGAACAAAATTCAAATGCTGACTAGTTTGATACAAGTAGGAAATGAATGTCTCATTTTGCAATATTTGTCTGCTTAAACTAAGATCAAATTGTGTTCTTCTAAACTGGACCATAAAACCCAGTTAAGAAGACGTCCGTAACTTGGCGAACTAAAGTACTATTGTTTCTCGACACATATATTTAATTTTGGAAGTGCATGTGGAATAGCAAATACATCACAAGTGAAAACACATACATAAACAGCACAATTTACAGGAAGAATCTGACTTATTTAAATGAGAACCAATTTCGGAAAAAAGACGAATGCCACAATATTGTCATTCCCCTTAAACTAAAAATCAACACAATTAAATAAAGAGCGTGAACCAGCGAAAAAACGTGCAGTGCGTGAAGTTAGTATGGGGAGTATTTCTTAGCTCCAGTGACGGCAGCAACGGTGGCAGTGCGGATTTTGGTTGTGTAAGCATTGCTGCTCTGCTGTAGCGCATCCAGGCTGAGCAACGGAACAGGTTTCATCAGAATGTTTGAGAGAGGATTCGTGGACATGTCGTGGGAGATGGTCGGCGAGGGTACGGAATTCGGGGTCAGGGTGGTGGGTGATGAAGAGGTGGTGAAAGAGGTCATCGAGGTCACAGACGGGTCAACAGTCACAGAGGTCTGGCTTTTGGCCGTCTCAAGGCTGTATGGAGAAAAACAGGAAGGAAAATGAGGGAAGGTTAGAGGGACGGGATAAGGGTCATAAGGGGGGATTAGAAGGGGGGATATATGGTTCCAAAGGATGGTATGATGAGGAGGTGGGGGAATAAACATTGATCAGGAATGAGGAATTCAGATACGGGCCACAACTATGAGGTGCTTAAATGAAGGTCTGCCAAACTCAAATCATGGGTTGTGGATTAACAAAAGTAAGAGAAGTCAACACTTTAGCCCAAATACACAGATGGTAATGGTTATGCAAATAACATGACCTTAAGAAGACAACTTGATGTTTATTTTCCCACTGAGCTTGTACAAAGAATGAGTTTCCACTCCAAGTACCAAGCAAAGACTTGTCTTGTACACCTGCGGGTCTGTGCAGAGTACTACAAAGTCTTCATATGCACAATATTAGCCGATTTCACGTTGTTCAACCATTTAAAATCTAAAAGTTGTCGTTTCAGATAATTATTTCTTTAGCATAATTTTTTATCATCTACAGATTAATGTGCAAAGACGGAATGAAAAGAATAAGAAAAAATTCTCCAGTTTAAACTCAATCCCCACAAAATATGGTGTTCTTTTCCCACTCGTTTTTACTTATTTCGCTAACATGCGTCTTTACCACTTGTGTATATGGGCTCAAAGAAGCATCAAATTGTGTCAATCGTCATGCTCATTACCTTTTTAAGTGGGAACACAATTTGTTTTTTAATTCATGCCAAAAGATGATGTGGAAGAAGTCATTAAGAGGAATGGGTGGAAAAAGAGGGAACATGGCAGCACTTAGTGGAAAAGCTCATGCAGAAACATGAGTTGCAAAGAAAGGGGACGTTGGACATTCTCACTGAATAACTAGTTAAAGCACCTCCACCATAGTTAGTTTCACTTAGTTCACCAAAACAACAATAAACCTAATCTGCTGTTACCCCATGGTTTATAGGAAACAACAAAAACCTATTGTGCTGTTAGCCCATGGATTATAAGCAACAACAAAAACCTACTCTGCTGTTACCCCATGGTTAATAAGCAACAACAAAGACCTATTCTGCTGTTACCCCATGGTTTATAGGAAACAACAAAAACCTATTCTGCCGTTACCCCATGGATTATAAGCAACAACAAAAACCTATTCTGCTGTTACCCCATGGATTATAAGCAACAACAAAAACCTACTCTGCTGTTACCCCATGGATTATTGGCAACAAAAAAAAGCCTATTCTCCTGTTACCCCATGGTTTATAGGCAGAGGATGATGATATCATTCAAATTGTCTTCAATTTGATATCATTACTTCATCAGTAACAGCAACAATAATATTCACTTCAACACATTAACTTTAACACAAACTCCAATTATTTGTTCTATGGAACTTTTCTCACGTAACTAACTTGATTTAACAACATTGCTTTTATCACAAGAGTGTTTTACCGAGAACATAAAGATTTTCTTTGCTCATATTTTTGAAATTCTGCAAAACTATAACAAAGCTTTTGATGTCATTTTTATTCAATTTCAACACAAACAAAACATAGAAATGATATTATTGGCACACCATAAGAACCCACCCTTTAGTTGAATTACTACATTCGACACACATTGTGACAAATAATTATTTAAAGTAAAGACAAATAGATAGCTTCTATGAGTGATGTATTCAAGTTAATCACCAAACATGGAGAGCCATCATAATGCAGAGACTGTGCAAAAACCATTGAAACATTTGTCATTATAAAAAGATGCAATATTATATTACAATCAAATTGCTTCCAAATAAGAGAGTAACTGTTTTGTGCTTCACAGAAAGTATTTGTCCGATTTCCCTGGGGTAAAAAGCAACCATTCACTCAAATAAAAATAATAAAAATATGTTTAACCGACCAATCGATTGGCTTTAAAATAAAAACTAGTTGTTGATGTTAATTTGTACTCACCTGAAATTGATAAGATATTGTGCAAAAGCAATGCTTTCTGTTTGGCCTGTAATGGTTACTACCCTGTCTAGGCTTCCTTCTTTGGCATCGTTGATTTTGATATTTGCACCCGATAACTGCCTAAAAATACAAAACAATTCAACAGGAGAATGTCATGCCTCATACAAATGAAGATGGCAATGGGTAGATGCAATTGGGTAGATGTCACTTAATTCATGATGCAATAGATGGTTAAAGACACTGGACACATTTGGTAGCTGTCAAAGACCAGTCTTCTCACTAGGTGTATCCTAACATATGCAAAAATAACAAACCTGTGAAAATTTGAGCTCAATTGGTCGTCGAAGTTACAAGTGAATAATGAAAGGAAAAAACACCCTTGTTGCACAACTTCGTATGCTTTCAGATGCAAGGCTTCAGGCCCAAGTCTTTTATTATTTGAGTTAGAAATTACCCCTTTCTCAAAAACTACGTTACTTCAAAGGGAACTGTTTCTCACAATGTTTTATACTATCAACAGCTCTCCATTGCTCGTTACAAAGTAAGGTTTTATGTTCACATTTGTTTTGGGTAATTACCAATAGTGCCCAGTGTTAGAAAGACTTCCCTACCTAACCAGACGTTTAACACTCATATATACCATATTTTTATAGGTTATAAATTTGTGTGTTTGTAACAAATAGGTTTACAGAATTGTTTGTATATTAAAAAGGCCATGTGAAACTCTTTGGCCTGGTGTTTTATACAATGTTTTAAATGTCTATGTCCTTTTGTTTTCTCAGTCATAGTTTTATTTGTGGAATGTACTCGTTGTTTGCAAGTGTAAAATGTACTTAAAACATACAAAACTGTCAGTGGATTTCTGTTTTTATTTTAAAAGAACTAGACTGAAGGCTAAGTCACACTGAAAACGATCATGAAGCAAAGAGAACACATTCTATTGGTTGAATTACTCTACGCAGAATACCCCCACTAATCAAGGGCGTGCATCTTAACATTCTCGTTTTTGTTCACGTCATCCAGGCCTGTGTGTGACCGGACCTTTCGCATTCCCTATGGCCAACCAATTAAGAAACCAAAGTTTAGCACAGTACCTTATTTCCTGTATCTTGCTACCCTGTCTTCCTATAATACAGCCGATAACCTAAATACAAAGAGAGACAAACCATTCTTATTACATTAATCTTGTTTGAATACCTAATTCAAATCCTATGAGTCAGTTAGAAAAGTAACACAATAATTCATACTATTTTGTTATACTTACACTATTGGGTATTGTTATCTCATGAGTTTGTTGGTTTGCTGCTGCTACTGGTACACTGTTAGTTGCTGCCGCACTGTACTGCTGAATTGCACCTGCTTTATCGACACAACCAAACAAATATACAATTTACATTCAACTGTTACATTCAGACAAATAACACATCAACTATTTGCAGAATTACATAAGGCGTTAATTTGTCCTGCAGCCGATTTCACAAAACGCTAGGACTAATCCTATCTCAAGTTAGGGAGAGTAACTCCTAACTTAGGATGGGTTCAATGCGTCTTAAAGTCTATGGATACGGAACTGAACTAGTCCGAAGTCCCAAGATTAATCCTAAGTTAGGAAGAGTTTGGTGAAATCGATGGCAGAACTGTAAGCAATGTGGGGAAAACTATATCTCCATGGGCATTGGTTATAAACAACAACACTAACATCAACATAGCAAAGTCAAGATAAACTGCTTAAACATTTGTTCAATTTCCAAATGTCTTTATTCCTGTGGAGTGTAATACAACCTCACTGATTCCTTGCAAAGAAGTAACCACTAAATGAGTTACATACTGAACATACTGTTGACATTCAAAACTGTTTATAAGTTTTGGTATACTGTTAAAACTAAAAAGCAGATATACTGTACCAAAAAAATGACTATAGTGGGATTCGAAACATCAACCTCCAGATTAACGTGCCGGCGCTCTACCAACTGAGCTATCTAACCCTAAATTGGCGGTGTCCCTATTTAGTCAATATCTTTGTTCGGGGGTGCCAGTCAGAAGCCATACAACCGTTAACTGCCGTGTAGCTAGGGATCACACCCAAATTACGATACAACCTGGGAAGCGGCAGCCAGGGGATCACCTTAAGGGGATGCGACTTTTTGTTTCAGATATCAATATAAACCACAAGGGAAACTGACCGTGTCAATTTTAAATATTGTTTAAGTTTCTTACATGTATATTAGAACAAATCCACACACACAAACCAAGGGTGATTTATGTTCATGTACATTTTAATCTAACCAGAAAATAAAAGAAACATAAACGACAACATCTTACTAATGAAATGTCAAAATGGAATTGGGAGTCTTAGGATGGGTAGACTTCATTGCAACAATGCAGAGAGGGGAAGGGGAAAGATATTTCGACATACCTGCAGGAAAATGGGACTGCCCTGGGATAGTGAAGGGGGTGGTGGTGTGTTGCATGGCATATTGTTGCAGCTTGGTTAACTGAAACAAATAACAAACAAACCGAAAGGGATGAAAGGTCAGAGGTTATAGGTCAGGTGATTTCTCTTCTCCGGTGTGCAGGTTTACAGGTTGGAGGGAACTGATGAATAATATCATAGAGTTGAAAAGCAGAGAGTTGCAGAGTATTACGTTTGTAAAGTCAGTATGTTTCAAATGAAACAAAACTGGTTATCAATTCTTGAGAAATTGTTTACATCATGTTCAGTTGTAGATCTGTTTAGTAGACTCTTCAATGATAATGCTCCATCTAACTTTACCATATTGAAAAGTAGTGCAGGCTAAATTTCATGTTGTAACGGAGTAAGCAAAGGTCCTGATTAATCATACATTGCGCATACTCTAAGAATAGCTATTCATTAAACATATCTTTACTACTGTGTTTTGTGGTATTACACTGCATATGACATGTCAATTGCGCTCTAGTGCTGAGATATAATCAACAATTTCTAACTATTTATGCCATAAAACTGGGTATGTTTTTAGACAGTAATATCTTGTACTTTGACTGTAAATGGAGTGCCTTTACAAAAAGCAATGCGCAAAAAACACAATTTGCAGAGTTGTGAAACATCTTAGTGTGCAGGAAAGACAGGAGTGGTCAGAAGGGGGTAATTAGTCTCCATTTCACGATAAGTTGTTTTATTAAGTGCCAATGGTGGATCAGATGAACTTGACACAGCTGAAAGCAATATAAACAACTGCTTTAACCCAAGCAAAAGAAAACCCAGCTTTATGAACAAGTCTGATAACTGACTTGAATTTCAATGCAGATAATCCCTTATGAACTCTGCATCAAGAAAAAACAAAACGATGGGCATTGCCAAGAAATCAACCCCCACCCCATGTATGTTAATCATGATTTAAAAATCTTAACTCCAGAGAAGTTTGACCCCCAAAAAACTATTGCATAATACATTCATTTAAATCAATTCAAGAAACAAATGAACTGCATGAAAAGAACCAAAGGGTGAAGATATCTGTTTAATTGATTAGTTTCCATCACCATGTTGCAACTCGTTCGGGTTTACAAAATGTTCACACAAAAATATTAGAATGGGTGATAAACGCACACCAATATTTGTTCAGGGAAGGTAAGGCCTTGGTTGTTTTGAAGTGAACAATGGTTGAACTCCTCCAATGGTTAAGAGAAAATACACATAAAAGTCCATTGACCTCCAATGATGCTTGAAGCTTACCTGGTTTCCCATATCTGGTTGTGGTACAGCATAATTCCCATGCACTGCATATGCCTGTTCAGAAAAATATGAAATTTAACTCAAGTAAGAAATGTTATATGTTGCATAGATTAGGGTATGGAAATTAACCAACCGATGAATATCAAAAGGTACCAGGCATCTCTGCTGAAAAACTGGTGTAAGTAAGATTAAAGCACTGGACACTATTGGTAATTACTCAAAATGAGCATAAAACCTTACTCGGTAACGAGCAATGGAAAGCATAAAACATTGAGAAACGGCTCTTCTCTGATGAGGTAACAAAGTTTTTGAGAAAGAGGTTATTACCTTTTTCTCAAAAAAAGAAAAGATAAAATCAAATAATAAAAGACTTCAAGCCAGATGACTTTTACTAGGCATCTGAAAGCACAAAAGCTTGAGCAAATAAAGGTGTTTTTTCTTTCATTATTCTCTTGCAACTTTGATGACTAATTGAGTCCAAACTTTCACAGGTTTGTTATTTTATGCATTAGTTGGGATACACCAAGTGAGAATACTGGCCTTTGACAATTACCAAACATGTCAGGGGCCTTTATATGAAGGAAAACCATTTTGAAAATCGCTGTTTGATTTTGTTGCATCTTCTCAACAGTTGAAGCTATCAAGATGTATCTGGTTTTTTCTTAAACACTGTTGCAGATAACTGCGGTGTGTCGTGGTCGAGCAGTCTAATTTCACAAGACCCAGGCTCTGGTGTTGTCAGCAGCAGAGTGTGGCGTCCAATCCCAGTCATGACACTTGTGCACTCGAGCAAGGCAATTAACCATTATTCCTTGGTAAAAAGTTGGGTAGGTAGTGCATCCTGCTCTACCAGCCAGGCTCATAGTTGATGATACCCATGCCTACAGTGTACATACGTGTAGGGGGATCAAGCCCCTGTTTCAGCCCCATGAGTAGGTAGCAGCATGCCCTGTTGGCTGATAATTTGGGTTTATAGCCCAAATCAATTAAGTGTAACCCTCACCTTGAAGTGGCCGTCCGGCCTTGTGATGTTAGGCGATATCTTTTATAATAAAAAATAATAAAAAATAAAAATAAAAACTACATTCGTGATTGTAAATGTTGGCAGGATGAAAAGATCATGATGCAAAATATTCATAACTTGAATACAGCTAGATATCTAAGAAATGATGTAGCTTTGATAATAATGCAGTAGCATGAGTTTTAATAAACCTTGTACATCATTCAAAAGATTGTGAAATTCGACCCCAAAAGTACCCTGACAAAATTTAACAACACTATCAGTTTTGTTTTTCCACTACCAGCTTTTGATGTGCTATGATTGTAGCCAATGCCAATGAGTCGTTGCATGAACTAAACAGAACAAGTGTCTGAACGAAGTTACACCCGAGTACTCAATGACATGATAAACAAGTCAACTTCTGCTTCTGACAGATACTGAGAACGGAAACATTTTGTGTGCATTGTACCACCTGAGTGGAGTGTGTTTGTGGTCAAATTCCCACTTACTGTACCACTGTTACTTTCACGATTGCTGAATGTGCATGTGCACCACAGTGGCTGAGCATCAACATTGTGCATTGTGTATTGACCCATTTCACCTGACATCATCAAACAAATCTTGAATGCGCCATACTGGTGGGCAATTTCACTGTTAGTTTTTATATATAATACTATGATGTGCGTTATGCAGTGAAAGTGCGCGTATTAGGCGACGCGGCATTAATACACATAAACCTTACTTGCCCACCAACATGGTAAGCGGATCAGTCGCCATGTGTGACGCGCGTGCAAGGGGTCAATACATTGTACATGATGTGTTTCCTACTCAATCTGAACTTGAAAATAAGTAGGGCATGGACTCAACGCAAGTTATGTTGATGATTGGTATAATGGTTCGTTTAAAATTGCCTTGTGCTTAGCTATTAAGAACACCGGGATAGTGAACCATTTACCCTGTTCACATACAATATAGATTGCAGATTGCAGAGTGTTTCATGCCAGGCATTGTTTGGTGCTCAACAATATAGATAGCAGATTGCAGAGTGTTTCGTGCCAGGCATTGTTTGGTGCTCAACAGATTGATGAAATGTTGCACTTTTAAGACCCACATAACTTGTTGAGGGGTTGTTGTCATGACAGATATAAAAAGAATGAACAGACATACCTGACCCCCTGCAAAGATGATAGGAGTTGCTGTCTGCTTGGGTCTATATGGGATAGTAGCTCCTTTGGGTGGTGACTGTAAACATTAAACATAAACACATTACCGTATCAGGTCCAATATCCAAATTACAGCAACAAACTCACAGTAATTTTGAAGCTGGCTGTTTTTGTTAAGCCCAGTTCATATTTCCTGCGAATGCAAATGTGAATGCATCACTAATTTGACGTCACCCACTCGCAACAAACAAAGCGCAAAAGTTGAAATGTGCTTAACTCCTGCAAAACATTCGCTGCGAGGGTAGCCCTGTGACATCGAAATTCGTTTCACATTAGCAGGAAGTATGAACCATTGACCATTGATGCGTATTAGTTTACTCAGTAATTTCCCAGGCACTGGGCAATCTTGGTGGTCTAGTTGGCAGACACTGCTCTATAATTGCAAAGGTCGTGGGTTCGAATTCCAACTGAATAACAATATAGCTTTTCTCAACTCCCAAGATCTTCATTAACGGCAAAGGACACTATTGATAATTACTCAAATTAATTATTAGCATAACACCTTACTTGGTAACGAGTAATGGGGATAGGTTGATTGTATAAAACATTGTGAGAAACGGCTCCCTCTGAAGTGACGTAGTTTTCGAGAAAGAAGTAATTTTCCACGAATTTGATTTCGAGACCTCAGGTGTAGAATTTGAGGTCTCGAAATCAAGCAGTTGAATGCACACACGTTCGTGTGACAAGGGTGTTTTTCTTTCATTATTATCTTGCAACTTTGCCGACCGATTGAGCTCAAATGTTCACAGGTTTGTTATTTTATGCATATGTTGAGATACACCAACTGTGAAGGCTAGTCTTTGACAATTACCAATAGTGTCCACTGCCGTTAAGTAATGTGATCTCTTGTGACCTCAATAACAATCTTCTAAATAAATATCCAGTGGCAAGCCTTGATGAGAGATTAACTTACCTCCAGCATAACACGACAGACATGATGTACCGCCTTAGTTATTGCTTCTGGTGTTCCTGAAATAGTAACAGCTCTCTCTGTTGAGCTAGGTAGCATCTCACTGGCAACTTGTATTGACGCCCCTGTTGACTGTAGGCACAAACAAATATCAATAAATATTACAGCTGATTTGTCATTAAAAGGCAATCTTTGATTATTAATGGGCATTCAACGGACACATCTGATCCATGGATGGGTCAAGTCCACATTTTAGTTTAGAATGATCAACTTAAGCCCTGATCACACTCCCTGCGAATGCAATACAAATTTTGACATCACAGGGCTGTTTTCGCAGTGAATATTTCTCAGAACTTGAGCACAAGTCAACTAGTACGGATTATTCATTGCAAATTTGTGACCTCAAAATAGACACGCTCACACACACACACACCACAAAAAATTTGACCAACATACTTAGTAACACTAAATTCACGTCCTAGCTCAATTAACGACATGTTCTCACATTTTGCCAGCTGAAGCTACATACATACCAATTAGTAGATTTGTGACATACTGTACGTTTAATGCAAACCATAGTTTGTATAACATGTCTTGTGAAGTAATTGGGTTTAATCATGTATGAATGATGAATCTGATTAACAATAATGTTGACATGACTAACTCAACAACTTAGATATGAACCTCAGGCTCAAAGAAAAGTACATTCATAATTACATTTCTGTCATTTTATGGTTAATGTTTAATCAAGGACTATTCTCCATCACTGTTAACCTCTTCTAGTCATGTACGCCATAATTCTATACATGCCCAGCAACACATTTCATAACCAACATGGCTGCTATGGACCCACTCTATTGCACTTCAAACATCTTCAATTTTAGGCATTTTGAAATTTTACCTCTAAAAAAATAACCCGTAAATGAGAAAATGTTGATAGGAATGGACTTTGAAACAACTCTGCATCAGCAACATTAAAAACATGAGGAGATGTCAACATGTGTAATATACATGCAAACAATGTAAACTCTGATCGCAAAGCAACCTACAAGATATCACCCGCTTGAGGGTTGACTGTTTGTATTAAGAAAGAAGAAATGATGATGCTGTAAACTAAACCAGAGTTGGGTTACAATGACATGTACTCAAGGATTTTAAAGAAAGAAAAGAAGACTTGACTCATCCTCAATATTCTTAGAAACCACCATTCATTCATTCATTCATTCATTCATTCATACATTAAGAAATTAAATCATATTAGGTTCTCATGTGTAAATAGGGTGTCTTCTTTAACCTCATGAGCAATTCAGTTTGACTGACATCTGAAGCTGCCTTTTCCTCCTAATGAAGACAGTATCTTTTTCAACCGAAAACAGTACGTACATAAACATGCATATTTATGCTATAATGTGTGACTTCAAAATACTCTATGCCTCTAAAATTAAAGCTATGTCCTAATATTGGCTATCTTTGGGGTAGGAAATGACTGTTTAACCAATGACAATTCTTATTTATGCCAACGTTATCTTTGTTCTCGTTTAGTTTTATGGACACTAACAACTGATAGAATCAGCAGACAGTACTGGAGGAGGATTCCATATCCTGGCTCAGCAGGAGAGTTTTTAGGTGTGGCGTACATGTAACCAAAAGGAGGAGATTTGAACCAATGAGAACCAACATTGTAACAAATTAAACACCATCAGGCTCACATACATGTATGACATTTTTACTCCAGAATTTAACTGTCCTTATTCATTTTATTTTCATAGGTATACCTAATTAATCACAGCCATAGAAGTATGAAATAAAGTAGAATGGATATAGTTATTTTCACACTCTCCACTTGAGTGCACGACAATCAAGCTCGACTGGAAACCATTTTATGATTTGACTGTAATTTAAAATTAAGCAAAATCAAGTGGTAGAACTGTGCAGTGTATCCAGGTCCATCCAAATGGCGGGGTTGTTTGCCTACAGCCAGCTGCTGCCATATTCCCATTATTTCATTAACCAATGACAACTCGCCGTACAAAACTCAATTAGTGTGCTGAACGGTTACGCCAGCTGTTTGATCAATAGTGCCACTTAAAAATGGTGCTTTGATCCAATCCTTAGGTCTGGTCTGCAGCTTTTAGTTTCTAGGCAGAATTTGGGAAGGTTTTCATGGCATGTCAAACAAAAAGCATGGTCAAAATAAATGACATTTTTAGCAAACATTTCAGTCTTTCCTTGTTGTAAACAGGGTGTTGTGGTAATAAACATGATTTGGGGGGAAATCTTGAAGGATAGGCAGCAGTCTGCACCTGGTTTCAAGCGCCACTGTGGTGCCTTACTTTCAGAAAAACTGTAAAAACATTTTCTTTTTTAAACAAAATCTTCTAACAGTTTCACATTCATTTATATTTTTAATGTTTATCGCAAATACCAGTTGTACAGTAGATCAAGTTTTTGGCAATTAAGTGCAAATACTGGGGTCCATAGCAACCAAGTGAGTGACTACAATGATAATTATAAATGACTCATATCAGAGTCAACTTTTTTCTAGATACCTTTTTTGATATACTAATTACAGAACCAATCACAAACAGTTCAAGAACAAGGGTGGATATGCCACTGGTTGAGGAAGCTAAGATGGTTATTGAATCAAATATCTTGAAAAGTGAGTAGTTAACCTATCATACTGTCATTTTAGATAAAGCATGACAGAGATAAAGACAAAAACTATGTTAACTATTTAGCACCACGAAAATGGGGAAAACAGGTCACAGAATGATACAAGGAATCAAGCAGGGCCCAATTTCATGGCTCTGCTTACCGTAAGCATTGAATTGGCTCTCGCCGGAAGCAGGGAAATCTGCGCTTACGTCATGGGCATTTCACAGGCTTGCAAAAAACTTTGGCTTTTTGTGTGTACTCCACGTTACAAGGCATCTTTGCTTACACAGCTAGCGCAGAAATTAAGCGCTTTCCTGCAAGCGGAGAATGGTGATTGAAACGCAGAGTTCGGCCGAAAACTGAGCCATAAAATTGGGACCTGATTAGTCTAAAACTATGAACTGATTTGCACTCATCAAATCAGCTATGTACTGTTAGAAGTTATCTCAAAATAGTTAGTTGGGCATCTTTAATCCCTTCTAACCCATGAATGTCTCAACACGTCATCAGCATTGATAGACTTTTCCCAGTAGAAATCCTCAGTAAAGGTTAGGTTTAGATACCCTTGGCTAAACAAACAACTAATAACCTACATAGCCCTAATGGGAATATAGCAAGTCCCATGCAAGTCACTTACACTATCTATTGCAACATGAGCAATAGTTCCATGCCCTGTAGTTCACAAGATGTGCAGGATCTATAGTCCTTACAACAAATTTTAACACATGTTTAATGCGTAATAGATTTGCTTTCAACTAGATGATTTTTCTGTACCATTATGTTTTCCAAGCTTAGTAGTTACCAACTTCAGATACTATTGTGATAAAATTTGTGATGGTGTGTCATCCCTTCTCAAACCCTTTATCATTGCACAGTTCATGTTCACTTCAAGCACACATCGTATCTGCTACAATGACTGTGCCATGTTTATCATTTTGGAAGTCAATGCAAGGCAAGTGTGTAGTCTTTAACTCAAAATGTAAGTGTGTCTCCTACAAGTATTGTATTGTATAACACACAGAGACATTGAATCCCTCAATGGTGCAACAAAGATAATTGTGATGATGACGTCAGGTGAATGCGGGACTTTTGGGATGCTAGGTGGCAGCAGACTTGCCAGATAAATCCATTGTTCTCCGTAATGTGCGTATTCTCAGAGCTACGTAAACGATTGAAATTTGTCTGGTACATGTAGGTCTGCTTCCTCCTGGTATTCCAAAGTCTCCCATTGGTTCAATACACAATACACTTCTGTTGTACTGACCAATGAAACGATTGGATTCATACAAGAAGGTCCACACTGGTGTAATGAAACAATGATAAGTCCTAGGCTACATTTCATTGTTCTTACAGTCATCATTTTCAGTCTACAGGGTTAGTGTTCATTTTCTGTGCGCTAGCTGTGTAAGCAATGAATGCCTAGTCACATAAAGAACCAAAAGGCGCAAGGATCATTCCATGCTTACCTGTGAATTTGTTTTGCTTACAGTAAGCCGAGCCATGACATTTAGTTCAGGACGTTACACAAATATCATTGACATTATCACTCTCTCTACCAAACCAAGAAACAGAAAACATTTACTGTGGTACATAGTTTGTAATCCTTACCTCTCTGATATCTTTAATTTTGGAGCCAGCTTTGCCGATAAGTGAACCACATTGGCTAGCTGGGACGATAAGTCGCAACGTCACTGGCGGCTTTGGTGCACCTCCAGGAGTATTGTTGTTTGGATTGGTGGACAAATCCTGCATTGGCATAAGGGGTTTAGTATAAATTAAACAGAATTATTTGAAAGCTTTGGGCTATAAACTTTAATCTTGTCTGATGCTCCCGTCTCTACTAATGACATTCTCCTTAAGCAGCTTTGGCTGACAATTAAGTCCCTTGAACCCTAAAGGGGGATTAGAAATTAAGTAGGAATCTAAATATCCCATGAAATAAAACTCTATGTAAGTGCAGTGGACAACTCTATACAGACATGTACATGTCCAAACTAACATACCATTATCACCATGATGAGCAGACACAAAACAAGATATATACAAAATGTAGCAATAAAGTAATATATGACCCAAAATATTTGTACAGATACTCTGTGTTATATTACTTTTACGACTTCCAATTACTCTTATTTCAGTGGGCATTACATTGATTTCATGTTTCACCAAATCAGTATGTAGTCAAGATGGTTTGGGGAAAGTCTATGTATGTTTTTCTTCTTCTTCCCCTACCAAAAAATCATCACAAGTTTGTTTCTAATGACTGGATAGCTAAATTCATCTGTCTAAAAAAAGAACACAATTCCACAATTGATAAATTTTACACTGTGTTTAAATCTAAAGGTGTGTGTAGCACGTACATATAGCCCAAGACTATTGGTATCCCCTACCCTATACTGTAACTAACATGAGCTAGGTCCAGTACAGTATCCCCAGTACATACATTGTACATAGAATAAGCCAGGTCCTTATGGTACATGTATCCCCACCACTATACCCTGCCTCTATACCTCAATGTAGCCCATGCTACATTAGTGTACAGAGTTTGGGCTACATTTAGGTTCAGGCTGCAGAGTTTGGGCTACACAGAAATTGGGCTACACAGAATGGGCTACAGAGTTTAGGCTATAGAGTTCAAGCTACAGAGATTTGGGTACAGAGTATGGGCTACAGAGTATGGGTTACATATAAGTGCCGCACTGTGGTTTTATTATGCAAAAGTAGATACTTGCCAATTCAAACTTATTTGTTATTAGTGAGAATGCTGCGTTGATTGACTCGGGTGAGCCTGTGATGGTAACAATTCTCTCTTGACATGAGCTATCTGAGATGTTAATACGTGCTCGACTCTGAAATCAAATCAAATAAAAGAAGTCAAAACATATTCAAGATAAACTACTTAACATATAGTTAAATTAATTAATTGTGTTTTAATCGTCATGAGAATTATGTAGGTCTTCAGAACCATATATTTTTCTTAGAAGTTGTTATCCTCAAACTAACAACTACTTGCGTACACTTCCACCTTCCTTTTTTATTGGCTGCAAATCTCTCCAGATAAATGATTGTACAGTGACTTTGCAGTACCCTCATAATAGCACATTCACCCCAGTATGTTATCCAAATTGCAAGTGTGTAAAGTGGGAATGTTTGTTACTCGTCCAAACCCCCTCATGTACTTGAATAAACATTCCAGAGATGGGATCTGTGTTGATATAATAAATGCCAAAGTCTACCAATGCACAAAGTCAATGTACAAAATCAGACTGACAGACATGGTAGAAATGTCACATGCTTCAAGCAAAATTTAGAACACTTAAGTGGTACATGTATGTTATTTTTTTGGGGCCAACACATACCATAATGCACTGATTGATAATCAATAAATAAGTATATGACATTAATGGTTTGAAGGCAAAGCTTGGCGACTTGCTCACAATCTACAAGTATAAACAGTGCATTTAACATCTCACATTTTGTCACTAACCAACTAAGAGACAAAGCATACATGGTATTGTGATCCTTTGTGCATGCTTGCTTTCAACTAGCTAATGTTATACTATCCAAAGAGCAATATATGCTGTAAATTTATTTATTACTTTACTTTAGCTAATTTTTTCTCCACTGTAAACAAGTCTTAATATGTTCCTTCTCCCAGGTCTAACACAGTTTCGTAATGGTGTTTGACTAGGATCAGATGTTTGTAATACTATTTACATATTTCACTCACCTCTGCTCTGAATCTTTTGACAGTTTCTCCATTCTAAAAATCAAACAAAAACGAAAAGAGCTGTTAAATAAAAAAATTAATGTCAAATGGATTACACAGCTGACATACATGTTTAGTCTTGTAGTAAACCAACAAACAGGTGGTGAATGGGTTGGCTGGTTAAGTCTGCTTTAGAATCAAATCTTTATAATGCTGGTCTATCCCTATCTTAACTGGTTCATCATTGGGCTTGAGAAGAAGAGTTTTCTTTTAGTCTCGCAAAAATAAATGCACAGGTATCTGAGAAGCGCCTCTCATCACCGGGCATGCTCAATGGTTTAGTGGTTAAGACATCTATCTCATGAGAGAGTGCATAGAACACTCCTTTCAATCTCTGAGAGTAGTAGGCCTGTCGATCCCCCTCCCCCACAGTACTCAGGAAAACATTGAATCACACACCAGGGTAGGGTAAAACCAACGATAAATGTCTCTGTTCCTAATAAAAATTACTACATCTATTCTACTAGAATGATAGTCGCTGAAGACTAAACTGTACGTAAACGGATAAAACTCAGTAAGATCTTGGTCTCGCTTGCAGAGAAGTTTAGGCTGATGGAGGAGGGGATGGCAATTCCTCCCACAGGAGGCTCCTTAGTATTTACCTTTCACTTTCACCACAACAGGTAGGCCCCTACTTTTCACTCAAACATTCTTTGTAGTGTAATGATAGACTACATAATAGGTGGCTGAGTAGGCATCTATTTCATAGGCCCTATGTATAAAGATATTCAGTCAATAACGATTCCTGGATGTCACTTGCCAGGGTGCTTGGAAATCCTTATGCTTTTTTGTGGTCTTTCCCCTCAGAAACTACTGAAGTCTTCCTTTTATCCCCTCAAATGAGTCCACACACAACAATGTGATTTTCATTTTGATGGTCAGACATCCACCAATGCCAGCCAATCCCCAACACCCATCCTAAAAGAACAAGGGTCAAACACTAATCTTCATAATGTTATAACAATTTTCACTTTTTACTTGATGAAATAAATAAAATTGAATTGAATTTTGACAACTCCCTAAATTAAACAGATATGACCGAATTGTACACTTATGTGAACTAAACATTTCCTCACAAAATCCATATCAAACTTGACTAAATTGCAATGTTTTTGTGATTAAAAAATGAAAGAAAACCCAAGCTTTAATTATTTTGTTTGACCAACAATATAAAGTGTGGAGTGAACAAGCCTCTTGAGTGTGGTCCGTCTCTTGATAAAGCACTTGAGAGGAATGATAGGGGTTAGATGACAACAATCTAGACTCCACATTGAGTTCACCTTATGTAGTGTTATCATCAATCAACCGGGCTTCACTATCATGTCATTATTTGGACTCCCACACTCGGCCTTCGGTTTAAGCAACGACCATTTATTAGTTATTTGACTTTCCTTAACAATTTTTGAGCGGTGAATACAAATAAATCATATAATTCATTTGCTATTTGGGGCTTTTTTTAAAAGAAATTCACAAGCACTCTGTTTGACTAATATTCAATGTTGGGTGAGAAAGAAATAACTCTCTTGTTTTTGTCCCATTAACTATTAAAGCAATTCTATGTTGAAGACTAAATATTCTTTAAAATATTCTTATTGTATAATAAAGATCCCAAACCACTTGTTTGTTATTACAATCTTTAATGTTTTAGTAAAAGATAAAACACATGCTCTTTAAATGCATATTGTCATCATTAGATAGATTGAGAATCGTTGTCCTTGAAAATTAATTCCTGAAGGAAAAGGTTATTTAAGACGAGAAGATAAGTAACAGTGGATCATTCACACATTCAACGTTTCCTTGAAAGTCATGTGTAGTCAAGAAGAGTTGCTGTGTCAATGGAGTTCAATACCAAGAACACATACATGTCCACATGTACATCACCATATGGCAGTTGGGGATAAAATATTTGGCTTTGTGCAATTTAAGCTGGTGATTAAAGACAATAAGTACATTGTGCCTCTGCCAAAGTGCCTACATTCACCGAGTATTAAAAACTCCATTGCATTAAGCATACAATAAATTGGCTGAAGAGTCTAGAGCTAATTATCTTAAATCAGATTTCTTGGGATAGAGGTCAAAAAGTGGACCTGCCAAGATGAATCCCATACACCTATTATACACCTTGTTCATAGAGGTTGATATCAAGGAGTACTACATGCACACAGTTGAATATGCTAATGATTTCTATTTTGTGGTTTTCCATTACCAATATAAATAAATCTGCAATACTGTTGTACCCATAGCATCTGCAAAGCACAAAACTCATTAAGTAGCAAGTCATTGAATTGATGCGTGAGTAGCCTACTTCCAATTACTTGCTGCTGGGTGCTGAGTGCTGAGTGTATTATAATGATCAGAACTCACGACAAACAGGCAAGATGGGGAATAGAGAGAGTAATTGAGAAATCTAAGCATAGACCGAAAGATGACAAAGGGCAGTTTACAATTTGGGATATCACAAATACAAGCTCAAAGCTCATAATAATACATGTCTGAGGCACACTACCTAACTACAGGCAAATTGAGGCTTTTCAACTTGCCATTAGGCCCTATAGGACTGGAGTTTTGCTTTGCCAAATAATCTGCTTGCAATATGTGATTGATGACCATCTACTATGTCATAATAAATATGAAGACCATGGCTGCTCATATATGGAAACATCTCATTGTGATGATTTGTGCAGCCACAAGGCAAGAACAGACAATCCACTGGCTATTAAATATCAGGTGTAGCAATGGTTCTAGTATAGGACTCCAATATTGAAGTCATCCAGTACATGTTATGATTTAATACTTTTCACAACGACTGCCACTAGCAAACACTCTAATCCATTCAAAAACGTCCCTCTATTTCATTAATACCAGTGCCACATGGATTCTCTTTTAAAAGGACACAATGTATAGTAATGTAAATAAGTGGAGCAGTATTTTTCGTTTGAGTCAGCTATTCTCAATCAGTCTGGCCCTGGCCCTAGATTCCCGAGCCTAAAATAATGCCGCTCTTCGTTTTTAGGGTCAGGATTGGGCATGGCCCAAGATATTTCACAGTCAGAAATAAGATACTAATATCCCCAAAGAGACCCCAAAACATCCTCACAAAGGACAAATTTCCAACAGCCAATTGAAATCAGACACCCCTTCCCTAGATCACCTGTGGTCTGGCACAATAACCAATCAGTGGAAAACTCTAGCAAAATAACAGGTGCACCCACTACACAAACACCCCACCAACCGTAACACCCCTCTACTTGGAAATGGACTGGTCCCACTCAGGGAATTCATGCAATCCCATGCACTTCTCAGGAGGGAGGAGGGATAGGGATTGACCTAAAGACGACTGACTGTTTTCAACACAAACGTATTCCCGGGTGGCACAGAATTAAGTCTGACGTAAATTGGGCATTGCAAATTGCAGCTTAAACGGAATAAGACTTCTAGAGCAAACAAATAAGCATTAAAACAATCAAAACAGGTACTTAGGATCTTCAAAATGACTCAAACTCTTGGCATTAAATGTCTAGTTTTCTGTCCTGAAGGTGCAAGACTGTGAATTCATAAGCATTGGGCAATATAATCATTTAAACATGGCTGGAAATAAGGCGACTCTGCAAGCATGTCACGCACCATTCTCTTGTGATCCAGATAAGAAAACATTTCATCGTAAAGTTTCTCTGAAATAATCAAAGCCCTCCAGTTCAATGTTAATTTACATAGAGACTTCAAGAACAGATCATTCATTACATAGTTAGGATATGGGTTTTCCACATAAATGAGCAGCATGTGGGAATAGGGAAATTGTGGCTAAAAGGTTGTCAACATTTTTTGTTTTGTGCAGCTTCAAAGCCCTTTGAGGCATGTGCTTAAAAAAACACCTTTAGGGCAAATGTAAAAGTATTTAAGAAATTGACTGCATATTGGAACTAATAAGAGCACTCATAGGAGTGTCTGTGTTCACTACCTGCTAAGGTTAGGAAAGTAAATGGAACATCATTTACAAAATATGTGTCTTCTATTTTTACTTATCGAACTATTCTGTATCTATTCCTGTTACATACATGACTCATTTTAACTCTTTAGAGGCCCTTCCATATCAAATATCACCATAAGTCCAGACATTTCAAATCATGTTTATTTTTGCCCCCTTATTTTCAGAAGAAATGTCAGGAAAATGATTAAGAAACAGAAATTCATGTTTTTTTGCTTTAGAATTTTACATTCTAAGTTAACATGGGAAACATTGTAAAATTTTGGTTTGGTGTGATACTTTTCATTGACACTCATGTTTGAGTGGAAGTTGGTAAAATCTTTCAGCCATCTTGTTGGAGCAGTTTGGAACATGCAAACCAATTGCAACCATAATGGTCACAGTAAAAAATGAAATCATAATTTTGGTGGTTAAATTAGATATTAATAGAATTTTAAGTGTATTCTATAGCTTTCATATTCATCACTCAGTGACGCTCAAGGCGCTTCAACATTCAGTATTTACCTCCAAGGTATGTGGGACTACGTTTGAACTAAGAGACCTACTCCTTTTACATAGCATCATGTAATGGTTTACACAGTGCCGTGGCACACTATGCAGCCAATCACCATACCACACTCTCTCATGCCTTCCTTTATACAAATTAAGTTATATTAGGACCATACAACAAAACTGAGTTCCTTTGTAGTGCTCCTTACTTAACTTGAATTCATGATTCAACTTCAACTATTCAAAGCACCCTATCAGAAGTTAATTTTCCACAATTTTAATAGAGCTACATTTTCCTTTTGATTAAAAACAAACGAAGAGAGCAGAATATATTTGTTGAAATTTTGATGAACAAGTTAACCACACGCCATAATTGTAGTCGTGTATGCAATTTCCTCCTAGAGTCGACGGTGGTGTAGGCTAGATGACAGATATGTAGTTTGGTTGTGTACTCTGTACACAGAAAATGGTGCCAAATACTTATGAGTAGCAATTTGAATCAAAACATGTTGATGGAGCAGATGAAACCATGCCCCCACCCCCCACCCTTTAAATACAAAAAGAGAGCCACAGAGAGGGCGGAGACAAAGCCAATAATGCTTGGCATGAGGCACTCACCTTCCCTATGATGCTGCCAACTTCCTGCAGGGCAAGAAAAGAAAGAAAAAACCAGGAGGGGATTAATTTCCTGCCAATGGATTGCGTGAATAACAAGTAGTCAGTGGACAGACAGCACACCCAGGGCAACAATATGCACAAACAGGGACCCGGTTTTTAGACATGTGTGTAGTTAACAACCTATACATCTACACTTGGTTTATGCACAGACGGATCAAGAATGCGGGGGATGGGAATCGGTGTTTCTATTGTTTGTTAGGTGTCCAGACAATGTTTCAAGGAATCTTGGCTTTGGGCTAACAACACCCTTCTAAATGTCTCTTTATTGATTGTTCTTATACTAGTCAGAATGTAAGTGCATGTACCTGTTCTAGTTGCAGGTCATTTGCCCAATATAAGAACTGTTTTCTATTACCTTAATAGTCATCTATGTGATTTTTCAATAACACATGGATGATCACACCAGGGCATTACAATCAATTCAGACCAGTTGTAAGTGTAACCCATTACAAATGTAGGCCATTATAAAGAGTAACTGAATGTAAACTGTTGAAGTTAAGATCGCAGAAGTGTACATGTATAACAATGTCATGAAAAAATGTACATGTATACGACAGGTCAAGTTTAAGATGCATTCTGCGATAAGATAAAGGTTACTCATGTGGATGTACACCCTTTTATTTCAGTGTCTTTGCAACATGTATAAAAGCTCACACATGTATGACAAGCATGTACACACGTATTGCAGTTTCTGCACAACTCTGAACTATGCTGGATTCAGCCAGAACAGCATGTGAGAATACTTGAGGGTCCATGACCCAATATTGCATCAATATAAGAATTCTCTGAGCCTCCCTAGAGAGATGATCTTAGATATAAGTCAAGGGGTCACCAGAGTCTCTCTCACATGCTATGGATCAATGCAACAACCAATAATGGTCTCACAAACAACCCTTCCACATGAGTCTGCCATTTATTATATTGAATAAGGACAAATAAAAAAATCACGCGCCAAGCCATATGAAAGATTTGTCAACTCTTAACTTTTTATAAAATCAAAGACTGGGAGGTCATGGCTTATATGGGGTCCGATAGTGTGTCCCAGGGTTGCTGATTTCCAACCTACATGTGGTAGTGTATTTTTTTGGGTATACTACACCCCCTAAAACTTGAATGTACATGTATTTTGCTATGTAACGGTGCAGGTCCCTTTTAAAAGTTTATAGGTATTTTTTAATTTTGATCATTTAGCACTGGTTGATCTGGGGACCTTGGTTAGTGGTGTGCACTCATAAGGTTACTCACTTTAAGGAATGGAACAGTCTAGGTTCTATCTCACTTTAAGGAAGGGAACTCTCTAGGTTCTACCTCACTTTAAGGGAGGGAACTCTCTAGGTTCTACCTCACTTTAAGGAATGGAACAGTCTAGGTTCTATCTCACTTTGAGCAATGGAACAGTCTAGGTTCTATCTCACTCTAAGGAATGGAACAGTCTAGGTTCTATCTCACTTTGAGGAATGGAACAGTCTAGGTTCTATCTCACTTTAAGGAATGGAACAGTCTAGGTTCTATCTCACTTTAAGGAAGGGAACTCTCTAGGTTCTACCTCACTTTAAGGGAGGGAACTCTCTAGGTTCTACCTCACTTTAAGGGAGGGAACTCTCTAGGTTCTACCTCACTTTAAGGAATGGAACTCTCTAGGTTCTACCTCACTTTGAGGAATGGAACAGTCTAGGTTCTATCCCACTTTGAGGAATGGAACAGTCTAGGTTCTATCTCACTTTAAGGAATGGAACAGTCTAGGTTCTATCTCACTTTGACGAATGGAACAGTCTAGGTTCTATCTCACTTTGAGGAATGGAACAGTCTAGGTTCTATCTCACTTTGAGGAATGGAACAGTCTAGGTTCTATCTCACTTGAAGGAATGGAACAGTCTAGGTTCTATCTCACTTTAAGGAAGGGAACTCTCTAGGTTCTACCTCACTTTAAGGACTGGAACAGTCTAGGTTCTATCTCACTTTGAGGAATGGAACAGTCTAGGTTCTATCTTACTTTGAGGAATGGAACTCTCTAGGTTCTACCTCACTTTAAGGAATGGAACAGTCTAGGTTCTATCTCACTTTGAGGAATGGAACAGTCTAGGTTCTATCTCACTTTGAGGAATGGAACAGTCTAGGTTCTATCTCACTTTGAGGAATGGAACAGTCTAGGTTCTATCTTACTTTGAGGAATGGAACAGTCTAGGTTCTATCTCACTTTGAGGAATGGAACAGTCTAGGTTCTATCTCACTTATATGAATGGAACAGTCTAGGTTCTATCTCACTTTAAGGAAGGGAACTCTCTAGGTTCTACCTCACTTTAAGGAATGGAACAGTCTAGGTTCTATCTCACTTTAAGGAAGGGAACTCTCTAGGTTCTACCTCACTTTAAGGAATGGAACAGTCTAGGTTCTATCTCACTTTGAGGAATGGAACAGTCTAGGTTCTATCTCACTTTAAGGAATGGAACAGTCTAGGTTCTATCTCACTTTGAGGAATGGAACAGTCTAGGTTCTATCTCACTTTGAGGAATGGAACTCTCTAGGTTCTATCTCACTTTGAGGAATGGAACAGTCTAGGTTCTATCTCACTTTGAGGAATAAAACTGTCTAGGTTCTATCTCACTTTGAGAACAGTCCGGATATATTTCTCCCACTCAACTCTAAAGGTTGGCATACTCAATATTTGTATATCACATCCATAAATGTCTGTGCATTTCTATTCGAGTGTAGGTAATACAAAAATATATAGGGTAGCCATATATGCCCATGTATGGCCTCTAACAGGGTTAGGGCACAGCGACCATTCTGTTTTCTTCATAATTCAATTTTTCTTTACCAGTGTGAAGTAGTTCAACTCAGCGAGAAAACATTCTATGACCAAATGCAATTTAAGGAGCAACGATTGAATTTCGTATTAAATGTCATGCTATTTTTCTGAAAATAATCTTTGTTTACAAGTTGTTTACAATTGTCCGTTCCCGAAAGCTTTAAAATACAAAGAAATCAATTGTTCTTTTATTATCCAACGGTAGGGAGATAAATTTGTCTGTGTGTTATTTGACACAAAATATGTGTACTATTCATTTTAATGAATGTCAACATTCAAGTTGTGTTACACACATCAGGCATTGAAAGCAACGTCATAACCAATCATGATCCCAAAGAGGATATAGATAATTCACAGCCAGGAAAATAATCTTCAGGCCAGTCAAAGAGTTGATGTCTACATGTTTACAAACATGCAAACTGTTTGGGCCAAGTAGGTCAACTTGTTTGCATGAATAATGCTTCAAACAATGCCGAGTGTTTCATTGTACAATTCAATCTGACTGACTTGAACTGTTTAACCCAGTATGATGTAATGTGTGTTCTTGATGTCCACATATTGCAGCTGTACTTTAGTTCTCTGTCACTGATCTTGATTGGATAGGATAAGGTTAAACCCTTGAAACTAATACTTTTCATTGGGATCGCTGTAAAATGGAGTGCTAAAAGGCACTGGACACCTTTAGTAATTACTCAAAATAGTCGTTACCATAAACAATTACTTGGAAACAATAAATTGGGGAGCTGGTGATAGTATTTGTAAACCATTGTGAGAAACGGCTCCCTCTGAAATTACATACATGTAGTTTTTGAGAAAGAGGTAATTTCTCACTCAAGATAGTAAAAGACTTCAGGCCTGAAGCCTTTTACTATGCATCTGAAAGGACATCAAGTTGTGCAACAAGGGTGTTGTTTCTTCCATTTTTCTCTTGCAACTTTGATGACCAAATGAGCCCAAATTTTCACAGATTAGTTATTTCATGCTTGTTTTGGGATACACCAAGTGAGAATACTGGTCTTTGACAATTACCAATAGTGTCCAAAGCCTTTAAGAGTTAAGATGACCAGCTGTGTAATACCACAGAGAAAGGACCGCTATGGTAATACAGCGTACATCACCCTGAGATCAGCCTGTATCTTATGACTACATCAACAATGGGGGTATTCAATGAACACTTTTAGTGCAGTCGATGTTGACACAGAATTTTGACAACAATCTTATTAACTTTGAGCCCCTGTTTCTTTGTAAAAACAAGAAAACAAGTGCAAATGAACATTTTGTATTTTATATACTGTATTAAAATATTGGCCAGATGTTACTCATGTTGAATATTGGCTGGAACATGTACATGGCTGTTACACCATCTACCATTATGTTCCACAAGCCAACGTCATTGCCCCCTTTTTTATTTTGGGTTAAATCATTTTCAGCATTGGGAATGACATTTAATGTACATCTATAGCAATCTCCAAAACTTAAGTTTGCCCAGCAAAGCAACATTTTACTTTAGCTTTTCAGTACAACATTTTTCAAGCAGTTATAACATCAACAGAGCCAATAAGTTACACATTGTGCTTTCTGGTCAGTTGGTGCATGGTTGGTGTATTATAGTTTGTACATCTATGCCAAATGTGTCATTTATAGCAATACTGTGTGATCTGCTCCTGACCAATGTCTGATACAGTCTACACGTAAAGTCAAGCTAGTGTTATCACTATTACCTTGCCCTGCATGATCAGTCTAATTGTGAGAGTCACACTCGGTGTGTCGCTATTTCCCACCATTCCTGGTGTGTCGTCTGTGGTTGTCATGGTGTAGAATGGGGATGGAGGAAAAGTGGGGGTGGGTAGGATGGTCAGGGGGTATGAGGGAAATTGGACGAAGGTCGTCAGGTTGACGGTGTGGTGGTTACCCTTGGTAGCAATTCAGTCTCTCCACGCCTCCTCCAACCTGCAGTCAAGAAAAACAATCAACAGCCAGTTTTTATATCAATCGTTTTTGTTTGTTTGAAAATGGACTCGCTGCATAAATATAATTCAGTAAATGAAGCATTTCTTATTAGAGATACAGATCAAAATCAAATAATTGTTTTGTTACAAAAATGTTGAAACATCAGAACTCTATTTTCATCTCCACATTCCGCAAACAGTCTTGAGTTTTTAAACCACATAAGAAAGCACCAATGGACGAAATAGTGTTCACACTGGTGCAATTCATGGTGCAGAGTACTGTATCTCACTCTTTGAGCAGCATGGCATCCATATTGATTCAGTGGACAAATGAAAAACAAAGGTATCGTTGCTGAAACAGAGAGCACTTACAGCATCTCACTCCTCTGCTATATTGATCCATTAAAAGTGTCCACTGATTTCTAAACACAAGGCAAAGTGTATTACCTAGTCTGAGCGGCAATTAATTCCAATGAGAGACTCATTTCAGAGCTGCACAAAGTGGACCCACGGGACCTGGTACAGTGTATTTCTTTAAAAAGCATCGAAGAGAGACATAGCATCAATTTGCAACAATCCTATGACTTCCTATGTATGTATAGGGCGAGATGGGTTCTGCTGTAGTTCTTCGATCGATAGATAAGTCACTAAAAGCCATCCTATAGCTATAAACCAATCGCTTACGCATTCTGTTTGTTCCTACGCCAGGTCCAGTGATTGAAAAAGGTCATTTCAAAGCCTATATTGCTATAAGCAATGTGCCCCTAGCAAGGGGCAATACAAGAAAGGGTTTCCGTTTTGGAAACAAAAATCTACAAAAATCAATTGATAGTGGAAAAATGTATATCATATCTTGTGTGTTTTTGTGAGTGCTCGTCCCTCGAAAAAAAAAACAGAGAAGAGAGTTTGTAATCAAGTTAGGAGCAAGGAAATTGGTTTGCTGACAGGATTGACTGAAAGTGATACATCTGAATGACATGCAATCAAAACTACTCCCAAGGGAGCTTAAGAAAATGCTGTGAACTGTTTTGGAATGGATGGGAGAAAAATCATGACTAGTCTGTAATACGTCTTAATGTATGCAGCTCAAACAACATGGGAATACTCCTCAAACCACTTACATACATATATCAATCTCCCTACTGCCCTTGCCTGCAACTGACATAGATTTATTAAAACCATAAGCCAGGGTAATACCACAAATGAATTCCTTAGCTCACTAGAGCGTTCAGTGTGGACCAGTACACAATCTCATCTTCTTAAACTAATAGAAGAAGGGGGAAGTGTTGTCTCTCTGCAGAGACTAATCATGCGAATGTGTGTGCGTCACAGAGGCCTGTCGTGATTTCAATTTGCATGCAGATTGCTGCTGGGATAATGTCTTTAAAAGGTTAAATCAGTAAAGCCCAAAGCATAGTTTCAGTTGAATATATCGTTGACTAACTAATCAATACTGTATGATCAAGCATGCACATCAATTAATTTAACCTTGGAAGACCCAGGGGTAAGTAAAGAGATGGGAGGGGGGCTATGTGACTAGTGCAGCACGACTCCACTCATTCCAGCCAATTCTCACACCATTAAAGCCACCATTCATGATTGGTAATCTTAGAAAACTAATCAATCTCACTCTTTACAGCAACTTTAATTGGTGTCAAGTTTCAAGTGAAGAATCACTTAAACTTTCTTGTTGCCGGTCCATTCGCTTTAGTCAAACTTATCAAGCAGTTTTTGAATTAGCTTTTTGTCTTAATCAAGGACGCATTATTTAGTTTGCAAATATTAGGTAAATTAAACTTGATAAGTAACCACCTTACAGTCCCAGTTCCTTCAATGTCCAATTGCCAAAGTGAAGGATTTGGAAGGACTTGGGCTAGTGTGTCCATTAAACATTGCTAATCAGAGCGACAGGCATTCAAACTACTGTATACCATTGGGGTGTGGATGGCAGGATTCCAGCCATATCTGCCATACTAAAAGTATAACCCAAACGAGTCGTCTGTCAGGTCACTAATACAATATAGTTATCAGGATTCCACTAAATAAAGAGAACACGAAGTACACATTGCTTACAAAACATCAGAGTATGCGTACAATCAAAATCAAAATTCAGAAAATAGTTTGAGAGATACATGAGTTTATGAAATACTTAACTTGATTTTAAGTAATTCAACATTTGATGATGTCAAAACGATGTTTCTTAAGCTAAAGGATTTAAGTCTATGTGCAAAGTTTCAAATTCATATGAAAGTTGCAAACATACATGTATTTTTGACAATTGAAGCAAAAGAAAACCAGAGCTTAATTTAAATAAATTGTGAACAAATACCCTGCTGTCTCTGTAACTTGGTTGAGAGTTTCTTGTGTGAATATGATTTTCATAAACTAAGATTTTCTATCCCAGTTTGGAGAAGGAAAGGTCATATGGGGTCAATGCTGTGTAGCTACGCTCCACCTCCACCCACCCACCAACCCACCAACCCACCAACTATATATGCTCAAAATCTCCTTTGTGCTATGCTTGATTTCCAGACCTTTATCCTTTTGTTGTACACACAAAATGAGTATTACAAGAGATTGATAGTCTACCTCTATTGTTTTTCACTGTATTCTGCATAATTGTGAAGCAAGTCCAAGATTCTAGCATACCATGGCTGGTTATCAGCTCTGGATTACAGCCAGAGTTCAGGCCTGTTCAGGGTAAGACATTCCATACTTCCTTCAAGACAAACATGGTTTACTGGTGTATTTTGGGGGAAGTTTGGTGTCTTAACCTTATTTAGTTACTGTGAAAATGATATTCTGAACATTAAAAACTACATGAGAATTTCCAAAATATTTTCGTTTCGACTAGAAGGAAAGGTAAAAACCAGACAAACAATCAAAGTGATTGCAAGAAGATTGTTTGTTGTCCTGAGATGAGTAAGTAAAGTGCAATTATGTGATTTCATCTTATATCAATCATACCGACTCTCAAAGTGGCACACATGTAGGTGGTACACATGTACATGAAACTCACTTTATCTGAATATCAGACCCTTTGAGGACCTGGGGCTAATTTCAGAGCTGCTTCTTGAAGATCAAAAACTCACGTACATGTAGCTAAGCACCAAATAATTTTGCTGACGTCAAAAAGGTCACCAGCCAATAATACCATTCAATATGTACCATGGAACTGCTTTTATGCTACATTTTGCTCAGCAGAAAAATGGTAAGCAAAATTGTTTATTTTGTATTTCCATGATTAAAGTAGCTAATTGAAATTGAGCTCAGGTCTTCTAAAGTTAACTTGTCTACAGTACGTAAAATGTAATCATGTAAGTATAATATGTACATGTGGAAAGCACGTACGTTCGCAGTTAGAAAATTTGCGATAAGGAAATCAACAATACACCTCCTTGTCTCATTTTCTTTCACTTCTTAAAGCCTTTTGCATAACAATAGATTCAGTGTGATTATATATGTATACCGTATTGTTTTCAGAATAAGTTTGGGGATTTGATTTTTTTTTCTTCCTTTTTGGATAAACAAATATTTTGCAGAACAGGGTATATGACGATGCTTTGACAAAATACGTAGGTACTTTGACCGGTTGCCATGGCGATATATCATCTACCTTCAAGGCAGATTTGCACAATGATGACATTGGTTCTTATTTACTGTTCAGAGAGAGTGTAATGGCAAATTGGATAGACAGGTTCAACGTTTCATTGTTGAGCAATCAGCACATTATATATTTGTACATGTTCAGTTCCATGCATAAATTCAAGTAATTTAGAATCAATCAGAAATCTCAATGTTAAAGTATGCAGCGTTACCATGTCAGTATGCCATACTACCATGTCAGTCTACCATGTAAATGTTTGCTATAATAATTTGAATCAGCTGAAAATACACTTTTCCCCATCATATAGTTTTAAAGCAGCTTCAAATAATGGTCTCCAGGTAAAACCAGATCTTGCTCAGGATATGACTTCACAGTTTATAGTTTAAGCATTTCAAAACATTTTCAGTCCCACTAATGACGTCATGTAATAAAACCAGAGCCAATATGAAAAATATTGCAACAGGTTTATTTTCAGCTGATTTATTGGCCTGTTTATAACTTCAAGCATTTTACATTGTCATGTGGATAAGGTAGTATGGTACACATCCTTAAAACAATCTTGCTGAAATCTTTCTCCATGGTCAAATCTTTCTCCATGCTGAAATCTTTCTCCATGGTCAAATCTTTCTCCATGGTGAAATCTTTCTCCATGGTGAAACCATTCAATGTTGGCAAAACCATTTAATATTGGTAAAACCTTTTAATGTTGGTAAAACCTTTTAATGTTGGTAAAACCTTTTAATGTTGGTGGAAACATTCAATGTTGGTGAAACCATTAAAGTGTACAGAACCACAATTTTTAACTATGATCAGTAAAATGTGAGAATTGAACATGTGTATTGAGTTTTCATACATATTTTGTCTGTTTGATGCTACGTGTAGGTGTCATTAATTGGAGGTTCCTACATTATGTCTCATTAAACAAAGTGCCCTTGGTCTCGTATTATTGATAATAGGGTCATTTGTCTCATTAAAGGCACTGGATACCTTTGGTAATTGCAAAGGTATACAACCTTTGATAATTGTCAAAGACCAGTATTCTCAGTTCTCACTTGGGATATCCTAACAAATGCATAACAAATCTACAAGAAATCTACAAGAAAAAACCACATTTGTTTCAAATTTGTGTGCTTTCAAATGCCTAATACGATTCTAGCAAGATATCTGTTGTTATTATTATTGAGCACACTATTACTTCGCTGTTTCACACAATGTTTTATAATATCAACAGCTCTCCATTGCTTTCAACCAAGTAAGTTTTTATGCTAACAATTCTGTTGAGTAATTACCAATAGTGTCATTGGTCTCATTAAGGGTAGGGTATTTTGTCTCATTAAGGGTAGTTCCTATGGTCACAAGAAGTGTAGTTCCCTTAACTTCAACAAGGGGGTTCAGTGTAAGCTCCTAAGTATTAAGTGTAGGGCGCTTGATGCCATTAAGGTTAGTGTCCTTGCTTTCATTAAGTATGGGGACAAGTCTCAACAAGTGTAGAGTCCTTAGTCTCTTTAGGTGGATGGATCCAAGTCTTGTTAATTATAGAGACCTATGTAGGTCTCATTAAGTGTAGGGTCCTTGGTCTCACGGTCTCATTAAGTGTAGGTTCCTATGTCTTAAAGGCAGTGGACACTGTTGGTAATTACTCAAAATAATTATTGGCATAAAACTTTACTTTGTAACGAGCAATGGGGAGAGGTTAATGGTATAAAACGTTGTGAGAACAGCTCCCTCTGAAGTGACCTAGTTTTGGAGAAAGGAGTAATTTTCCACGAATTTGATTTCGAGACCTCAAATTTAGAACTTGAGGTCTCAAAATCAACCATCTAAACGCACACAACTTCATGTGACAAGGGTGTTTTTCTTTCATAGTTATCTTGCAACTCCGACGACCGATCGACCTCAAATTTTAACAGGTTTGTTATTTTATGCATATGTTGAGATACACCAAGAGAGAAGACTGGTTTTTGACAAATACCAATAGTGTACACTGTCTTTAATAAGAGTATGGTGCAGAGTGATAATGATCTCACGCCAAATACAAGCGTGTCAAATACAAACATATACTTCAAAGATCAAATATAAGTCATTTATTCTTGGGTTCCCATAATGCTCATCCCAGTCATGGCAGTCCTATATACTGTAGATGTGATTACAAGTTCAGTTAGCAAACTTTCATTCCTCCACGTACGTACTTATCATAAGAAGCACTAGGCATCCGGTTAGACATAGGCTCCTGTGTGTCATCACACTAAATTTAAGATTGTTTTATAATCTTTATCAATCTACAATTCCCTTATCATGATTGTAAAGGAGGATGTTGTCAGGTCGGCGAGGTTATAGTGTTTCTTTAGCTACAGGGCAATTCTGTAAAGCCCAAACGTGTGTAAATTAATACTTGAGTACGAGTCAGTACACACAAGATGCAGATAGTAATCAATCTTAGCACTGTGCAAAAGATTGAAAAACACTGTTATCAGTATTTCTCTACTGGAATGAGACGAATAATTGTCAGCCCTCAAATCCTCAAGAAGAAAACATCAAGACATGAACCAGTTTAGTTATTTCTGTAGAATACTAAATTAAATCTACAAGAAAATCTCCAAAGACGAGTATTCATCTGAAAACAGTCTTCACCCGTTATGGGTTTGCAATTATTGTCAAGTGTGATAATGATATTTACAATAACATCAAACATTTCTCATCAATTAACATGAAGTCTGAATGTAAAATCATAATGTACGGTCAAACTTTGGTTAATAATAATCTTGCTGCATCCTTCATAAACTCAACTCAATTTTACTCAAGCTTCAAAAAATGTTTCTTTTAGAATAACATAAACATGATAATTGATATGGGATTTGAGGCATTGCATGGTGAGGTATCAATTTATATTTGGTTTGTGGTGCCACCGTGTGTCTACTTGCCAAGTAGAGTTTGTTCTTTAGAGAATAATTTGTCTTGCTATATATTTTACTACCGCGGAGCAGATTTTCGGATTTCAGGAGACTTCTCAATTTTGAAAATGGTCTACCTGACAAGTAGATACACACGTGGTGTGACTACAAACCAACCATATAATGATAATTGATATTGAGGGTTGACCCTAGGATGTGCTGACAACCTTTGTATTTACAGTGTTACATAATGAACAGCTTCAACCATGAATGCACACCTTTTATTAGTTCTGCTATTTCTAAGTCAAAGGTTATGTTGGGGTACCCAAGTTTTTAATGAAAAATGGCTGTGTGTGGCACATCAGAGCAATCTTTATGTCTGATCTTATGTGTGGCCCACATGTATACTTACACTGAGTGTTACCAAAGGATCTGTCATATTAGTAACAGCCTCTCTTCCTCACCATGAAATCCAATGCCAATGCAGCCCATTAAGAATTCCATACTTTCTGACTGAATTTCACGCGCCGTCACTTTGTCAAGACATGCTCTTGTGTGCTTGTCTTTGGTGCGTGGTTTCTTAGCCGAGCAAGGCAGCAACATTTGTGTATCAATGTATAGTTGTGTATGTAAGCAGGCATTTATGGGTGGGAGTGTAAACCCTGTATAATGTATTTGGTCATGATTATTGTGATCTAAAGTACATTCGTCTAAAGCCCTGTTCGTATTGGACTTAATTTTGGTAAACTAACCAAACCAATGGGTAACTTACCCATTTTAAGTCCAATGCGAACAGCCCAGGAATTTTTCCTCCCCGATAATTTACCCGACCCGAATGGGTAGTTTAACTGAGTCAAAGGTGCCCGGGAAGATTGACCAGGTCAGTTTAACCGAGCCAGAAAGCCCAATGCGGATGTGACGACTCGGTTAAATCTCCCATCAGTCCGTGACTCGAAGCAGCTGACATGTTTTTTCATGGAAGAATAAGATTTTCGTGACTATCAAAACTATTCAATATTACGCAGGGGGCCAGCTCTGTTAGTTTATCCCTGGTCTTGGTATGTTTACCGAGTCAAAAAATCCAAGTGCAGACAGTGGGAAAGTTAACCCGTCGGAATGTTACCCAGCGTCAAGGTTAAGTTACCCAAAATATTAATCGCACATTTATGATTTAGAGTAAAATTCATAAAGTGTCATAACTTTAATCCTAACTTTAATCCTAACTTCAGTTGAAGTTTAAGTTAACCATTACACTTGAAGAATGCAACAATAGGAATGTAGTAAAAACTTTGTTTAATCCAATTAAATTTTGGTAACAATAGAAATTTGATGTTACCACAGCAAATTCCTTGGTGTTGATTATTATTATTGGCAAATTAAAATTTCTGTAATTTCTGCACTTGTATGTTTGGGCATTTCACAAAATAAACAAGGGAACAACCAAAAATTCTGTAATTAAAAAGTACACATTTCCCCATTTGTAATAGTTCCCCATTTGTAATAGGGAAGCATTGACAAATGAATTTAAATACAAGACAAGGTAAACATAAATAAGCAGGCAAATACATTTTTAGGCTAAAACCATGGAGGTAGAAACTACCTCCATGCTAAAACCAAGAAAGGTATAATCTGATAGTTGTTGGCAATCATCAGATACATGTATGTGTTGACATAGTCAGTAGCCCACATCAGAAACAACTAACACATGTACACTAGGCATAAATGTCTTGAGTACATATTGACATGTAGACTGAATTAAAGTGTCTGACATGATTCTCTACAGTAACCCTTACAGCAGCAGGGTGATCTGTTGTAGAATGACAGTCAACTCCTATTCTACGCGAGGCTCAGCCAGTACAACTCAAAGTACAACTCAACCAAAAGCAAACAAGACTTGACCTAGATATCTGCTAAATCCAAAATACATGCATTTGAGGGACTCTTCTCCCATCTCCAGGCATGCACAGCTCAAGACCTTCAGAGCTGAGTTGACATTCTCTGCACATGTAAATGTAGGACTTTGTAACCTTACATTCAAACAATTGTCTTGGGCAAGTGTTGAGGTTAGCACTTGTTATCTTCCTGTCAATTGTAACAATGGAATTGACTTGAAAATACAGGTTAACAGGGCAGTCATATTAAGTCGTGTTTGCAATGTATAATCAGGGGATAGAGTTTGTCAAGGCAATGTTAACTTAATAATTTTATTGTGGTAAATAACCACTATTCACATGTGGAATATATCATGTCACAATAGTCTGACCAAAATTTAATCGCTGTTTTAATAAATATTTCAAACTAATGTGAGGTTTTAGGATTTTAATATAAATTAAGCGTTGTTAAAATAATTTTATCAATTTTTCAATGAGTAGTTTTCCTCGAGTTAGTCAGCCCAGTCTTACCATCCCCAATATGGGCTTTACATGGAGTGTGGGTGCTGATGCCTGTGTTATCTTGCCTAAAACTCTGGACATAATGCTCAATATTCAGACATGCATTTGTTTAGCGTTAAAGTTTTTCTTCTTCGAAAGCAAGTTGCAATTGAAGTAAAACAAATTTGCCTGAAACCCCAAGAAAATTTTAACCTTAATGAGTAGACCTACGTAAATGGTTTGTTGGAGACTGCCTGAAACTGGTTTGTTGTAAAAATTATCTTGTGTGACAAGACCCTTATGTAGGGATGGGGCCGGGGAGGAGTAAAAACTTCACAACATAAATTGTTTATCTTGAAAACCATCCCAACTGCGAGAGTACAAGATCTTCCAGCCAATTATTTTGTTGCGATTTACAATTACTGTCTCTGTGCAAAGTACACATATAACTAGAGTGTAAATAAATAATAACTGCATGCTACTTGAACATGCACTTTAGGATTCAATTTCCTAATATCTGAATTCTAATAAGCTGGAGGATCTTGGCCGGCTACTCTGAAGTTGAGCTGGCCACCGTGTTAATTAAGGAATTTAATCCGATTTCAGCACTTAGCCAGCTGCATGAGACTAATCTTATCAAATTGGTCATATCATGCTTAAATTCACACTTTTACAGTCCAATATATTGGCCAATGATTCAAAGAATTACAGTAGTTGTCTAGTGTAAAATATCATCAAACTTTGACATCATTTAGAGTTTCATGGTTAGTTTAATGGAAATTAAAATTTAAATCCCCCCCCCCCCAAAGAAAAAAGTAATAATAATTTAAAAAAAACATTCAGTAGCTGGTAAGCCGTCCTATACTTTGCGAAGATGACTTACCCCTAAAACTTCCCTATGAATTATTTTAAGTGTTGAAAAAAAAGTAAACTAACTTTCCCCGGGTGCCAATACCTACGTGACATAGGATGACAATCTTATAAATGTGTACTTTCTTGAGATGAATACCGAACTGTAATATTGTACTCTAGAGCTATTATAAGCAACTCTTTTGTTTTGATTTGCTGCAGGGAATAAATCTTGAGTGACACAATTTGGCAAGTGACTTGACGATACCATTCATTATTACTAGTCAGGCAAACACTTGCCCGATCACAACTTGTCATAAGAGTGGCCATTTTTCATAATGTGTTAACGATTGAATGGCATGTCTTGTCACAGTCTGAACTCACAAAACGACAGCTCACAACGAATACGGAAACAACACAATCCTTACCAGCAGTTCTCTCGCTTCAAGTCACCCTGGTGCCTTAGGCTAGCAATGCATCCGTTTAGAACAAGTCAACCTGCAACAAACACAGAAATAATTTGTTTCACTCAAACTGTTTAACCCATAAACTTATTCATGAAAAGTTATCAAGTTTGTAAAAGTCAATAAATGTGTTATGAGCTGTGATCAGTTTGTTTCTTGATTTTAACATTTTTTGTGGACTTCTGATGTGGTTTGTCACACAAGGGCAACTTTGGTCATGGTAATAATAGCAATCAAATATTGGTTTCAATGCTTTAGCATTTTAAAAAGATTAACTATTGCCCAAATAATGACAAAAACAGAACATGGGTTTCTAACTTGAGTGTCAGTAATATGCTCATAACAAATCAAATGCAGTGTGGAAAAAGCAATTCATCAAATTATAGTATGAGTCCTTCATCAGATAAGTAGGTTACTGAAGTTCAAACAGGCATTTTCTTATTGGACCCTGTTTGCTCCACTGTTCATAGCAGACCCTCCACTACAATACTACTCTTAGACCATAGACAAGTAGGGAGGGGGGGCAGAGATGGTGATATATATGACCTGCGCCCAATTACAAACAGGCTGCTTTTAAAAGCAGAAATTATTGCTTAGCAGAACTGAGCAGGACACCAGTCACAATTTGTGCATTTGATGTGGCAGTTTGACTGGTAGCCGTTTGCTAGTACTTTTGTTGTGCTTAAAGGGTCTGGGTACTTATTGTAGGACACAAAACACAATGTCCACAGATTTACAATAAACTCACACTATGCACACAGTTTGAAGATATGATGGTAGAAAGCTTCCCTTCAAATATTATTTGCTGAGGTGCTGTAGTTTTTGGGAAATTAGTAAAACAAGTCAAGAAAATAACTTTCTGTAGAGATGCTATATTATTTTAGCATGTAAAATGTATTTTGGTGACATTGTTTTACTCGTTTCTTAAAAACTACTGCACTTCAGCAAGTAATATCTTAAGGTAAGCTTTCTTCTATCATTATCTTCAATTGGTGTAAATCTAACGTAAATCTGTAGACATTGTGTTTTATGAAACAAAGAGTACCCTAATCCAAATTGTTAAATGCTAAAAGCAGCTCAATGAAATTGGGCCCAGACCACATCACACCATCCAGAGTAATCCAGCTACTACACCACATGATGTCTAGCTGACAAGATTATATCATCAGCAAATCCACAGACCTCTGACCATCAGAGGGCCATGTAGAGACCTTAATAACTTAGCATACCTCCTTGATTGTTAGTGGGTATTACTTGCATAAATAATGTGCCATTTAATCAGATAGGATTATAGAGAGGGTATCTCTGACGGTAGACAGCGTCGGTTAAAAACAACATATCATTGTGCTTTAATATAAAACAAAACAACGAAGGTACAGAGTGTGGTATTGTGGTATTGTACTAAACTAGGCTTCCTCAAACAATGTGTGAGAAATTATAACAACGATGCAATTAATAATCCCTAGCACACAAAGCACCTTGACGACAAGATACACAGCATTGATTGGTAGTAAATTTACGTAAACTTGTAAGATTAGACCAACAAAGTGTACAAAAGGGAACTTTTTCAATAAATATGCAACGTCATTTTCTGTTTACGAATGTCATTGTTACAAATGTCATTGTTAGGAATCTTTTTGTTGAAATTATCACTTAAGGCTCAATCAAATTAATAGTTTATTGTAAATATTTGTTTGAATTGGTTGACTTTGGCTCTTTCATGATGGAGTGTGTAATTACATGAGCCTGCAAACAAAACCTGCTGGAAAGGGCACAGTTCTGGAATACTTAAATTGTTTAATCTCAGTTCAATCAATTTCCAGACTAAAATTGTGCACGTATACATCTACTACAAGACTTTGAATGGCAATAACCCACGTACTATATGCCTACATAGGTCGTATTGGATCTGAAGAAGCCAAGAGAGAAATCCAAGACCAAATGTACGCCACACTGGCCATTCAATCCCGTTATGTGTTATACCAAAGCATCAAATATTCATACAAGGAGAGTGGGTGGGTTTCAATTTCTTAGCTACTCATAAATGTAGTGTTAATTTTGAACATGGGCCTGTAATGCAAACCAATACAGGTGTACATAAGAATACACTGTTGGCCTACAGTCTACACACCTGCTTTGTCAGTCAAAGAAAGGCCAAACAAACTATGTTAATAAATACAACATATTCACAAGTTCAAATGGGAAATACTACTAGCAGCTCTGATTGTAAATCCAAAACCCATGTTCGATTTGGACAATTTCTTTACTCTTTACACTCAGGTGCATCAATGTTGGTACATGTAGGCCTACATCGAACATGCAAGGCCAAAAGAAAACCAAGATGAGAATCCCCGCCCCCTGCCTTTTTAAAGGCATACATTTTAAAAAAGGATACATTTTAACGATCTCAGACTTAAAAAAATGAGATTTTTAATTAGCCAAGCCTTCATCCTCCTTTCTTTTTTGGAAAAAAGGCAGCATTTATCTTTTTCCTTTTATTTTGCCTTAAAGACACTGGATACTACGGTAACTGTTAAAGACCAGTCTTCTCACTTGGTGTATCTCAACATATGCATACCTGTGAAACATTGAGCTTGATTGGTTGTCGGAGTTGCGAGATAACTATGAAAGAAAAACACCCTTGTCACACGCAGTTGTGTGCTTTCAGATGCTTGATTTCGAGACCTCAAATTCTAAACTTGAGGTCACGAAATCAAATTCGTGGAAAATTACTTCTTTCCCGAAAACTATGTTACTTCTTTCCCGAAAACTACGTTACTTCAAAGGGAACCGTTTCTCACAATGTTTTATATTTATACTATCAACCTCTCCCCATTACTCAATATTTTCAGTAATTACCAATAGGGTCCACTGCCTTTAATTGTAAATGACCACAAAAATATGACTTCATCATTATCATCGTGTATATTCTCTATTTTGTGCTTCATTTAGTTTCAAAGACAAGAAAGGTATGCAAGGAGTTGGTAGTAATTTGCAGCCTGGTTCCACATTTCCAACACTATCAAGGATTGGGCTACAATATGCAGAAGCAGGTAGTATATTTACAGACATAACACAAGTGTCTGTCATTGAATTCAAGACTACGCCATGTCTATAATGGTACAATATAATAGTTGGGTTTAATCAAATCATCAGTGTCTACTGAGTGGCAATGGACAAGTAGACAGACCACTACACTGGTTTGTAAATTCATATGTAGCAAACAGAGTAATAAGCTGAGAGAGAATACAGGAGCAAAATTTGGAGACAGTGAAGGACATGGTGAAATGGTTGCATAATGAACGCACACTAGGGGGAGCCAGAGAGGTAGGCCCTAAGAAGATGACATGTCACACTGCTAACCCAACAGGAGTTACGACCCTCGTCTACAAACTCTAATGGTCACCCTTCACATCTTATAATGTAACTCATGAATCTCATAAAGAAGCCATTGATTTCATTTTCATTCATATCAATCGTTTGACAACAAATGGATACAATGGTCAATGGGGATTCAGATACAACTGAAATTTACTGTAATTGATTGATGTAAAAGTCTCCAACATGTAAAGATGGCCGGCTATGGGTAGATGGATAGTAGTCACTTATTGAGAAATTATACAATCAACCATGGACATTTTCTTGGTGATATTCAACCAACACTATTTCTTTTAAAGGCAGTGGACACTAATTGGTAATTACTCAAAATAATTATTAGCATAAAACCTTTCTTGGTGACGAGAAATGGGAAGAGGTTGATGGTAAAAATCATTGTGAGAAACAGCTCCCTCTCAAGTGCCATAGTTTTCGAGAAAGAAGTAATTTTCCACGAATTTGATTTCGAGACCTCAGATTTAGAACTTGAGGTCTCGAAATCAACCATCTGAACGCACACAACTTCATGTGACAAGGGTGTTTTTTTTCTTTCATTACTATCTCGCAAGTTCGATGACCGATTGAGCTCAAATTTTCACAGGTTTGTTATTTTATGCATATGTTGAGATACACCAACTGTGAAGGCTAGTCTTTGACAGTTACCAATAGTGCCCACTGCCTTTAAGAGACAAAACAAAGGCTTGTCATTAACTTGCATTGCATTATTAGTGTACGTACAATCAATCTACGATACAGGAATATTTCCTTTCATTAATAGTAAGACAACAACGATTCCACTGAGCTTACCACTAAGTGCAGGATAGGTGCAATGTAAATATAGATACAAACAAGTACTCAATTATACTGGCAGCATCACTCATGTATGAACAGTGTAATTTATTGTGTAGATACCTACACACCAGTGCATTAAAAACAACTTTAATTTATGCTACACCTCCTACATAATTACACTACAAGTGCATATTGACCAAAGAATGTTGGATTTAATTTCATTCAAGGTTTACAAGTTTTTAACAATTAGATGGATATATATAATTACACTTGCTCACAAATGACCCTAAAGTATTTTACCAGCTCAATATCATCCACCAGTGTTTCAGCTAGGGTTTATAATTGCATGCGTCTATTGGCTACCAAAGTATGTTTAATACATTGAACACAGGTGCATCGGTTTTCAATATTGGTATAAAAATAGCTTTTTGATCAGTCACTTGTACTGAAATACAGCAGCGATGTTTTGTAAGTCTGCGCTATTGTGTGCTTAAATCCCAAGCAGCTGAAGCACTTAAAACGGCAGCATCCAATCATGCTGATGCACAGATAAAATGAATCTCAGTCACCGAGTCCTAAGGAATGAAGGAATGCATCACTCATGCTGAGCGCTCCATTAGCCTCCTTGTATATAGGCCCAGCCTGTAAACACCAAAGCTCCAATCTGGTTATTTTTACCCCACAAAGCTTGTGAGCATGCGAGCACAGTGTACCAATATGTGAAACTATGTGCATTTATACTTCTAGATGTACTGGCCATACATGTACAAGTATTTGTACTATATTGGTGACTGCACTGCATCAGCACCTAAAACATTTGAATTCTTGCAAGAGTCCATCATTGCCCATACACCATTTCAATGTTGGAAAATAGGATAGAAAATGGGGGGAAAAAAGGTACTTTGTATTTTCTAATCTATGCAAAGAATTTCAATGGGAGCAGGAACAAAATTTCAATGAGAGCAAGCATGTAGCATTTACTTGCTTTATGAGAATGAATTTACTGGAAGTTAACAATCAAACACAACTATGCACTCAGACACATTTCAAACTTCAGCCACAACTAACCAATCCAATATCTACAGCGTACATGTATCTTAAAATAGTCGTACTGAAATATTCCCTGCTTCTTCTTGGATGCACCAAGAAGCAAATCCAAACAGAACTACATCTCCGTGACAATTTGCAATAAATTAACAATGTAGCGTTTCGTTAAAAAAAATGAAATTAATACTAGTCTGATGCATTAGAATTGCCCGATTACAAAATTACAAGCTCTACTGCAGGAAAATTACAAGGTCTATGTTAATGAACGTATATCATATGCATCTGCATTGTATGTACTTGGAATGTCAAAGCTGAGTGACAGTGTAATGAACAATAGGTAAAATGAACTTTCTTAAAATCTTATCGAATTTGAATAAAGAGAAAATGGAAATATTATGATTAGACTGGACACATCCATCAAGTACAGTACAATCATGGTACAATGTAGCTCCATCAAATGACACTAAATGTTCATGTATGTGAAAGTGTTCATACATTGTAGAAGTGAACAAGTAAACTGACTGAAGAGTTACACAGTTTGCCTGAGGGCTTAAACAAGTTCACATACATTAACATGTACAAGCCTACTTTCATTGTGGTTTGACAATTATCCACAAACCAATTTACAACTTGAATTCTCTACACAGCACCTGTTGGGCATACATGTAGCCATACCAGACTGTATGGGTGTAGTACTGTAGATCATGGAATAGTCAATCTAGATTCTCAATACATTCCACTGATTTAAAATGAGGTGCATAACAATACCTCAGAACTTCCCTGGGATACACCAACATAATCAATTCTCTGGCTGACCCGTCTCTGTATAAAAGGCAATGAACCCATTCACTAAAGTCACCCCACTAAACCCAGACACATTCTTGATACTCAGTCCAGACTACTGTCCAATAGGGGTTTCAAGGCTTTGGATATTACCAGGATTGGAAGAACACAAACTAGTAGGAGTTGACAGAAGCAAGAGCTGTACAGCCATAGGCTAAGATAGCAATAAATGTATTAGTTCTGTATAATTTGCCATCATTTGTTCTTTCTTCACAATGTAGCATAAATGGGAAAATTCTCAAATAATTATTTAATTTGTGTCAAATCCTATTAGCTGATAACATTCTTATAAATATGCCAGAGAAAAACCCAAACTGTCCAAAGCAACTGAGTAGCATTGTACCATTAATCAGATGAACACAAACTAAACAATCTCAAAACCTTAGCATTCTCCCTGCAAAACACATTGAGAGTGGAAGGACAGTCAAAAGTCTCATCAAGTGTCTGGTTAGTTCAGTATTGAAGAACATCCCTATTTCATGAGAAATATTGACTTGTGAAAAAGCTGGACTAGTGAAATTACAAGCTACTGGTCCTGCTGGCTAGTCACTAAGAAACTTCAAGGTAAACCCTGTGTAAAGCCCGGTTCATACTTCCTGCGAATGCAAATGCGATGCGAATGTAACGTGAATTTGACGTCATAACATCCCCTTTGCAGCGATATTCGCAAGTGAGTTGCCCAGAGTTTAACTGCTGCCAAATATTCATTGCGAACTTTGTGACGTCAACATTTGCTTCGCCTTCGCATTCGCAGGAAGTATGAACCGGGCTGATCTGTATACTGAAAGATTAAGAAACACATCAGTCAACCCAGGTAATGGGCAAAGGTTATCTAAAGTAACTCATCATCTTAAAGTCTTGTCTCAAGCTTTCCAATCTGCCAACAAATAATTACCAATAGATGTAGATACAGCTTTGGCAAAAAAAAAAAAAATTATTTGTAATAATCCCGTTAAAAAGTTAGAGCACTTCTGTTTGATATCAATGATATGACACTTAGTGGTGACACAATGAACCTACATGCCCCATTAACAGTCACCTCAAGTAAACATCAACCACACACACACAGATATCAGTGTCAAGTACCCTGACCCAGTATCCATGTGCGTACACTAGTTCATTTACAGCATGGTCTTCATACTCAACTGTCCTCATATTACGTTTTTTGAGAAAGAAGCAGGTTGGCACCAGCCATTAGTTGGAAAAACAAAAGAAAAACTTAACAACACTCTCAGACTATGTTCGATTTGGCAGCTACAGCTAGGGCTACAGCTAGATCTCCGCGTCATCATGCATTAAGTTGAGGTATAGGAACGCCCTTAGCAATATCCCTTAATAGCAATAGCCGTAGCTGTAGACACCAATTCGGATACCGCCTTATTCTCATGATGGAGGCAGTGCTTGTGGACAAAGTTGCCAGGCTTCAGAACTTTAGGAACAAGTAAAACATGGTAATAAAAGGATTCAAACATGAAGAAAACGCCAACAATTTGATAACATTTTGCACAATGTATGTCGAAAGTTACATGAAATATTAAATTTAAATGTTTATCATTTTTGTAAAAGTACAATGTCCAGATATGCGCAAACACTTGTATCAGAAAAAAAAATAACATACAGTACTTCTCATATTTCAATAATTACAGTTTGTGTAAAGACAAATGTGAACAACAGATTTTTCAGATTAGGAATGCACTTTCTGCGGGAACTTGGTGGATTAATAAAGGAAATTACTGCTACAGTAAGAGTTAAGTGCTTTGTATCGAATCTAGAGCCATGGTTTCCCTGTGAGCATACCCAACCCAGGTGATTTATTGTTATGAGAGTGCCCTTCAAAAACTGCTGTTGACACCAGAAGCAGGTGTGTAATATTTCAGTAATGAATGGCAAGGCTACACAATCATTGTTATAGGTTCAGATATTTATTAAGGACCTGCTGGATAATTCCATGACCCTCCCTGTATCCTCCAGCTGCTGCATTTTACAGCAATTGTAAATTAAAAAAATATATAAAAAAAAGAAAATGAATGAAGAGCAGAGGCTTTAACACCATTTTGTTAAAATATATCCATGGTTCTTGCGTAACATATATTTCAGGAGCTATAGACAGCATTGCAATCATACATAACTACCGAGAATCAAGTGAGCGTTCTAGTGTCACTTAAGCCTGGTTTTCATACCTCCTCCTGCGGATGCAAATCAAACTTTGACGCCACAAACTCGCAACAAATAATTCACAATAGTTGAAGTGATAATTCAGAGATATGAACCGTGCTACTTTTAACACTTAGAAGAGATATCTCAAATGTGCTTTTTTGATGCCGGACATGCGGAATAATATTGCAGAAATAGGGGCTGGAAGAGTTTGCTTGTATTCCGCTGGACAACACCACATTTACCTACCCAGAGTGGACTCCATAGATTATCAACACATGTGGCACCATAGTACAACAATACACATTACTCTCAACACAATGTGCATTATAGTCCATCTATACAGTCAAACACATCATGGACTCTTGATATATGAACACTTTGTTGTATTTCTATGGAGTTATCCAACCAAAGCGTCGGCAGGGTTAACAATTACACTGAATGACAAAGTTAAACACACCAACGATATTAAGCATTCAGTTTGTTATAATTTTAAGTCCGTTAACTTTTGCTTTTCACTCTAAACATGTTTATAATATATTCCCCCTTCCCGCCCCCCTAAACAAAAAAAATCTTGGATCTCAAAAGCTTTTAAAAATATAACTACATTACTTCAAACTGAGCACATGGGCACAATGAATGCCTTATCTGTAGCTTGTGCGTTGTTGGCATACCATTAATGCAATTCCAAGAAAGCTCATTCTGATCATAAAACCATCATTTGTTTTTCAACAAAATGTGTTTATTTAATGCTGGATCATGCAGAATAATATTGCAGAGTGTTGCTTGATAAAGTGCTATGCAGCACATGGTGAGCCAAGCAGGGCTATACAGTTAAATTGCTCATGTAATACGTGAGCTAGGCACTGTACACAATTAGCCAGTGCTTAATATTACATCATTGTACTAATAGGTAAATTCTTATCATTGATCCAATGCAAAAATACAGTTATGCCCAGGACTACAGGTTCAGAAAGTATAGGATAAGATATTGAATCCAACTGCAATTTTGTCACTCACTATGACCCAATTTAGGTTTTATTCAGGCTAGAGAAGAGTTCAAATGTTGGTCATAAATGAGTGAAAATGTGGCCGTCGGATTTTACATCTTTACCGATCAAGGATCTATGAACATGTTTTACATGGTGGTTCTTGCTCAAGGATCCCAAATCTTGTGCTAGTGTCTTACTGTCGTTCATAAAACCATGATAAAACAGAAAATGAAACATTTATTTTTCAATCACATTATCCATGCTTGTCCTACTAGTGTACTTAGTATGTGTACAACTACCTCCATGATCTGGTTTTGTACATCAAAAATACACTACAGACACAATTTGAATACTGATATATCTAGGCCTATAATCAGAAATGCAATCCTACCTTGATTTCACAACAGCAACTAGACAGCTCTGCCAATATAGTTACTGGATAAATCCTTATCACTTAATTGTTGGACAGTTGATAAAGCCTTTGATCTTCTTAGTAGGTCAGACAAGGCGGACAGGTACATGTATGCAATCATCTACTCACAATCATATACATTTATGTACATTATTCAGTGCAGTCATACCTCAAATGGCACCGATTAAAGACTACTGTACACTAAACACCGCTGACCACGTCCATGTACTGTACACGCTGCTGCTGCTGTAGCTACCACACATCCCCTGCACATAGGCCTACAATCTTATAAATCAGTGAGCAGCTTTCACTGCACTCAATCTAGCTGAAATAGTTAAGTGAATGGAGCTACAGTGACTCTAGTCACCAAATATCTGCATTAGATGTGCACTACAATAGCACCATGTGTGAGTTCTCTATGACAGCTAAAGCACAGACACTATGGGGGTGCATAAGGGTCTACGCTTTGCTGACCACATAGCCAGAGGCACCCAATGAGCACCACTTATTAATGGGATATCCCAAAATAAAGCCTGCTGCCTACCTTAACTAAAGCTCAGTGGCCTGATCTACTTTCAGAATAGGGGTGTTGGTTGTGTATTCAATGGTGGGAAGCTGTGGACCTGCTGACTTGACAGTTGAGCTGCTGCTTTATCTAAGATCTTTACTCAAGACCAATGGATTTGTAGCTAGCTTCAGATCTAGATTTACAGTAGTTGACCCTAAAATGTCAACAAAGGTTGCATAGGTACACAAGTACACAAGTCCACATGTACCAGTTTAAGGCCAAGCGATTGTTAGGTGATAAGACAAGTTTAAGGCCAAGCGATTGTTAGGTGATAAGACACGTAGTAGTAAGTAGAGGTCTGCATTTTATTTTTTAGAGCATCTTTCAAAATGTGATTGTCACATTGTAATGAAAGCTTGTATGATCCAATTGAATCTGATATGGTAACATTATAGCATTGACAGAATTCATGGAATTATAATCACTGAAAGAACACAGGACATTCTCTTTCATTATACAAGCACAATGTCATCCATTTTAACTTCCATAACTGAACATGCACACAATAATACCAGTCAACTTAAACCTGTACTTACCAAAAATAGTCAGGGAAGATTAAGTAGGCTTGATTCCAGATTACATATGGCTTGTCAGTGTCAAGGAACCAGATCTGTAAATTTTAACAAAATATAAGATCAAACCATGTTAAAAAGGAATACACAACATTATTAACGCTTAGCATCAGTAGAACAGGGAGTAAGTTCTTTGTGTTATTATATAGTGCACGCATCATATTGACACTCTCCATATATGTACTATTATATTCATTTCAGATGAAAAATAAAGAAAAACAGGTTCAGACTAAGATGTGTTTGGCTCCACTCATAAGTACAACTGCTATCATGAACCAAATTAATTTTTAAGTAAATCATGTCAAAATATATCACATTTATTTTGAATTAATTTTCTCAGTAAATATAAAATCTGTTTTGGTTTCTCAAAAATGACTTATTCTACATTTCTATAATTCATAATAATGCCTTTGTAACCAAATTGTATTGCGCATAATTGATGCCATGCACCACTACAAGAATATAAATAGATACATTTTTCACATTGAAACAAGATTCTATAATGTAGTTTTTTTGATATTATGTTTCAAAAAAAAGATGATACTGTGTGTAGCATAACTAATGGCATACCATGATAGTATAGCACCCACAAACTAGTCGTACTGTAATCAATATGCAGAAATAACTACCTCCACGTAGATGTCCTCAGAACAGATGTCAGGGAATCTTGTTCACATGGACTCACTAATATCCTACAACATTGTCTGATTATTATGGAATGCACAGATAGACAGCAGATGCACATAAGAAGGATAACAATAGCCAGACCAGAGATTTTACAAACAATCAATAAAATCAGCCACACCAGCTGTGTGCAGTTTACAAACAATTCAAACTTAGCAAGAGCGTTATGCAAATTCTAACACAAAGGTAATTGTCAGCAGTGTTGTGTAGACTTGCAAATTTGTAGAGATATTGATTTCATTAAATTTCCTTAATTTGTGCGCATGCCAATATTTTAACCAATTGCCTAGGTGTAATGACACAGGCACTTCTAATGGCCAGCAGAAATTTGTAAAAGATTTTTATAAATACATATGGAAACTCAGACCTAAAAATCAAGAGCTAAAATTGGTTAATAAACAAACCATGGCATATGTTTACAAACCATGTAAATGCTGTAATGGTTTGACAATGTGCATTAAGTTACACTCAAAATTCAGCATCAACTTGTTCTACAGAACAAATATTTAACAAACTGTGAAATATAAAAAGTACAAATTAAAACACAATTCTTACTATGCATTGTGATTTAAAATAGTGTTAAAATTAAATATCTTAAAGGCAGTGGACACTATTGGTAATTGTTAAAGACTAGCCTTCACAGTTGGTGGGTCTCAACATATGCATAAAATAACGAACCTGTGAAAATATGAGCTCAATCGGTCATCGAACTTGCGAGATATGAATGAAAGGAAAAAAACATGCTTGTCACACGAAGGTGTGTGCGTTTAGATGTTTGATTTCGAGACCTCAAGTTCTAAATCTGAGGTCTCGAAATCAAATTCGTGGAAAATTACTTCCTTCTCGAAAATTATGCCACTTCAGAGGAGGGTGCCGTTTCTCACAATGTTTTATACCATCAACCTATCCCCATTACTCGTCACCAAGAAAGGTTTTATGCTAATAACTATTTTAAGTAATTACCAATAGTGTCCACTGCCTTTAATACTTAGATAAAATCTTGTATTTTGAAAACACAGGACCGACAATGTTCTAGTTCTCAATTCTCGCAACCCAAATCTCCACACCAAATTTGGTAACAGTTTCTCATTCTTATTCAGAAAAACCAAAGAAAAACCAAAGTGAAACAAAATACTGTGAGCCATCCTCAGTATTCAAATGCCCCGAAGTCTTGAAGACCAGCGAGCATGAACCTGTCTCTTGGCTGCCTTGCCTATATGCTGAGTTATGCACACTATTCACTTTTGGCGAAAATCAAGAGTGCTGTCATTTCTTGTTGGTAATTTGTGTTGATGTTTTACACTTCTCTAAAGGCAACCAGTGTGAATATACGTACAGTCACAGGTAAATATGGAACATTTATATTTGCATTGTAAACTAAAATACTGGTACATGTACCTACAGAATGTCCAACATTTCAATTACAAAATATTCCAGATGAATTATTCATCATTAAAATTAATGGAGAGGGATAAAGAAATTATAATCAAACTAATTTACTCAAAATACTATGTAAATTTACAAACACCCTAAAGCTAAAATCAACATTAACCAAAACACCCATGTACGTACGTTTATTTTTGCTCAGTATTTATAATATCATCCATTCACATAACTTTTACAAAATCTTCTTTAAATAGGTATGTACATGTATTTACATTAGTTCTGATCATGAGAAGCAACTTACATCTTTCACGTCTGTTTACACCGGGCCTTGTACAACAGAATGTAAAATCTGCCCATACCATCATATGGCTCTAAAATACAAAATGTGTAACCCACTGTACACAATGATAATATTATATGGATTCTCTTGATATTGTGTAGGACTGAGTGAGCAAATGAAATAAAAGGACTTGCCAGAAAGGTTCTAGAGGTTTTCAAAGAAACTCTTACTTACTACTGCTGAGATTAGTAATGAATAGAGTGGGTGTTAAAAAGCTAAGACTTTCAATGGGTTATTGTAATTCAGAAAGGCAGCTAGAGACTAACAAAGGAACTGAGGGTAGCTCAAACTGCAGGAAAACTGCATATCCTGGCTAATAATCAACATTGTGACTCTCAAGAGTCTTGAGACTAGTCTCTGTTTCAAGACTGAAACATAACATGTGTGTACATCTCAGTCTCTGTCGCAACATGCAATGGTTTTAACTCTGTCTATTTAGGTCTCAATAGTGACAGGATTTAAGGTGGGATATGACTAGGCCCTATACTTGTAAAAAGAAAAGTGCTGAGGTATAGTAAAGTGAACTCCTAAAACACACAAAATAAATCCAAACGCATTCCATTCAAGTCAGAATAAAAGAAACTTTTCTATGAAAAATAAAAATAAAATGATTAGTGGATCTTACTTTCAACCAGTAGTTACTGAATAATTTAACCATTTCACTAGTTAGGCATACACAGTAGGGCCCAATGCTAAATTACTGCTAAAAAATCCCTGCTTAGCAATAATGAGAGGGATACCAGTCACAAATTGTACAAGTGACCTGGTATTTTGGCAGTTCACCTTACTCTGGTTAGTATGTTGTGCTTAGCTTATCGTTGTGCTTAAGCAGCTCTATGAAATTGGGTCCTGTACACTAAAAAGTACCTCCATATGTAACTTGTCACATGTATGGTATAAAAAGGCATGCTTTGGACAGGAGAAATAGTCATTTTCAGATGTGTACTTAAGAAATCTCATGAATTTGACCGTCTATTTGCTCAGCTTTCAAATCCAAGACATTGATTGTTCTTGGTGATATTCATTCCTACACTAATACAAACACCTTCCATGCCAACAGTAGTCAAATCAAAATGATTTGTGGGATTATTTGAAGAGGTTTAAGACATTTCGGCAGTGTGATGTGTAAACTATAGATTCCTTTGATGTATCTAGAGAACTAGTAGAGTATTGAGATGGTCGATAAGCCATCTCAATGGTAGGTTCAAATCAATCTTACAGTCAAGCATTCCAACACCCAATTCATCATATCAGAGTACCGCCGAGATAATTAAGAGTTCCTCATGATTAGGCACGCAAATAAGAAGAATCTAGCGATGCTCAATGGAGCATGATGCCAGTCTGGTATGGTCTGTGGTTTGATTTGTTCTATGAGATGAATGGTGTACCTGCCTTCACCTGCACCAGGTTTTAAAAGCTAAGCGTTCAGTACATACGTAGGTTTGTTTGCACGTTACTAAATGACAGCCACACAGTGTATATGATTTGTGACAGTAGTGTTTATCTTGCATACCTACAAAACTGAACATCATCACAGCTAGTCAGCAGTGTTCAGTGTCGTAGCCCTAATGGGCGGTGCCGGGCAGGCCTCCCCAACACTAACAAATTTCACCCAGCACTGAGCAAAATGCAATGTGCTGCCCCAAGCACAGGTTCTCCCCAATTTGCACTTCGGCAATGATGGTCCGATATCTAAACATGAACAATTTTGTCGAACCACCTGCCCTTGATGGACTAAGTTGGATTTTGAGCCCTAAACTAAGATTGGTCTAGCTACAACACTGTGTTCCTATCCTATATTGCTGGTCCACCATGATGTACATTGTAGTATGCACAATTCTGTTGTTATAATAATATACACATATTTTCCTACACCATGAGAGATGCATCCATGGCCACATGTGCTTGTTAATGTGTGTATTTTTTAAATATTTATATCTATGCATTTGACCCAAATTCTTAATATATATTTTTGAGCCATATTAACTCTACACTAAACCATTACTGTAAGTAAGTGTTCATCAATCAACCTTCATTACAATGTACAGACATGTAAACATCGCAACCAAAATGTCAGTTACAGTTTTCTCCCGCAAATTCTTAAATGAAAAATCAACAAATACTAAAGACAAAAGGAAATGCAATGCACATAATGCTGTTTAGCTTTGATCATAGCTCTTGGGTACAGATTTATTAATTTTGTTAATTAAATATTCATTTATTCTTTGTCAATAATGCAAACTGTTTCTCTGTTCTGGTTTGCACTTTTGACTTAGCTCGGCGGGGCTTTGATGAGTCAGACTCTGTAATCATTGATTAAGCTAGGTTGAGTTTACCAATCAAACCGTACACATACCCATGATGTACATGTACATACAGTTAGTGGGGTCCTACAGTAAGTGTACATGTACGTACAATAGCAGTGTACATACAATTAGTTCTAAAGGATGGTTCAAATAAAAAGACGCTTTGTCTTTATTGAATATTCAGAGCCATATTATGTTGAGGCCTACATTAGACTCTTCCTTAATCTGCAAGGATGAAATTCAGCAGATTAATATGACCAAACGTCTACGCACTTCCATACACTGCACTATATTTCATTTGCAGAAATAAAACTGTATACACAAATGTACTGTAATGTACATGTACCAGATTCTGTACATTATCCAGAAAGCAGCGACTCACTGTGATCTCAACATCAAATCTACCTAGGTTCACAACAAAAAAACAAAACCACTAGATTTAAAAGCATTTATAAAATCTGGAACATTTCATTGTCTTTTATACACTGTGCTATGGTACTCTTTTATTTTGTTTTTTTATCCCTCAATTAATTTTTCCCTACACCTTAGTAGCCCCCCCCCCCCACCCCACTTTCTTGATTCTTTGAATTGTTTACTCCCCCAGAAAGACACACCTATCTATCTTCGGTGCATCCTCACTCCAGAAAAGAATCAACTATGGGTAAAGTGTGTTCACAAGGACACAACAAAACGCAGGTCTACAATGTACGTAACTACCTGCCAGGATTACAACACTTGCTTTGCAGGCATCAAAGTCTTTTGTTACTGTACAAAAACATAAACACTGTTCATGTTGTGTAAGGAAAACCAATCAGTTCTTTTTGTACAAACCAACACTTTCTGGCAAGATGCTCTCCGCACTTGGCTAGACATTTGACACTATACAGATGTTTTCAGACTGAATCATTAAGCGCTGATTCCTTATACACTGTATTCAATGTCTACAATCAAGCAAGTTTTAACAGCTGATCAATGAAGAAGGTATTGCCTGCCTAGGTACACAGTGTGATGTTATCATGGTTCTATTGATGCACTATCTCTAAAATTATGTGCAATAGTCCGTGTGTATTTTCATTTAAAAATATTGTGCACTGCGCTATATGCACCGGCTTTTTGCACAACTCATGACAGAGACCTCCATTTCCGGCCATAGTAAACGGATATTAATTATTTCACCCACAAACACTCGGTTTTACAGGCCTAAAATGCAAGCAGGTAATTGTTTAATTGCAATGAAAATTGTTTACCGTAAGCAATACCAATAACATTAAGGGATGATAATTTGTACGCATGAACTCACATACTAACACTTCATAAAGTTTAAGAACTTAAATAGACCTGTGCACTGTAAATGCAAAACTGACCTTTATTGGATGCTAATGAGGAAAAATAAAGCATGGAAACATACACTGTAGCTTCGAAAATCAAGCTGTTTTAATTGTCTATTTTAAAAAGTGAAAACCCCATGTTTATTGTAAATGTTGGATTAATAATCAGATGCAATGAGCATTAAGTCCGGTTCAGCGAATTTTAAGTGAATTTGACGTCACAACCCTCCTTTCGCAGCGATATTCGCAAGTGAGTGGGAATATCGTTGCGAATTTGTGACGTCAACATTCTTATCACATTCGCCTTCGCAGGAAGTATGAACCGGGCTTAAGTCTGATTGAATTTGAAGAACATACACCCAGGGTCCATCCAGGCATTATAAACTCTAGCCTCCACGTCCTTGGTCTTTGCTTTCAGTGCCTACTTCAGTGCCTCCCTTGTTCACCATAAAACATTGATTTTGATGTATATTTCACGTGTTTAACTTGTAAGCAGAAACTTTCCTTAACCAACACAGTATAACACTCTAGACAAAAGCTATGATTAGCATCTTGATATTTACAAAGTTGACTGTCTGGCTCTCTCACAATTTTCCCAACGGGTGTTGGGCAGGGGGTGCATTTGCCAAATTTGAGCTTCGTTATACAGGAATGAGACTTGCCATATTCTGAGTGAAAACAGGACAGCCAGAAATGTTGGGGGAAAAATGGGAGAAAACGCAGGAGACATCAGTGACCTAATCAAGTTATGGCCAGCATAACTGATGCTCAGGGTATATAAAAAAGGCATCAGGAGACAAGATACTGGAATTCAAGAAGGAAAAATTAGAAAGGATTAGTAGATAATAAGCACTCCAAGATGTGCCAGCATGAATGACGTGCTTAGACTGATCAAGCAATTTCAATATAATGCTGTGGGTCAGATGACAGACATCTATCCTTGTAGTGAGTATCATTCATAGCACTGAATCATGAAGCAACTCAAATAAGCTATTAACATACCAAGGTGACAATTGCCAAAACAAAATACACAAAATCATTCATACTTCCATCCAATACACTCATGTGTCCATCCAATGTCAAGGAGAAGGCCTACAGTCAATTTATTCATGTGAAATGCACTATTTCCACACAGTTTTTGCAGCCTGACACTTTTGATGCAAAAAATCTTAGGCCCTGTAAACATACCCTGTACAAGAAGTTGAATATTTCTAAGTTCCTGATTTCAGTCTTTTTCAAACACGTTTGGAAATTAAAAAGTATCAATTTTTCAAAATACAGTTTAAGATTAGACGGCATTGAGATAGCTTTGAAGATAGACGGGAGCTACATAACACTTTTCATATCTCCCTTGTGTGTATTATCCTTACAATTGACCTTATGAGCATGGTGTCATTTGAGAAGGGCGCCCTCGGCTAGAGTTTGTTGGCCCATCCTGCGCACGCATAGATGTGCGTTTTCCATTGTTGCATCATCTTTTACCTCTAAGATGGTGACGTGATGACGTCAATGCTTAAAGGTCTATAAGAAGCTATCAACTTCAATTCTATGCAAGTAAAAACATGTCCACTGTGGGCCTACGTACACATCATGCAGTCAAAAACAAAAAATTCCCTTCGTGGCAAGTTATTTTAACCTCAAATTCTGCACCCTGTGCTATTTTCTCCTAGGCCAAGTAATTCCGAATTGCGACTCCAAGTTTCAGGGCATATCAGGTTTATATTGGCTCCTGGGCAGAATGCACATGTAAGAATTCCATCCACACACAACCAAGGTATAGTCCACTCATGAGTGTTTTACCTTCTGATAAATGTCTTTTAAGTGAAAGTGACATGTCCTCATTCAAACTAAACACAGTGAACTGACTGCTAATTAACAGCTTTCTGGATGCATAATGAACAACATTTCTCCAATTCCTACACATGAAATCAAATGGTAAACTTTTGGGTAACAATAAAAGTATTTCATTGCATTCGCTGATTAAATCTAAATATGAAGTTAACAATACTCCAACGTAAGGCTGACCTTAAGTGTTTAAAGCCACATTTCATATAACCCCTTAACTTAATAAAAACTGTTTCTGGACACTGTCATTGGTTCAACTTACATCGTATCCACTAAGCTAGAATTACATTGCACTGACGTTAATTACCACAAGTTACAGGTTCATATACTGTACAAGATAGCAAAATAGCAGGACACATAGCAGCTGTAAAGAATGAAAAGCAAAGTGGGCATGTATGATCACCTGATGCTGTTAAAGAAATCCAAACATCAGGGTCAAACCCTTCATGACCCTGTACTGGGGTCAAACCTTCATGACCCTGTACTAGGGTCAAACCTTCATGACCCTGTGCTGGTTACATTTAATTTCTCTTCGGGAGGGGGGGGGGGGAGACCAGTTCACTATAATTTCACTAAAATCTCCAAGGGAATAGTTTTGAGATTTATGCTAATTGATACAAGGTTATTTTGCCCCAAATTTTGCACCCAAAGCAAAATTTGCCAGGGTAAGTACACGTATGATGAAACCATCTGGGTAGATCAGTGATGTGGATCACAGAGTAATTGTCCTTGTATGTACAACTACAAGTATAAATGTATAAATTTGGGTACATGTTGAAGGCTTTCTTGTCAATCTGAAAATATAATTCATTTTGAATGCCAATCCTCTGAGGGAAATCTTTCCTTCTGAAAAACAAGCAGAGAACATTTTTGTACACCATCAAAATCATTGATTTACCCTTGTCAAAACAAGTCCATATGAAAAATGTACAATATTCTTGACATCTACTTGATTTTTTTCCGCATAAACATAACCAAAACATTCAACAAAGTCGTATTCGTGTTAATTTGATAATTTATGAAAATGCCAAATATTCTGCAAATGACAAATCAATGGCACAAACAACTATTTCAGATTCTGAAAATATATTCCATGTTATTGATAAACAGGAACAAAACGATAATCCTTCTATACAAAGACACACAACCAGAGAGATGAATAGCCATAGAAAATTGTGAAGAGGGAATATAAGGCGTGAAAACGAAGAAGCGGTTACAGTGTAGGGATGAAATCCGAGGTGACAGTGTCTGGTTTCACATATCATCCTTCTCAGATGCTGATTTGGTCCAAAAAAAGCGCAGCGGCTCAAAAACATAATTGATCGGGTATTGGCAAATGTACATGTAGTAGATACACCTTCAGCCAAACAGGAAATAACGTCAGCTATCCAAACAAAACACCCATGCCTGGTAACCAATTTACAGGGTACCTTGCATTGATTTATGCAAATTAATCATGCATTTGGCTTAATTTATTTTATTTAAAAAGCGCTTAGTGTGAGTATAGTACACTTAACTTGTCTCTTTTAAGTGCACCCATGCACAGTTGACTAATCATGCGTAGCAATTGTATTTGTGTTACAATTTTGTTTTTGCATTGCATCTTAATTAAATGGCTTTTTTTCTTTTCTTAGTAAATGTTTTTTGACAAAATTGAATTTATATTGAACACTTCTCTGGTTATATTTTGTCAGGGATTATTATGTAATGTAGTCCTAACAACACTGTGTTTTTGGTGGGAATTCATGGGTATGAAGTACAGTAATTATTGAATCCTATATTAATTGACATAGCTTCACCATCTCCATAGAAGGACCTTGCCTCATTTGGACAAACAGACAGGGAATTTAACAATTCTACAAAGGGTCCAATAATTATTTGTATTTATTAATGGATGGGTGCCTGTCCAATATTCAAATTTTGGAGCGTTGCGGCAGTAAATACATGGCAACCAAATGTACATACACTGTACATGTATATTCCACCAATCAAATGACGAGGATCTGTGTGCGTGGTTTACATAAGAAAATACCCTTAGCAAACAGCAGGACATCATATAATGGTCGTTTTCAACCTCTGCAATCGAACAAATAAAGCAAGCAAATCCAGGATCTCCAATGCCCCTTTTGGTTATGCCCCCTTTGGCTTTTCCAATTAATTAATAGTCATTCTGTGTTTAAAAAAACAAGACATCTTAACGCTCTATCATACTTCACAATGTAGTTTACTTTAATTGTGCACCTGCATGAAGTATACGCGCGGAACGTCAGTTTGATTGCAATAAAAAAGGTGCATCACTATATTCTTACGTTATTTTATTTTAATTTATTGACCAAACCAACAGCGACTGAGCTGCCAGTTACAGGAAAGAATGATTTGAGAGAATTCACTGTATAATTTGTATATTATTTCGGTAAATAAAAACGTCATAGTAAAACTACATAATTTGCACAATCATTCTTTCAAATTACAATGATCCATTCAAGTCCACGTGTGCATTCAAAATCTGGTTTTTTTTTCCATGCACTTAGAGATTCCAAATGTAGATTTAGAGTAACTCTAAGGGCTTTCAGATGCAGAGGAAGGCCCTTATTGACCCTCTCTCTGTGATTTCAATCACCTCCAAAAAAGCTTCAAGTCAGATTGTTCCTTGAGGTAATGAAAACTTGACCTCACAAATTCAGAGCAAAAGATTCATCCTAAGCAAAGTGTACTCGCCTTTAGTGAGTACGTCACTTACAACTTCCACTATGACATCATGACTGGCTTTGAATTGAATGAATTGGTATTCATATTGAGTATAACCCAGCCTTTAGACAGAAAAGAGGGGAAACACTTAATTAGCCACACATTTCTAGTACATAGAGTGAAATACAAAAAAAAATAATTATATTGGCCCTGTTTCTGGCAGGTGCTAGTCAGTTGACAATCAATACACATCCGGTTACTTTCCAATTTGACTAATGCTACAGGAACTTTACCACTCGGATCCAATATTTTATAAAGTACAGAGTACATTACGCACCACGGGACAGCAGATGAGGGCAAGATGCACTCCAAAAGTCTTCATGATGCCAGTTTGTACAAAGCAGGTTCGAACTGAACTTATTTTGAGTAAACTAAAGCGGTTTTTAAGCGAAATAAAATGATCAACCCATTTCCAGGAATGAAAAGTTGCTTGCTAACTATATCACATATATATGACTATGTCCAGCAGAGTTAGCCTACATGTATTTACTTTGTGCATGTAAACAGCAACCTTACTTTCAAATTAACTTTCAACAAAGTTAATGAATCAGTGTTAGCCTATTTTATGTAGACTGTGCAAGTCTCACATTAATTTTGCCCAACACATGTAAATTTAATGTTTTAAATAAACCAAACATTTGGGGACCACTTTGGTCCCACATACATTTGTTCAATGCGTGAAGGATGCACTTTCAATGTTGGAATACACGGACAGACTTGCACAGTGCATTTCATACATAATATGTACATGGTTCACTCTGAATAGAAAGTCACACTGTACACAATACATACAAATTAAACACAGAGAGTAAAGTGAGTTGAGATTCAATTAGCTTTCATACAGTGTGTAATTATGAGTACAGAGTCAATCTGTCGTGGTCGTATTATTATTACAATACATGTGTACAAGGCTAGTTGTTTAATTACTGTTTCCACTTGTCCCTTTGACTCCCTAATGGATAGACGAGGATCCATCCACTATAATGGAGAATCCTACATTGCCATAGTGTACAGGTATCATTCAGTGATGGGGAAATTATTGTTTTGCTTTTTAAAAGCAGTACTTATTCAAAAATCAAGATACTGTATGCACATAAGTCTTGATCTAAATCTGTCAAAAGAGGGCTCCCTTGCATCGTCCTACATTAATACAATAATCCAGCCATGCTTTATACAATGTACTTTTTGTATCATTTTCTGCTATCACAGTACAATGCATTGCACTGTTTTTTATTCTCCTGGCTTTCTACATGCCCACAAATGAATCATCAGCATATTGATCAGCCAAGCAGTTTGTTAGCCATATATTCAAAAATACTTACTAATTATGTAAAGTTGTAAGCACCTAATTAAATAACTATAGATTAAGGAATCTGGGCATGGATTACGGGTAAGCTCCAATGGTTTCTGGCTGCAGTTTAAATGATGTTGGCTTCTCCCATGTCCTACTACACATTGGAGGTGCTTCAAAGCACAGATTACCAAGGTCTAGAAGATATTTAAATTGCTAATGCTCACGTTGCCAGGGGTAATAAGATCAATGCAAAAGCATTCAAGCATTTATATTTAATTAAAATACGTAGAGCCTCCATTTGATTAATGAGCTTCTTGGGCAATATCTCTGTGGAATAATTATTGTAAAAATCCAGGGTCTTTTAAATTTGAAGGATAGTGACTCAATAAGAAAAACAAAAACAAAAAAATTCCAAATGTACTTGGAAAATGTTGTGTATCTTGTGTGCAAAATAAACTTTTCCATTAATGTACAGTGTTTTACACACAATAGACCTTCAGGTTTGATCATCAAGGCTGTTGAAACAATGGCACTATGGCTAACAATCAGTACCATACATACCAAACAGGTCCATTTACAGCCCTTGTTCATTAACCAAAAAAATGTTGAAATTTCACAGCCTTTGACAAGACCGCAGATAATTTTTTTATTAAGACTGGAGACTGATACCCCTTTTGAAAACTAAAACCCTGTTTGAAAAGAGGAGTGTGCACACAGCACTGTGCCTGTAGTGTAAGGTAATACCAAAACAAAGTGGGATCAATATAACATCTGTTCAAACCTCAGCAAATGCATAATTGTTAAAAGACAACACATAGGACTCAACAATACCAAGTAAAAACAACCGCTGCAAAAATGGACAAGATTTGTTTAGATTCCATAGAGATTGAGCATTGTATCAGCAATCGATAGTCATCACTTCTTTGCAATGGGGTGTGTATGCATGCTGTTTCAGACAAAGAAACCATTGGTGTGTGACTAATGTCAGATACATGTAGTTGTGTATGAAGCACGTGGCTACCATGAAGGAATTCTCCAAGCAATACACAATACAGCAACTCAAAACGCATGCATTTCAAATTAAATTCAATTATGAAGGCAGTGGATATACCTTAACAAAACAATTCTATGAAGGGCAATATACAGCTAATTTCCTGCAATCGTACGAGAAGAATCTCTCGGGAATCTTTGTAAGGAGCAAAATGAATAACAACATTTCCGACAATTCTTTTAGCACTGTCACAATGCACAATCATACTGATTTGGAGCCAGGCAAAGATGCACTTTCCATACAGCTGCATCTTGCTAGAGGTTTCATCTCAATATTTCCTTTTCCGAACTGATGTACACATTGAGTTCTTGTGTAGAGTCAATGAACCTCTGTACTGACGTTCATTCTATAGATTGGTTGAATGACATCATCACTGGGGCCTTTTAGGATATTTCCTTGGCTCTTTCATGCTGCCTAACTTCACAATGACATGCATACATGTAATGTGCATTGAGACTGCCTGATGTAAATTCATATACACCTGTTTTTAATTGGCAAGACAGATACCTTTTAAGAGGCAAACATACACATTTACACATGCATCTTCACATTTAAGTGTATAATGACTGTTTCTGTTGTAAGTCGTTAATAATATAAATTCACGTACTCTCTGTATATACAGTATCACATCAGCATACTCTTTGAATTAAAGAGCATGACACATATATAACATCTGTAAATAATTACCAAGGCTTTCGTGAGATATATGGGTTTTTTTGTTGGGGGGGGGGGGGATATTTGTGAAGGCTATAAAAATGCACTTTGTATAAAAATTTGTGTCCATTAACACAAATTAAAAGCCTGCTCATTTGATTATCAAAACAAGTACATGGAGTTACTTGAGAAATGGCTGTGATTTCCCACTAGAAACTGAAACTTAGCCAACTACATTGTACATACACGCTTCTCAACACAAAAACACAGACAATTCAACACCTATTCAAATGCACTCCAAGAAAATACTCCAGAAACTTAAAAGGGCAAGAGCACCATGGCGTTTTCTCCTTGGTAACGGGCACCTCAATGAGGAAATTGTAGGTTTTGACTGTAGGGCACCAAGGCAATGACCAGGGAGCATGGAGGCAATCACCTTCGTATCAGAACAGGGACAGTCCGAGGTAAATACCATCACACAGAATGTATTTAACACACTGTAACATGTGGTATTTTGATACACTTAAAAATACTGATGCACAAAAAGCGAAAAACAAAAATAATATCTAGAATTAAGAACTATTTATTGTCCCCTGCCTGTAAGTATAAGACTGCAGACCAAAACTTCCCTAAAAGAGTTCACATCAATTGGCCATCTATATTGCACCTGGATCACAATTTGTCAGAGGTCAACGCATTCTTAACACAAGCCAATAATAACATAATTCACATCACATCGGCAAGCGCACAAATGAACACAGAGAATAAAAGAGAAAACACTATACTTTCGGTTGCATATTATAGGCCATTTGAGCAGACAGATTAGCGAACAAGTAAAAACAGTATTTACCCTTGTGCAACCATTGATGTGTGGATGCAGAGCGTAGGTCAACTTGCCTTCAGTCTAGTACCCTGTGAACATTACAAGTTGAGAGATAGCAATGAGATGATGGCGTAAACATAAATCAGTGTGCCTACAGATTCCTGGTCCCACAGCCTACTGCCGCTGCAGTTCGCTCCACAATCAATACCATAGATTAAATTTACCAAATCAATGTGAGGCAAGCCGCATGCAGGGCAAAATACAATTAAAATGCGCATGGCACAAATTAATGCACACAGGCATGCCAGTGAGTCTCAAGGCACAGTGGGTAAGAGCCCTCCTGTACTGGCAAAATTTCCTTGGCGTAATTATAAAGCAGGTATTCCTAAAATGTGTTCATTATATATTCATTGAGAGGCCAATTGAGAATTAAATGTTAATTGTACGGTAAATGATGGCACTATAAATTATTACCCAACTAGTACAGCTTTTAGTTTTATTAAATTAAAAAACAATTTTTTTATTTTGTTGATTGGCTTTCACAATCAGAGCCCAAGCTTACCGCAGAATTCTGCACCTACGCTTACCTGCAAGCGCAAAATTTCGGCGCTAGACTAGAATAGTATAGAATGCCTAGTAATGACGAGTAAGCCCAATTTCCCTGCTTGCCGTAAGCACAGAATTCCCTGCTTGCATAAGCACCATTTCCTTGCAGAGCCATGAGATCGGGCCCTGCTGTGTTCATTACACATTTAACAATTAGTGTTGGTATCCTTATAATTTATATGAAAAGTAAATAGGATGGAAAATCCTTGAAGAACAAGAGTGCATTGTTGTTAAAAGTTACTTTAAAACTTAAAGTGCACATGGTCAAAAGGACCACAGTTTCAAATTTTCATCAAGAAATGTGTTTATTTTGAAGTAATTGTGCATTGGTGCATGCGCCTCCTCAAGATTTGTACTTGACATTTTTATCGATTCATTTCAAAACAATGCAAGATAAAGCAACAAAACGCAAGCCCCACACAACTGTAACTTTGGGCAGAAAAGTGTTTTTTTTTGTTAACATTTAGAGTCGAGGGACCAACACTAAATAATATTTTAGAAATAACTGGTGAACTATTGGTGAAAAATAAATAATGGTTTTTGTTATTAATAAGGCTTACTTTTATGTCTAAATGTACACCATACATTTTATGTAGATGTATCAACCCCCCAAAAACATTTATATCCTCAAAAAGAACCAACCCCCAAAAAAACATTTATATCCTCAAAAAGAACCGTTCCCTAAAAAAAAATCTTTTTAATACCAAATCGAAGCATTCAAGTGACATGCATAAAACAAAGCCTGAACCCTTATTGCTTTTTCTACAAAAAATAATCTCATACGAAGAAATTGTTACGTAATAATACTCCTTACCCAAGGGAAATATCAGTGTTGTCTTCCTAGCAAATTATAAAACATGTAAAACTCATCAAGCAATCTCAATTGCAAGATAAATAATGTCACAAACATTTTGTATTGTTTACATTCATATTTTTTGTTTCTTTTTAGACACAGAATTAATTAAAAGAAACTTTAAATCTGAAAGCCTTAGTGCATTAAGCTTTGCATTTTCAGCGAGCAATGACGTACATCTGTAAGTATAATCCAACAGATCCCCTTGGTAACAAAACCAACTACCATGTTTATTCTCTTTGTCTTTATCCCCTAATGGATTCTTAAAATACCCTGATGGGAAGGTTAAATTAATCAGTTAATTAAAAGCGATTGACAAATTCTCCCAGATTACACACACACACTGCGAGTAGCTAGGCAGACAATTGTGTGTGTGCCTTTGAATCTGTGAATAGACAAAATTAACAATTTAAATTGTCACTTGCACTAGCTCTGAATAAATCACTATTAAATTGGACAAGGTGAACAAGTTTATGGAATGTACACACTGTACATTTTTATATTCAGTATATGAATGCATTAACAACATACATCTATATTCTCTAATGTTTACCTTCTATACTAGATGCTTAATCCTCTAATGAAGAAAACAAATTATGTGCCAAGCCAACTGATTTGAGGCAGTAACTGATCAATAGACTTTAGCTAGGGCTGTAGTGTAGCCATAGCCAGCAGTGACAGGTACAAGCCAACTGATTTGAGGCAGTAACTGATCAATAGACTTTAGCTAGGGCTGTAGTGTAGCCATAGCCAGCAGTGACAGGGCAATAGACTTTAGCTAGGGCTGTAGTGTAGCCATAGCCAGCAGCTAGGGCTGTAGTGTATCCATAGCCAGCAGTGACAGGTACAATTGTAAGGACTTTACAGTATCTGGGGTCGATTTCACAAAGAGTTAGGACTAGTCCTAACTTAGGACTAAGGACTAGTCCTAACTAAGGACTAGTCCTAAGAGATATCAAAAATGTACAGCTAGTCCTACGTTAGGACTAGTAACTCTTCCTAACTCGAGCCAAGGCTGGTCCTAATAACTCTTTGTGAAATCCACCCCTGGCCAGTATCTGGTGTTGCAAATATAGCCAATTTATTGCCTATTCAGGGTGAGTACAAACAATCATTGGATGGGAGCTATATTTGAAGAAAAAAGACAAATCTTGAACAAATTATGTAAATGTTTTAGTTAGGTCATAGATTTACCTTTACAATGGTGAAAAAATGGGAATGATTGATAAAGGCGTTCCATACAAAGGTTGTTTTCAATCGGAAGGCATAAACAAAAATTGTCCTTGTCTTACTATATTTCATAGTCTATGTTTAGTCATGGAGGTAGAGTACATATCCAACATCATTATTCTTTAGGTAAGCCACACAGCAAAAATGTTCAGGCAACTTGTTGGAGGCAACCATCTGCACTACATGCAAGAGGAACACTTCGGCAGTACATTTTACTGAGAGCATCCTTTGTCCTCAAGACAGTATCAAGTAAATTAACACATGTGAATGTTTTTTCTTCTTAGAGACTGCCTGGAACTGGTTGCCTGTAAGTTGCCTTTTGTGACATGGCCCTAACAATACGAACATACAACATTGCTCTGAACTCAATGCACAATAAATTATCATCAGTCCTACATGATCACTGCTTGCTGTATGTGTGTGTAAACATTCCTGAGTCTAGTATAGCAAAATCTTTTATATTGTACTTGTCGTACGGTGTTTGGCGATCTCAAGATGACTTTGAAAACCCCCATAGGTTACCCTCATCTGGGTTGAGGGTAACAATGTAAATGATGTAGATTCATTGCAATGCTAAATAATAGGACATGTACAAACACTCAAAGAACACTGACCTCTTCTCTAAAGTGCATTTACAGTAATTGGCCGTAAGTGCAGACATGTGTATGTATTTCAACAACATCCATTCCCCTAACAGTCACACTGGATAAATCCTACTTAATTCCCCTAGTGCTTAGAGACTACTGAGAACCCATCATAATTGGGCTTTCCAAACACCTATAAGAGTATCCAGGGGCAGGTTTTCAAGTAACGTCAAACAGACAAAGATATTGGGATGGTAGAAAGATTGCTAGCTGAGGTTGTTTTCTCTGGCTCCTTAGACTAAGGTTCTATTAATGGAAAGAGATCAAGAATCCATTAGTAATGTCACATCCTCTTTGTTTTCTATACAATAATCCACATACTACTGGGAAATTACTTTGTTTATTGACATACAAGAACAGTTATGAAGATTTTTTTGCAGTCCATAAAAGCACAGGGCAAGACAATAATTAATTTTAGAGCAAACACAAGATACAACTCAATGAACATTCATGGAACTTCAAGTAAAATTTTCTAATTTCTGATAATTTTTTCTTCCTTAAAAAATATAGCCGACTCTTGTGGGGCTAAAGCCTTGCCTCCACGCTACTGTAAAATGTAGGTTTCCCCAAGGTAAACGTGAAGACTAATTTCCTGCGGAAAAGACGCCTTAATCTGACTTTTACAGGTCCCAAAAAAATCACTGCTTCTTATCTACCAGTGCGCCTCATCTAATATCGATTGAGTTCATTGTGATGATCACCATGTGAAATCTTACATTTATACTGCAAAATAATACCTTTATTTTGTCATTTTTCTTCAAATAAACCTGCGCTTTCATGTTGTGTAGTTTTAACAATCCTTGATGCTTTGACGAATGTACATGTACTGACCAAAGAACTTAGTCATTGCCATGCTGCTGCCCGCAATAATTATAATAATGTTCGGCCCAATCTTTTTTAAACCAAGCAAGCTGCAATTGTTTTACCGCACAAACTTTGTTTCAAATTTCAAAATGCTTGCGCGATCTTCTCTCTATCATAGCTTGCAACAACAAAAAAAGAGATACAAATAGCAGTCCGAAACATTGGGAAACGCATGTTTTTGCAAGCTCCTTATGTGACAATAACAACTATAAGGCTTTTTTTTTTTTTTTTTTAATCTATGAGAAGAAAATGAGCCAAAGGTAATACAAAAAATAGAAGCAATGATTTAACAAAACTACAAAATTCCCTTTATATCATCACAGTGACACCCGTGTGTCTTGATGTACACCTACGTACCAGCAGTGGATGGGTCATGGCAAGCCTGTGTCAATTAACAAATGCATAATGTTGTGCCTTGTGCGGCAATGCGCCTTAACATTGGGCCTAACATATTTTTTCGGGGGTTTAGGCACTTTATCCACAGCACCGAGCACCTTATCCACAGGAAATTACGTTACAGTTCTTTTACTAATGTTTCAAGAATACCAAATGTTCTCATCCCATGTGTTTGTTGCAAACATGAATGAATGCATGGAATGCAATCCCTTGACACAATGATCCTTTTGTTCAGTTTGCCCATCAACCTAATGAGAATTACTCAACAAGCCTGACTTATTGTACTGATTTATCATCAATGTCACTTGCTCATCACCTTTATGCTTAATTATACACCTAAACTCAAAGACCGTAGTCAACTGCAATCAACTGACTGCAATGGACTGAAGCTGTTGATCAGGCTACATGTATGTACCTTCTTGTTAGGACCAAGGTAAACTGTTAACACCTGAAGCAATGATCAGTGCTAAGGATACCATCTCAATCATTAGCTCAATACTTGTAGTACATGTATGAGTCACTTGCCTCTGGTGTGCTCATTTCTTATTAGGAGTTGTAAGTGTTAGTTATTTCGCTGTTATTGGAAGATTTGTGAGCATCTTCAATAGACAGATCATATACATAATGAACACCAAACACAAGGAGTAATGTATAGTGCATTAATTTCAATAGGTTCTGAATTCTGACATTTATAAAGAACATTATTGTGTAAACACACGGCTGTGGCTATAAGTGGCTGTACAGTGTACCTGTAGCTAACGCTTTGAACAAGCAGAGCGGATGTGGCTACATATTTGCTTTTAATGTACTCACAGTGAGCAATATAGCGTACAGTGGTGTGGCTCCTAAAGTGATCCCACAAGGACAACAATCATGAATCAAACTACGGAAAGTTATAGCAAAACTACCGATGATCGAGTTGCATGGGAATTAGACACATTTCATTTGAAGTACATCGACAGTCCAATACATGGGATGCAAATAATGGTTAACAAATTTGAAAACAAAGAAGAGACTGCATAAAAAAACTTAAAATTTTCCAAAATTTGTCAATCTCATTTGGGAATTTAGAATGTTTCAGAAGTTTTGAAATGCTTTAAAGCATCTTAAAAAAAAAACTTGAATATTTCAGAAAATATCCTCGAGAAAGACCAACTCAAAGTTAGATGCTAGGGCTGTTGTGCTGATAAATAAGTGTTTGACTTTAACACTACTAAACACGCTGCAGTAAATGCTAATATCATCAGCATAATGTGTTTAATATGCATGGAGCATTCAATACGCAGTGCTCATGAAAAGATTTCGGAGTACATGTAGAAATATATCTCAAGGCTGTTGACGAATCAGAAGCAAGGATTCTAGTTTGTTCGAGGATACACGTACATCACACACTGGGGATGTGGCTTCAGGAGTCCAATCAATGGACTCCAAGCATGGTACATGCACAGGCATTTATAAAAACATGTAGAAAGGGTGGGGCTAGTATTCATCTGTTCATCTGTACACTGTACATTAGGGAGAGGTGATGTTAGTAATGGGTGTCTGTGTATTGTGTTTTGCAGCATACATGTACTAACTGACAATCTGGGGGAGTGGCTTCATACATAATACTGTGCATCACACTCAGGGTGTTTGGTTTAAATGCATTGTACATACATACACAATTAAAGAACATAAGAACCACTGTTTTAGTGTCAGTGGGCAGGGCTTAAAGTTTGCACAAGAGCCATGTTCATGTCAACATAAACCATAAGGCCTTTATAGGCAAACTCGGTGGTCTAGTTGGTATGACACTGCTCTAGAAGTGCAAAGGTCATGGGTCTGTATCCCACCCAAGTAATATGCCTGGTGATTTTTTTCACAGAACTCGGGTAAGTATAAAAAATACAGTGCTAACACACATCGGTGTATATGGAGTTATAATCAAAATTTATAACCTTGGTAATATTGCAAAACATGTCAGCAATCCCAACTTCAAGATCAAAATACACATAATAAAATGTATTAAAGTACTTGTCAAGATTTTAGGCTACTCTTCACAAACCATGTTGTTTGTATCAATTCACCAAGGTGTAATCATGACTGTCAAATGTGACTTGGGACCCAGCCTGTAATGCATGCTGTGCCAATGAAATTACAACACGATGCAATCTCTCAGGGATGAGAGTCATTGCTGACAAACACGATGCAATCTCTCAGGGATGAGAGTCATTGCTGACAAAAAGGTCTGAAACTGGCATCCAGATCTTAGGAGGTACAATCAAATAATATAATTTCGCCTGATTTCTTTCCACCTTTTTATAAAATAGATTCCAATTATCCATTAGGGGGAAAAATTATGCTTTGTTCAGGGCAGACTTTCAAAAGTCTGCAAAAAAACAATATCTCATCTCTGATCTTCTAAGCTGACTTGAAACTTCATGAAGTCAATACAGATCAGACCTGTGTAGAAATTGACAAGTGTGACAAGGCCTACGAGTAAAAGCCAGTGGGAGTGCATCTATGTATTGACGTGACTGTACATGATACATTTCCTTCTAGAAGACTGAACAGAATGGGGGTGTGGCTAAATGAACGGTCTGCCCCACAGCCACTACAATTGCACAGTGGGTGTGGCTACCTGTGCCTGTACTAATGCTATCTGTAAACAGCTAGTACATTGTACATGTACATCACATCACATCAGTAAAAGGGTGGTCACTTGTGCAAACTTAAACGGTATTTATTCATAGACTTTTGCTTTTATTAAGTGGGTGTGGCTAACTTGTGCAAATGAAGCCTAAAAAAGTACAATAATAGTGGATTTTGGTTCAAAGGGCAAATTTGCAAACTGTTTTACAGTACATGTGCATGTAAAGCACAACATAGATATTATTTTTTTAATGCAAAAGGCAAAGCTACACAAGGAGCTACCACAACAAATTGTGACAGGTTGCTCGATTAATTGATTGATCAGTATGCTTTATCCCATAAAGTGTCTACAAAACCAAAAGAAATTTGACTACTGCTTAGTCCTTGCAATTAAACGTCAAGCTCAATTTCTGTGTGAACACAGTCACATTTTATTTGAGTTGGGTTGCATACGTCTGTGGTAGAAACTGTACTGCAAGTATGAAGGCATGTAGATTGGTTTGTTCCTCAAAGCGTTATAACAGGATTGATTTGGACTGCAGGAAGCACAATAACGGAAACACAAGTACTAATCCACTGCCATACAGTATGAGAGTAGGACTTAAAGACTACAATGTGTAACTTGCGAGAAAGAACCAAAGACTAGTGCACATCACATATAATATTCACCTTCATATTATAGCTGTACATTGTACAAAATAATGTGGTCATAATGTTACTGGTAGTGCCACTGCAAATGTAATCTAGTATCACTAAATCATGTGACATCAATTGACATTAAACTCAAGAAAAACACCATGGGAGCAATGAAATAAAAGTTTGTTGTCTACAACTTGTAGAATTTCATTGGAACTAAGAATTACACATTGTTATGGTGTTTAATACCATCAGCCAAAACTATTGTAACGCTCTTGAGGAAAGAATGGAATATCAAATGATATCTTATGAAACTAGAGTCTGCATGACACCAGGCTTGGAATTTCATCTACATATGAGAGGGAAGTACTTCCATTAAATAATAAAAAAGTCTATGGGAAACTCCTGAAGGGGCACCATGGCCACAACGGAGGCCATGCCCTCCATTGCATCCATGTATTTCCAGGCCTGTGACACAAAAACACAATAGGTAATGTGCACATTACACAATCAAACATACAATCACTTTCAATGCAGAGAATTGTGGAATGCCATCATCAGTACTCAAGTCAGTTAATGCACATGAGTGTACTATCTCTTTCTCCTCACTGAGAAACTTCTTTCAAGAGAATCTGATGACCCAAAAGAATTTTGAAAACATTCCGATTTAAAGAAAATTCATAAGAAATCACATGCTGAAACACCAAGTTTGCCTACACAGACAGCCCAGCCCTGATGATGCTTTGTTCTTAAAAGGAAAATTCCTAAATAAAGGCGCCTCAAAGAGGGAATTTAAATTTCCACTGAAACATTTCAAAGAGCACCACGGCAATGACAAGGGGTATGGCGGCTCTTGTCTCCGTGTTGAACTAGCATCAGAGTTTCATCTGCAGCTGTTGAAGCATCTTGACTTAGCAAGGGGGATTTGAACCCCTCCTCCAACCCAATGACAATAACAATAATAAAACACACAGTGGACAGGTGATGGCAAATGAAGAAAGAAATTGCAGCTTGGAGATGGGAATGGGAAATTCCCAACCCAACATCTCTGTGCTCTTTATCATATGGTGCGTTTGTTCACAGCGGTGGTATGGATTATGCATACCACACTCTGGATCTTTTTTCAGGGTGACCCCCACCCCCTTAACATTTCTGTCTAGACGTAGTCAGTCCTGGTAATTCTATTCACGATGATGACAATGAAATAATGTACGGCTGGTGATTTCAATTTTCTCATCTTAGACAACACAAATACGCACAGGCCTTGGATACAGAGGATGTTTGTAGACCTGAATATAGCATTGGAAATGCACAATATTATCAATGCAAGAAGACATGCCATGCTACACCCATATTCTGCTTCTCTGGTGCACTATTTCCAAAAGATGCCACATTGGCCTATAACATGTACCTACTTCAATGAATCAGAGTCATGGAATGTATTGTAATATGACAGGGTAGATGTTAGGTTGTTGTCTTGCAGTGGACAGAGAAACCACATCAAACATGCATGCAGAATGTGCTTGATCTCTTGTAGGTTGTTGTAAGGCATAATTATTTACAACTTACTAATTGTCATGTCATGTGAATTTTCTACAGAAAATATGAGATAATAGAACAAAATGGATTATGCTCTCTTAGTCGTGGGGCATGTAAATTACATGAATACTGATTGCATTCATTGGTCATAGCTACAGAGCATGATTCTAGACACAGCTACAGAGCATGATTCTAGACACAGCTACAGAGCATAATTCTAGACACAGCTACAGAGCATGGTTCTAGACACAGCTACAGAGCATAATTCTAGACACAGCTACAGAGCATGATTCTAGGCACAGCTACAGAGCATGGTTCTAGACACAGCTACAGAGCATGATTCTAGACACAGCTACAGAGCATGATTCTAGACACAGCTACAGTTATGTCAACAATTTACAACATATTCTTCATTTAACAGTCCTTTTGTACACTTTTTTGCACCCAGCCAACTCTAGGTATTCATGAGTGGTCCTGTAGAGCTGACCTTCAAAATAATCGAGGGTCCAACATCAGATCTGGACACTTTCGAAGTGTCATTGGCAACTTAGCAAAACTAAACAGTATCTAATTAAACAATAATCTTGTTACATCAATGAATTGAACATTGGCGGCTCAAAATAATGCGTTAAACACCTTAAAATCAACGGAAGTTTGTAACAATACTAATTGATTGAAAACCTTTTGCCTAGAGTTTAGGTTGTTGGGTAACCTTTGTTGCTCATGTGTTTGTACATACGTGTATGATCGCAGAAAAAACATCCCTTTCTAGCTACACAAGATCCACAAGCCAACCCTGGTCAAGACTGCATGATTGTACAACTGTGCCTGGGGGTCTAGCTGAATCATTTCCCATTGATCAGCCATTGATCAGTGGTCACCAACAGGGAATTAACTTCACAAAGAGCTGTTGATAGTTACATTCAGGTCAAAGACCATTTAAGGAGAGTACAATTGATTAGAAATTTTCCATTGTTACCAGTTTGAATAAGTTTTGCACCAACCTGCACCAACCTGCACCAACCAGGTAGGGCAAGTTGCCAAAACTTGCATGGGTGTACATGTATTGTACATGCTGTTAAATATAGTACATGTTTAACAGTTAGTACTTGCCTTGCAATGGGCACACTATCACAACGCTAGTAGTACTGGGCAGGGCTTTTGGGTCAAAAAGTACAATTTGATTTACATGTTGTTGTCTCTTTTCATTTCTTTTTAACTGCCTGTACTGAGTTCCTCAACATCAGCAATAATTAAACTGAAGAAAGTGGAACATGAATTGTTAATCCAGAACTTTAAATGTCTATTCTTTTTAATCTTAAGAGAAATCTTTCCAATCTTAAAACGAGAGATTGTATTCCCTTATCAATTTGCAGTAGTCATTACTCCTAGTGCAAGGACCTAGTCTTCACTGCGTGTTAATGACTGGGTTGATGGTTTGCCACTGTCAGTACCATGAAGGGAAGACTGGCCAGCTCCTCACACTTGCATTAAATCATCATGATTTTTGGAGGCCTATTTCACAGATATTTTTGTAATAATTTTCAAATAATGTAACAAGAGCTGGCCATGCATTCTTTAGGATGTATATTTTTTGCATGTGACCTAATCTCTACACACGTGTTTTAAGAACCAAGCTACACATTATCAAATAACATCACCGTAAAAAAAGAAATGCTTTGATTGGTGTTCATCCTAATGCTTTAAGTATTTAATATGTTGGTTTCATGCACGTGGTACATATGCAATGTGCAACAAAAGTGCATCAAGAAAACAGTTGATTATGACAGTTCCCAGCACAAGAAGCACATTTATAACTTTTACAATAATATTAATAAAAGCTTGTTACGGGACCAATTATTCGCTTGTTTACAGATCAGATGTTGATACAACCCCAATCCCCATGTGAACAGTCATAAGGTGTTTATTAATTTGCTTTCATACTCACAACTTGTACTTTATTGACTTGTTTATCCGAATTATGGAATTCTAATATTTGAACCTTAAATAACAAAATTGTGTTTCTACACATGTTCAGACTTCCATGTGCAACACTTCGCTTCCTTCAATTTAGTATTCATTGAAGTGTTAGAAAATTTGTGGAAATATTTACTTGCATTTCTGATGTCTTGTCACCTATCATGTACTTGTAGGATGTGTACAGTGTACATGATACAAAACATTTAGGACAAGTAAAATAAATAACATGTTGCTCTTCCGAAGTTTTTGAAAAGTTGGAGAGGGTGGTCCTTGTTGTTTTTTATTTTCAAATGTTTTGTTATTTTTTCAAAATGGCAACCATGTCAAAGATGGCCGCAATGTCGTATTTGAAGATGGTTTTATGGTTTTACGGCATGTCCTCCAATTCAGTTTAAAGTCAATATATATATATATTTTCTTTCCAAGAGTGCTTGCTTTTGCTCCAAAATTATTCTGTGTGTGGCATCGCGTCCTGGTGCAAGATCTATGGCAAAATGTTTCAAAGAAAATTAAGATTTTCCCAAGATCTTTGCGTTGGGGAAACAGCAATGTTTTAGGCCTACATGAAAGAAAGATGATGAAATTGCTCAATAAAAATAAAGGACTCATTTGGCAGGAGTTCTGCAAGGCGACAAGCTGGCTCCGTTTGTATTCATCATTGTACTTGACTACGCCCTGAGACAAGCCCTCAAAGAACACGAGGATCTAGGCTTCACCATCACCCCAAGAAAGTCTAGAAGAATTGGCCCAGTGACCCTCTCTGACCTAGACTTCGCAGATGATATAGCCCTACTGTCTGACAACATCATAGAGGCACAAGAGCTACTCAGCAGAGTTGAGTCGGAGTGTGAGAAGGTTGGTCTCCATCTCAATGCCAAGAAGACGGAGTATATGGTATACAACATTGGGGATCATGCTCCACTTAAGACCTTCGGAGGTTCATCACTAAAGGAGGTGGACGACCTCAAGTACCTCGGCTCAAGGATGCAGAGCACAGAGAAAGACATCACAGTCCGTAAGGCGCTTGCATTGAAAGTTCTCCATGACATGAAGAAGATCTGGACATCTCAGCTCTCTAAGGGTTTCAAAGCTGAGATTCTTTCATACCCCAATAGAAACATTCCTGCTAGCTGTATGGGTGTGAGTCTTGGACTCTCACAAAGGCATTGACCAAATCTATCAATGGTTGCTACACCAGGATGCTACGGATGGCACAGAATGTCTCCTGGAGGGATCACATCACCAACCTGGAGCTCTATGGCTAGGAAATACATCGCGATATTGTGATACTAAATTTATATCGCGATATATCGCAATATATCGCGATATATCGATATTTCGATTAAAACCAAATTGAACCGATATCGTAATATATCGCGATATTCGATAATATCGTGATATCGCCCAAGCTTACTACATGAAAGATTTTAACGAGGATTTGGTATAAGACACCCACACACTCCTATGCCTCAAGCCTGGTTCATCTGACACGAACAATTTGTGACGTCAAAGTTCATTCGCAGGAATTATGAACCAGGCTTTACACTATGTTGAAAATTGTACCTTGCATTTATGCCTGGCAGAGTTGGCATAATCAAACTAATTAGGGTAGGGTTAGGGTAAGGTTTAGGGTATACAGGACATGTCCACACGTGTCTAGTGTACACACACTGGTACCCTGTGTGAGCTTCGTGGCTCCCAGACGCGTTGACATATGTTTTGTACATAAAACACTGATTGGGTATTTTTTCTTTGCTGGATGAACATGTGCATATAATTCTCCACGTTTCGTCCTGGGAAAACTAATAATTTTATGCGCACGATCGTCACGAGAGTGGTAAAACGGGAAAGATGGGGACTGAATTACAGAAAGAATTTTAAAAAAAATTAAAAATTGAGATTGTTGAGTGGACTTCCTGGACCATTTCCTGGGTCAATGAGAGTTCAAAAATGCGTAGAGCCTTATTTCGGCGCAATTTGATTTAAAAAAAAAAAAGCGATTAAACCTCATATCGAAATGCCAAAACCCCCTTGTTTGTGTTGTGAGACATGTCAACCAATGACTCGAGGTTCGTGGAGACGATAGCAGAATGAACCTCATAGGGGATAGTTTTAGGAGTAATCGTTGACCAGGCTCTAGCCCAGGTTGGACTCCTCCGTTGCATGCAACGCGACTGAGTCCAGGGTATTAAGGTCCTACACCATTGCGAAAAAAATTCACAAATCTGTTAAAAATATTTCTACCCAACTCAGGAATCTGAACTTTTACTCACATGTTCCTTGTAGTTGGAACTCAAAGAGGGCATTATTTAAAATAGTTGAATTTTCTCCTTTGGTGTTAATATTTTGTGACAAGAAAATTGAAATTGACGTTTCCCATCCCACATCGTGCGCTAACTTCCGTGTAAACACTTTCTTGCACTGACTACTGGCGGCGCCATCAACTTGCATCAACCACCCACTACGTGTTCGGATAATAGTCAGCGAGCAATTTACACAAAGCGCAGAACATAGTATACCGAGCATAGACGTCTTGTGCCAAGACTCCATGTGCTGGAAGCGTACAGATGAGGCTATGAAATTGGCGTATGCTAAGTGGCCTCATCTTTCCTAGGAAAAAAATATGGGCGCTCAGGAAAGCACCCTCTGTTGTCCGTCCATATGTACAAGAAGAAGCCCTGTGAAAAAGCAAGATGTCAGCAGACGGCTTTGCTGCTTATAAATATTTTTTTAAGGAAAAAATTCGCTTTGTAACCGAAATTCAACCTGAAACTTATAAAAATTCTATTTGAGCTGTAGTACTTTCCAGTTTTATTATGCCTCCTGGATTTTAAATGTGTATTGAAGGAGTTGAAGGTGAGTTGATGGCACCTACCAAGTTGACGGCGAATAGCGGCAAGACAACGCACTGCACTCAAAGCCATGCGCACTTGGGCTCTTACTATCCATTGGTACATGATGATCCACATCCCCAGTGCAGAACTTCGACATATTTTCGGAAATATTTTCTTCCATGGATATATTTGTTGAAAAAGTTTCCGTATGGCGCCGCCACTTTTCATTCGATATGAAATAATATAGTATCTAATTTACCTCAATGAGATATCGTTTTTTCTAAAAATGAGTGAAAAAGCGGTGGCGCCATACGGAAAGTTATCCTATTTGTTAGCTGTAAACTCGTTGAAAATATAGTGAGGGACACTATGAATATATGAACGATATTTCAACTTCTCAAATCAGGTAAAAAAAGTCAAATTTGTGTTTGCATTGTAAAGAACCTTTATAATTCCCAGGACATAAGTACAGTGGCGCTGATCTTAATCTAAGTTCTATTCTATTCTATTCTATTTTTATTAACTAACTGGATAACTTTCCGTATGGCGCCACCACTTTTTCACTAATTTTTACAAAAAGGGATATATTGTATCATTATCAATCAGGTAAATTAGATAGGCCTACTATATTATTTCATATCGAATGAAAAAGTGAGTGGCGCCATACAGAAACTTTTCCAAGTTATTATTTTAATACAAAAAGATAGCTATACTCCATGCTTTTTTAACCACTCTACAAACAAATCAGTCACCAGCAGCATGAGCAGTGTTAGCCCACCTTGTTGAGCTGTACATGTATGTAAATGGCTCCGCTTTTAACATCGGTCTCATCACTGTCGCCATCACCGTAATGGCGACAGTGATGAGACCGAGGTTAAAAGCGGAGCCATTTACAGCTCAACAAGGTGGGCTAGAGCAGTGTGACAGTGACACTGCCGAGTGCTAAAAAAATTTACACGAATCTTGTCTTCGATTAGTATAAATAAGGTTCAGATCAGGAATAAAGCAACAAATTATTATCTTTTCTATCGAACGTCAGATTAACACTAAGTTTGGGTTGAACCAAGGAGTCCGTGCAAAACGTACTCACGTACTCTACCTACCTTTCAAAAACTGTCAGTTGCATTTCTTTTAAAATGTCTTGGTTTTCTTGAGGGGCTGTTGTTCTGCGATCGACTTGAATAATTTCTTCATCCATGAGGTCTGTCGATTTATTGCTGCTCTGCTGCTCGCTGTCAATTACCTAGACTGGTACCTGATTTTAAAAGTGTTTGTAACGTACACCGAACTCATGAGGATTCTAGAAACTATACTGAAATTGCGGACTGCATGCTTCAATTAAAAATTCATAAACATGCTCAAGTCAACCGACTTCTTAAAATAGGACACACTTGGGACATTCTTCTTCTTCTTCTTCCATTCAAGTGTTGCTTCTATGAATTTTCTACATGTATTCTAATTCACAAAACGAACTGTCAGGGATTCTGGCTGAATACATTGTTGGTTCGTTTAATTGTTTAAAAACAAACAATAATAGCATAAAAACATTCTTACAGAAATAGAGGGCGCCCTGTGAGTTTTTCTTATCAAGAGGCCTAGGCACTAATTTCATGAAGCCTCGATAAGCACAACAAATTGTTTAGCATGAAATTTCTTCCTTGATAAAAACAAAATTACAAAATTTTAATTTTTTGCTTCTCACTGGCGTTCAGCTGTTGTTTGCTTATCCTGAAAATCACGTGGAATTTTGGTGGGTAATCCTGTTTTTATCAAGGAAGAAATTTCATGCTAAGCAAGTTTTTGTGCTTACAGGCTTTATGAAATTGGGCCCTGTGGGCGCAAGAATTTGATAAGCACAGACAAATATTACCATGGCGCATCGCTCCATGATAAGCACAGACAAATATTACCATGGCGCATCGCTCCATGATAAGCACAGACAAATATTAGCATGGCGCATCGCTCCATGATAAGCACAGACAAATATTACCATGGCGCATCGCTCCATGGTAAGCACAGACAAATATTACCATGGCGCATCGCTCCATGATAAGCACAGACAAATATTACCATGGCGCATCGCTCCATGATAAGCACAGACAAATATTACCATGGCGCATCGCTCCATGATAAGCACAGACAAATATTACCATGGCGCATCGCTCCATGATAAGCACAGACAAATATTACCACGGCGCATCGCTCCATGATAAGCACAGACAAATATTACCATGGCGCATCGCTCCATGATAAGCACAGACAAATATTACCATGGCGCATCGCTCCATGGTAAGCACAGACAAATATTACCATGGCGCATCGCTCCATGATAAGCACAGACAAATATTACCATGGCGCATCGCTCCATGGTAAGCACAGACAAATATTACCATGGCGCATCGCTCCATGTTAAGCACAGACAAATATTACCATGGCGCATCGCTCCATGATAAGCACAGACAAATATTACCATGGCGCATCGCTCCATGGTAAGCACAGACAAATATTACCATGGCGCATCGCTCCATGATAAGCACAGACAAATATTACCATGGCGCATCGCTCCATGGTAAGCACAGACAAATATTACCATGGCGCATCGCTCCATGATAAGCACAGACAAATATTACCATGGCGCATCGCTCCATGATAAGCACAGACAAATATTACCATGGCGCATCGCTCCATGATAAGCACAGACAAATATTACCATGGCGCATCACTCCATGGTAAGCACAGACAAATATTACCATGGCGCATCGCTCCATGATAAGCACAGACAAATATTACCATGGCGCATCGCTCCATGATAAGCACAGACAAATATTACCATGGCGCATCGCTCCATGGTAAGCACAAACAAATATTACCATGGCGCATCGCTCCATGATAAGCACAGACAAATATTACCATGCGCATCGCTCCATGGTAAGCACAGACAAATATTGCCATGGCGCATCGCTCCATGATAAGCACAGACAAATATTACCATGGCGCATCGCTCCATGGTAAGCACAGACAAATATTACCATGGCGCATCGCTCCATGATAAGCACAGACAAATATTACCATGGCGCATCGCTCCATGATAAGCACAGACAAATATTACCATGGCGCATCGCTCCATCATATTACTTAATCCACCCATATTTTGCCTGGTATTGAAATTTGCCAAGTGGTACTTTCTGCTTACAAATAGCTTTATGAAATGGACCCAATTCCCATGAAAATATGCTAATTACATTCACACATAATAATAATAATAAATAATAATAACCACCAGCTCTTATATAGTGCAAAGTTTTTCAACAAGCGAGCATTGAGAATGGGGTAATTTAAATTCTAATGACACAGAAACAAAACTAATTTTTCTTTTTTATTACTCGAGTAAACTTGAATTAACAAATGATAAATAAAGTCAATAATGAACTTATGGTAAACTATATCTGATAACCGCTCTCCTGACAGCACATTATCTCAAACAATGCCCTCATTGTGATCAAAGAATGAACTCAAACTCATTGGCCAATTTATGCATTGCCAGCGACTAGGTGCAGCTTTCCATTGTTTGACCTTCCTACAATGATGGTGACTGCAAGAGGTTTGAATTCTTTCCTCCATGAATGGACTTGTCACAAAGGTAAAACAACTTAGAAGATGCTAGGTCAAAATTGTTGCTTAAAGCAATTTAAGTTTTAAATAATTCTTGTACAAAAGTGGAAGTTTATTAGAATGTGGAATACATCATTGTCATGATCCAGACATTATTTCACATCTCAGCCATGTAGGCTACAAACAATATTGCATGTTTTAAGTAAATTTTCACTGTTCAGGGTGTATGTGAGAGTTGTTGTGCGTTTTGAAATTGCATCATCTATCAAATTTTATTTAGAGAAAAAGCTATTTAAAAAATCCTTCAGGCCAACTTAAAGTGCACTGCAGATACACATTAAATTAACTAAAAACCTCTGACTCAAAAAATGCATTCTTTGTGATAAACAGGTTAGAGAGGGCATTTGACATTGTTGGAAATTACTCAAAGTAATTGTTACCGTAAAAACTCAATTATGTTGTTGATTGTGAGAGACAGCTCCCTCTGAAGTAATGTAGTTTTTGAGAAAGAGGTAATTTCTCACTCAAATATTCAAAGTCTTCAGGCTTGAAAGCCTTATTTAGGCATCTGAGAATCACACAAAAGCTCCTGTGTAAGGTTGCTACAAATTCTCCTAAGGAACTAACAATCAAGTATGTTATGATATAGCTTGGAATATCTGTTGAGTATAAAACATGGAAGTGAATAACTGTACCAATAGGTCGCCCTATCCACTGGGACATGATCCAAGTTTTATTATTGAAAAGGGCAACATCATAGTTACGCTTTCAATTTAATATTACATGTTACTAAGCCCCAGCAGTGCCCAATATCAATTATGTCAAGCGTCATTTTTTCAAAAACACGAACGATTGGTCACAACTTGACTTTTCACCAAAGATATTTTACTGTGTTGTTTCGGGACCTCAAACTCTAATTCTGAGGTAGGTCTCAAAATCAGATTCAAATATTTGAGTGGAAAATTACTTCTTTCTTGAAAACTACGTTACTTCAGAGGGAGCCATTTCTCACAATGTTTTATACTATCAACAGCTTTCCATTGCTTGATACCAAGTAAGTTTTTATGCTAACAATTGATTTTAGTAATTACCACTGCCTTTAAAATCACATGGTGTATATTGTTACCAGTGTTTACTCCTAATTTCTTCTTTTAAAAAGATACAAAATACATAGTAGTCTGATAATGTCACACCAGCCCCCAATTACATGGCTCTGCTTACCGCCCAATTCTGCACTCACGATCACCATTCTCTGCTTGCCCGCATCTCTGCGCTAACTGTGTAAGCGAGGGAATGCATAGTAACGTGAAGTGCACACTAGCCAAAATTCCCCGCTACCTGTAATATACATGTATGCTTGATGTAAGCACAGAATTCCCTGCTTCTACAAGCGTTAATTCTTTGCTTAATATGGTAAGCATAGCCATGAAATTGGGCCTGTTAATATGGAGAATACTCTTGTTGATATGTACATAATCTACAGGCTCCAACACGCTGACCCTAGACTACTCCTTTGTCTCAGTCAATGAGTCTGTGACCCAACTGGTTGCTGAGCTTGTCAAGTTTCCAATTCTTTCTGGTGTTGTTACTAAGTAATCAAAAGACCATTTAATTCCTGGAGAAAAACAGCACAGGGATAGAAAATCTTAGCAAAGTGTGCATCAATCATTACTCCAAATCATACATGATCAATGATAGCAACATCATTGGCAGTTACTTTATCTCTTTAATGTGAGTTATACAACATGACCTTACAAACCAACTGCTCAACTGTTTAAATTGACAAACAAACAAACAAACAAACATTTAGTGTCCTTCACTCTTTGGAAAGAATTAAAGAAGAAAAAAACACCCTTGCTGCACAAGTTGTGTGCTTTCAGATGTTTGAATTCGAGGCCTCAGCAATATTTAAGTTAGTAATAACTTCTTTCTAAAAAAATGATGTTACTTCAGAGGGAGCCATTTCTCACAATGTTTATACTATTAACAGCTCTCTATTGCTCATTACCAAGTAAGCTTTTATGCGAACAATTATTTTGAGTAATAACCAATAGTGTCTAGCCATCGATTTCACCAAACTCTTCCGAACTTAGGATTAATCTTAGGACTTAGGACGGGTTCAGTTCCGTATCCAAATACGTAGGACGCATTGAACCCTTCCTAAGTTAGGACGGGTTACTCGTCCTAACTCGAGTTAGGATTAATCCTAGCATTTCGTGAAATCAGCTGCAGTGCCTTTAACTGATTCAACAATTTTTTTTAACCTTTTATAGAAAAGTTTTAACTTTCTGGGAGTCAAGACTTAGAGCAATGCAATTGTTGCTGCATCATAATCTATTGAATAGATGTTTGCCCAAACATTTTGCACTGAGTAGATTTTCTAATGGGAAGTGAGCTTAAGATCTATGTTTGTATTTTAAAGGAACACGTTGCATTGGATTGGATGAGTTGGTCTATAAAAAGTGTTTGTAACCGTTTATTTTAAAAAGCATATGGTTGGAAAGTTGTTTTAAAAGTAAAATACAATGATCCATACAAATTTGCCTCGAAATTGCATGGTTTTCCTTTTACTTTGTGAACTATCACGGTCGGCCATTTATGGGAGTCAAAAATTTGGCTCACATAAATGGCCGCCCGTGTTAGTCTACGATGTAAATAGAAAACCGTGCAATTTCGAGGCATGTTTGTGTGGATCATTGTATTCTACTTTTACAATATCTTTCTACCCATGCATTTTATAACAAACGGTTACAAACGCTTTTCAGTGACCAACTCGCCCGATCCAAGGCAACGTGTTCCTTTAAGCTCACACTTCTCAAAACTATGTGATTTGTGCAGTCATTTGAAATACACCGAATACACCATAACGAGGAGAATTCAATTGATGCCTCTAGTGAAACACTACACATTTGTAAGACATTTTAAAAATACAATAGAGACAATACTTTGACTGTCTTTCAACAAACCTGAATTCCAACCATTTCTCAATTGTTGCGATATTCCTTTGGCAGAAGGGATCTAGAAATAAAGAGAGAAAATGAGAATATTTCAACTTTTTCCTGTTTAGCACCATCATAGTGTAATGCGCATTGCCAAGCAGTTAGCTGTCTGCTTTAACTTTCTGTTTCTTTTTATAATCTGTTACGGGCATGCAAACTGAAGTCTGATAGACAAATGTTTAAAGCCAGACTTGTAAACACTCCGATTTTATTCTGTCATGGGTTCAGATCGAGAGAATGTATTTTGATAGTGTTTTATAAATTATGCATTCAATTGATATCATTGTATTGGTACTCATTTTTGACCAAAAAGTATTAAAAAGTTGTTTCATTTTTCCCAAACCCATCCTCCTCTCTTGTTCATTGAAATGCTCAACCTCTAATCCTTGACATAATAAATAAATTAAAACTAGGGAGAACCCAATCTAGTTGTGACAGACATGTGACATTAAACGGACATGTTGCCTTGAACAGGGCGAGTTGGTCCCTAAAAAAGTGGTGTAACTGCATGTTATGAAATGCTTTTTGGTTAGAAAGATGTTTTAATACAATGATCCACACAAATATGCCTCGAAATTGCATGGTTTTCCATTTACTCTGCGCACTAACACGGTCAGCCTTTTTGTGGCGTCAAAATTTATTTTGACTCCACAAAATGGTGTGCCGTGTTAGATCACGGCGTATTATTTGTTTGGATCATTGTATTCTACTTTTAAAACTTCTTTCTAACCATATTATAAGCATTTCATAACAAACCGTTACAAACGTTTTTGTATTATAGACCAACTCGCTCGATCAAACGCAACATGTCCCTTTAACGATTTCTATCAGTGTCAGTTCACCGCTCTTACAAAAAATAATACAAAATGATTGCTTACTTGTTGCAAGTATTCCTCTTGATTGGGAATACTGTATGTGCTTGTAAGATTCTTGAAGGTATTGGCACTATCTGATGATCCACTCCAGATTCCTTGATCTACAGTTAGGTAAACTGCACCAGCTGCAATGGCCAACTTGCCAACACCCCTGGGAGAAAAACCAAACTATGTAGTCAGAATATTGTTAATAACAAAGTAATGGGTTTTTATACAGCGCCTTTCCAGACTGCGCCTTTCACAAAATCAGAGCGCTTCACTGCAAAGCCTTTGTAGCAAAAGCTTAACAGAAATAGAATAAGACTACAAGGAAGGCTCTGAGCGAAGCTTTTTGAAATTTGAATGGAAGAAGGGTCTCTGGTGTGAAAAGGTAGTGGTGGGTTCCGTTCCCAAGGGTCGGCTATAGAACAAGTCTTGTCACCTGTACTATAAGATGTAAAGTTAAACATGTAAATGGGAGGTAGGCTATAAAAGCTAAAGACTGAGGCGGCAGCCTAGCTGGGAAGTGAAATTACAGTAGGTCAACCAGGTAGGGAGGAGCTATGCAATTTAAGCCTTTTTGAGACATGGCAGACACAATGCTACACAACTACATGTATAAGGTTTGGGTAAATTGGTGTGTACAAACAGTTGTATACTCCTATCAAGTCCACCACACCTCAAAAAGGCTTATGCTTGCTTGCACTTGGACAGATTGGTATGGCGGGAGGCATGGGCATGATGATGATTAGCCCCACTTGTGTGGCCAAGGATAGCAGTCAGCTATCCTTAGCAACACAAGTCACAAGTGGGGCTAGATGATGATGGGAGGAGGGATATTATATCGCAACTAGATTGGATGGAGCACTTTTGTTGTCACTCTTCGTTTGCTATTAAGGATTATGTAAATAAAAGGTGGAGTACCAACAAACATATGAGCATATAATGTACATGAGAATTGACTTTAACCCCTGCAATTACGCCGTCAACGAAGAGTGTGGACACTTTAATTTAAAAATTTAAAACAGCGGCAGTGTGTGTGGACTGTGAACTTTGTGTGGTGCCGTTTTAACTTTTATTTATTTATTTTGTTTGTTCCTGGTGTCATGTGTTTTCAGTAGGATAACAGGAAAATTGTTCACAATCAAAAACAATTTTTTTTTTTTCAAATCATCTATCCAGTTTTTTAACAATAACACTTTCACTTTATGGTGTGTTGAAATTTTTTAAGTTTTGGTTTTACGTTGCGAGAGACAGTCCGCCATTAACAGTGCTTATGTATGCACGACATTGGAGCAACGTCATATGTTTTCACACCTTTCATTGGTTGATATTTTATTGAATATTCAGAAGCTAGTATAGCGTGCAAAATAAATCAATTACTACTTAACAAATTTAATAACATTTTTGTCCCAAGGCATTATGGCTACTTTATTAGAATCCAGAGATATCATAAGGCATGAAAGTAAAACACCCCACCCCCCCCCCTTGATGCACTCACACTTCATAACTGTTAACAATCAGTTTTCCCCCATTTCAGACCAGTAACTTTTGGTTTCAGGAGATAATAAACCAATCTATGATGTTTTCTCTTTAATGTAGACTTAATATTTATTACACTTATCGGAATTTATTACAGTATACATGAGTAAAAAAAACAATTTTTTGTCATTTTCACTTAAAATATTTTAATATTTTCCCCACATTTGCTCACCATAGAATCCCAAATAGTAACCACCTCACGTGATCAATCTAGTGACTAAAGCAGAATGAAACTCAATCTAGCAGATAGTAATTTTGTTTTGAACTTTCGAGGTTGGATGATGTTTCTTTGACTCATTTGAATGTTGGCATAATAATGCACTAAAAATTAGTACCAAAAATCAATCATTTTATAAATGTTTGAGCATAACCAACGACAGGAAACTTTATTCTCAGCATGATTAAGCCTGATGAAAATACAGACCGTGAGTAAACTGCATAGCTTCTGTCACCGGTGCAGCTTGCACAATTTCGCGATAAACGGGAATCAAAGTTGGGGACCGAAAACAACATATGAGGGTCGATAACGTATGACGCTACGACTTAAAATTTTAAATTAAAAAAAGACATCAATCAACTCACTTAATAACCGCAGCAGCCATATTACTAGTTGCACATACAAATGTGGACTAATTCAGAAGAAAGTTTCAGCAAGGTGAACAGTTGCTTGTGATGAAACGGCTCTTTTTGCACTATCAAATCGGGACATTCACTCACACATCGTGACATCAAGCAGACTCTGCACCACTTGTCCGCTCGCCCGCCCTCTATGTTTACAATTTGCTGTGGGCGGGGCACATTTTATTTCAAGGGGGTGCAATAAAAGTGTTGATATGTCAATATGAACACACAAAAAACAGGCACATGTCCAATAATTCTGAAACTTTAAAACAATCTGTTTTAAAATTTCTTAAACCGTTAGTCCGCATTGAATTGAGTTGAATTGTGTTTTGAAATAATTTAAGTGTGGCCCGTTGTAACACTTCATACACACACACCCCATGTTCAAACAATTTCATTCATAGCTGAAAAACGGGGCTTTGTTTATTCTTTTTTTAATTTAGAAAGGCTATTATAGGAAACCAACCCAAACATTCCAGCAGTCACTTTCTCCAAATGGTTCGGCTTTATTGGCAACATGAACTTCCTCAACTCCAATAAAATGCAAGTCTCACATTAGACTTGTTCAAGTGTGGGATTTCATGTAGCCTATTCCTTATTTACATTTTGAGCAATTGAAACCAATATTACAATGCATTATGGTAATGACCAACGATCCTGTAGGGACTGTGGGCATGAACATAAACAATAAACAATATTAGGCATATCACACCTTTGTTAACATAAAACTTAAAAGCAATGGGGAGCTGTTGATAGTATAAAACATGTTGAGAAACGGCTCCCTCTGACGTAAGGTAGTTTTCGAGAAAGAAGTTATTTTCCTCGAATTCGATTTCAAGACCTCAGAATTAGATTTTGATCCCTAAATCAAGCACCTGAAAGCACACAACTTCTTGTGACAAGCGTGTTTTTTTTCTCCCAATATTATCTCGCAACTTTGACGACCAATAATTGAGTTCAAATGTTTACAGGTTTGTTTTGTTATGCCTAATATGTTGAGATACACCAATTAGTGAGAAGACTTGTTTTTGACAATAATATTGTTACCAGTAGTGTTAAGCTGTCCTGTATAGGGTGGGTGGCCAGGGGGTGTTGAAGGATATAGAGATTGGAGGGGGGGGGGGGGTGTACAGTGAAAGACAATCCTTTTTGATACATTTAGTAAAACAAAACAAAAAATACATATTGATACGCTTTATGATTTTTAATGTTTTTGACACTTATTTACATTGACACATTATTTCAGACATAAAAATGTTGGCAATCTGTTCAAAAAGTTGTGTTTAAAAAACTTACTAAAACAAAATAAATAAATAAAAATGTTTTAGTTTCATAAACAGAAGAATACAAAAGCTTGAACGAAAATGGAAAGATTAGAAAGATTGTAATGTCTTTTTGCATAATTTGATGTTTAACTTAAAAAATAAACAACAAAAAGTGTCTTTTTTGGTTATCAAAGTAATTACATCTGTAATAAAAACCACAACAGGAAATAATAACTTCACATAAATGTTCATCTTATCAATTTTCCTTAGCAAAATAAGCGTGTTACTATAAAGAAGTTCACATCAAGTTGTATTAAATACCATTAAAAACTTGGTTGTTAGCAATTTGCACAAAGATATACAAACATTCAATACATAATGCTCTTTCTTCATAGAAAAAATAACATCCAAAGTCAAGTTGACAGAAATGTCTGAAGGTATATTATATTCATCAGTTATACAAACAAGTTCATTTGAGTTAAACGAGTCAAACATAAACATACACATAAGCCTTTTTGTAAAAGACAAGTATTTAAACATGCACATTCATTGATAAATAAACATGTTATTAACTTACAAATTGAATTTAAGTATATTATTCCTTCACATAATTCCAATCTGTGAGTCACTGCTTAACAGAACAGACTAAAAACAATTAATACTTGGGTTCTAAAAAAGAAAAAAGGGATATACTTTAAACTATTCAAAGGTACTGGGTCACCTTTCAACAAGCATGGTATTTGGTCCTTGGAAAAAAAGTAGGAAAATATTCTTTGAGCACAAGGGCTGAAAAATACTTCAATAGTTCATGGTGTATGGTTTAAAGTATTTTTAAAGACAGTGGACACTATTGGTAATTGTCAAAGACCAGTCTTCTCATTTGGTGTATTTCAACATATGCATAAAATAAAAAACCTGTGTAAATTTGAGCTCAATCGGTCATCGAACTTGCGAGATAATAATGAAAGAAAAAAACACCCTTGTCACACGAAGGTGTGTGCGTTTAGATGGTTGATTTTGAGGCCTCAAGTTCTAAATCTGAGGTCTCGAAATCAAATTCATGGAAAATTACTTCTTTCTCGCAAACTACGTTACTTCAGAGGGAGCCGTTTCTCACAATGTTTTTTTATACTATCAACCTCTCCCCATTAATCGTTACCAAGTAAGTTTTTATGCTAATAATTATTTTGAGTAATTACCAATAGTGTCCACTGCCTTTAAGCTAATTCAATCACAATTTCCCTAATTTTTCTGAGAAAAAAGAAATAAACAATCGTAAATCAGACTAAAGTAGGAAGAATATCACGCCTGTTTCAAGTAATATTGCAGTCTGTTATGTAGTTTAGTGATTAATCAACAACCACTTCATCACAAAAGATATTCAAATATAAATACTTCTGTTTCAACTCAAGATAGATGATGGCTTAACTACAATGATAGGTTCAAGGTTAAAAAATTAATTAAAATGTTGTCATAAAATTGCTGGTTGCTATTGCATATCTCATTGATCAACAAACTTAAATCCTGCATTATTTATCAAAAAGCAGGATTTTCTATTATAAATGTACAGATAAAATAATTACGACAAACTACTATCAATGTTGTTTGAAATATTTGGACACGAACAGTTGGAGAATTGATGGTAGCAGGCATAACATTATTCTTGGGTTGATGTCAACTTGTTTCCTAAAATGTGATCAATTATGTCCACCTCCATCTTCTTTAGAAGTATTTCATGGTTTCAAATGAAAGACATAATCCTGACTACTTTGGCTGTAAAAACATAACACATTTTTCTGGGTTTTTATTCAATTCCTACAAAGATGGCTGGATTTATAAAGTATACAAAAAAATACCCACTCCAAACAAGGTTCAGAGAAGGTTTATACTGCAATTGGCCTACCCTGGCTGTGTTGTGTACCCTGATATGCTTTATATGTAAACTAGAATGTGGCTCTTGTCAATACTTCATGATTTGCTTGAGCACTTTTTATAGGGAATAATCCTTCAATAACCAAATGGGTTGAGTTTGTAAAAATATATCTTGCCACAATAACTATCAAGTATCAATTCTTGATACCATTTATATTTCATAACAAGTGAATGTTTCCTCCAATAACGACAAGCCCTGATGTATAATCTAGTATAGCATGGGGTCTCAGTTCAGACAATTTAAGTTTCAAATTATTCCATAAATTGGAAATACTAATCCTAATTTCATTTCTTATTTACTTTCCCCTCTAAACAGTTGCAGTTTACCCTTTTTTTACATCGCAATAATTTAAGTATTTAAAATTTGTATATATAAAGAAAAAAAAATTGCCAAAATACATGTATATTATCAAAATATATGCATACATGTACAACATCAACATAGACAACAGCTAAGAGTATTTGTACATGGAAAATGCATTTGATTATTTGTACACTTTAAAATCTATACACTTAGATAACCATTCCCACTGAATACCCAATTAGCAATTCACATTTGAAGGTGGGTGAACATTCAAGGCATTTCAATTATAAGCAGCAAAAAACACAAATTATATGTGATTCAACCGATTTATAAACTTTGTACAAGGTATAAAATCCCTCATTAAGTACACCTGGTCATTATTTGAGAATGCATGAGACAATGTGAGTAACTATGAACCATTGGGTGTACTTGCTTTTTCATAACATTGGCAGTTGCTAAAAACAGATGTTAACAATCATTTAGTTTCAGAACATTTCCGCATCATTTTTAGTATCAAAGTCTAAGACTAACGTTCCATTCTACCTTTGGCACTCTTTGCATATTCACCAGAAATGCTTTTCATTTTTTTAGAAATTAAATGATTTTCTCTTCTGTGATAGGAATGTGAAGGTAAATGTTTGTTTAACTGGCAATGTGATTATAACTGTAAGCTACACGAGGCATTGCCCACCCGTAGCAGTTTCTTATGACCATAAATGTCAATCTTAATATTAGCAATTTAATTTAGAAGTAATTTATTGTTCCCTAACTACCCATAATGATATTGTCACAGTAGAATTTTATTTACATCTTTACCGCACTCACAGAGAGCCTTATCAATTTGTACACCTTGTTCAGATTTAAAAACTTGTGCATTAAGTGTCTTTATTAATACTGAATATTATACCAATCCCACGTTTTTGTGGACATGTTACCTTTTGAAAGAAGTCATACTCAATTTATACAATTTTAAACGATATAATTTTTTACTAGTGCTTCAATTTCACATCTGGATTTGCACTTCAGCATTTTACGCGATGAAGTTTTATCCAGAAAGGTAACACTATAAGTTGCACATAATAGAGACACGCCCTCTCTACAGCATCGTCCAATGGCCCTTGCCAATCAGGGCCTCAACCAACACAAGTTATTCAAAAGAGTAGCTCAACTTTACTGTTAACATGTAAACCTCAAATATTGCTGTTTTAATATTAACCAATCTGGATCTATAGACCTAATAGCCAATGAAATGAGCATCTACGGCAAATTGAGGGTCCAACTTGCAATGTAAAGAAATAACTTGCCGCAGAACCACTGATGCATAACCATAACTGACAGAGTATCTGTGTGCCGCCTCATCTAAAGAAAGTAATATATACTTATCATTTCATATAGGCAGGTCACACTGTAGCTGTGTAATAATAACAATAGTGATACCAATTGTACATTGCAGAGATCAGGAGTTTTCTTGTTGTTGTTTCAACTATTTAAATGAAGCGTTATAGAAGTGGCCAGGTCCATCAGGGTTGTAGAAGCCTTTCTTGTTGTTGTATCAACTATTTAAATGAAGCGTTATAGAAGTGGCCAGGTCCATCAGGGTTGTAGAAGCCTTTCTTGTTGTTGTTTCAACTATTTAAATGAAGCGTTATAGAAGTGGCCAGGTCCATCAGGGTTGTAGAAGCCTTTCTTGTTGTTGTATCAACTATTTAAATGAAGCGTTATAGAAGTGGCCAGGTCCATCAGGGTTGTAGAAGCCTTTCTTGTTGTTGTATCAACTATTTAAATGAAGCGCTATAGAAGTGGCCAGGTCCATCAGGATATCCCTCCGGAGTAATAGAATCAAAGCTGTCTGCATGATCTCTAGGGTGATCGTAATGAGATGCCTCCTCTGGTAGTAATATACCTAGATTGGGGTCAGAGAAAATATCAATAAAATGCCTCATCCAAACTCTGGTTACTCTTACATCATGACAAGATACAATAGACCTTTATCATGCTCACTCCATTTTGGTCTTGTTCCTCGTATCAAATAACAATAATGAATGCTAATAATCATCGTGCAATTAGGAACCAGACTATTTTGTTCTTCCAGCCTCGGTTTGGTAACATTGATATCAATGGGAGAAATTCAAGATGGCTGTACCGTGATAATGGTCTATAAAGGCACTGGACACCTTTGGTAATTATCAAAGACCCAACATGTGCATATACCTATAGACTCAATTGGTTACCAGAGAATAATGAAAGAAAAAAACACCTTTGTTGCAATTTGTGCGCTTTCAGATGCATAATAAAAGTCTTTAAATATTTGAGAGAGAAATTACCTCTTTCTCAATAACTACGTTACTTCAGAGGGAGCCGTTTCTCACAATGTTTTATACTATCAACAGCTCTCCATTGCTTGTTACCAAGCAAGTTTTTCTGTTCATAATTATTTTGAGTAACTACCAATAATGTCATTTGCCTTTAAACATCCAATGTGAACAGTCCATTTCCACTCACGCTTTTTTAAAACTATATATATAAAAAGAAATAAGTTTTTTATGTGTAAAACTATATTCTGTGTATATACTCGATGTTGTAAGTAATCTGTAGCATACTGGGAGTGAGTGATTTGGGATGTCCAGGGTTTGCACTGACCTATTTCAGTGACTAGCCAGCAGGACCAGTTGGCCTGTTTTTTTTAGTTAGTCCGCCAGCTTTTAACTAGTCCATATTTGCCCTATTAAACAGAGATGCTTTTCAAAACTGATCTAGCCACTTGGAGTGAACTTTTACTGGCCCTCTGTGTATTGTTAAACAAGAAAAACATGTATGCATAGGCGCCATTTCAGCAAGTGAATGTTTTGTTTCCCATTGATAGGAATGGTCGGTGTCTGCGCTGATCTGAACTGATCTATTGTTGTACCAAAGAGTTACTTGCCGCCCGAGTTCGGCATCTTGCGCCTTCGGCGCTCTATAAATCTTTGGTTTTAACAAGCATTTGGCCAGTGGACTACTGTTCAGGGAGAATGCTGGGCAGCAAATTCTGCTGATCAAATTTCTTGGCCAAGCAAGAAATGACCGGGGTACCAGTAGCATGAATGGTAACTGTATGGCATTCTGGCTGGTAACCTATTTATGCTAGCAAAAGTTTTGTGCTAAGCAAGTTTTTTGTGCTTACAAGCTTATTGAAATTGAGCCCTGGTTTACAGTACCAACTCAAACAAGAGTAATACAGGTTTTGGGTGGTGAGGGAATTCCAGTCAAACCTTTAGCTTTATAGCTGTCCCTTATCAATCACAGTGAATAAATAAATGACTGACCAGTACTAAGTCTACCAAAGTCAGCCAAAACCGCGGGAAGTATTGGCATGTTATACAACACTTGAATAAAGTTCTTCTTACAAAATATTTACCCACAACAATTTGTCTTTTGACCATTATATTATGTACATCTACAAAACTCAATATAAAGAAATGCCTGCATTATTACAAAAGATATTAACAGGCTTTGGGTTTTTTTCCTTTTTCTTCTTTTAAAAAGCTGGATATCCCAAAATCCAATTTACCAGAAGCAAAACAGTCTGAAATCCAACTACCGATTGTCAAACAGTAAAAACTTGGAAACCTGATTTAAGTTGGAAGAGTATCATGCCTCAAGTATTTTCTAGAATTTGGGTGAATTTCAGTTTTGATTGAGATTCATTCATTACCTGCACTGGCTGAGAATAACGAGGGCTCTTGAGTGACATCAGAGCTTTGAGGTGGAGGTCGATTTCTAGAAATCATGTCTCCTATCTCGGTGTAGTGGTTCTCTGGCGCACAGGCTTCGGGTGTGAAGCCATCATTAGCAAACTCTGAATGGTAAAAATTATTATTAAATATAAAAAAATGGATATTACTGATGACTGATGGAAGATGGGTTTAAGCTTCACAGATCAGGGTCAAGTCTCATAAAAAGACTTAACACAACATTTTTCTGTGATTGTTTTCTTTTGTATGGAAACCCCCTGAGTGTTCCCGTCCATTGGATTGCGATTCCCATCCACATACAGCTTACCTAAAGTATGTCCACATATTGAATGCAGAGTTGTATACATTTTAGAAGTCAGTTTAACTTTTTATAAAGTGCATGATCAAAATATCAAACCAGAGATAAAACAGTTGTGCCACACGTGGTGATCGACAGAATCACATGGAAATATTGAAAACGGCAAAGTGTCAATAAATCATTACAAGTAGTTAGTTTGAGTTATGGGTGCAATGATGTATGTATGCTATAGAGTGACAAGCTTCATTTCTAAATGGTCAGGCCTACTGCTTGTTTTCTCATTGAGATGCCATGGTGTCTGTTGTCCCTGGTCTTGGCCTTGGTGCCCCTTCAAAAGTTCCCCCTTAGACTTTGCAATGGAAGTGCCCTTTGCAAATGTAAAATGGCCTTGCCCTCTCAAAGATGGAATTCCAGGCCAGTTTCTTTAAACTAAGAAGTGAGTGTGCAAACCATACACATTATTAGGATTCACTTCAAAGGATTCTCAGGACCCTTATTGTAGGTTTTCAACACCTTTTCAATTGATTTCCATTACTTAATAGTGATCTTCAAATAAAACTAAAAGTGTGTTTTTCCTTCAATCCGGGCAAATGCCCGAAGTATAATTTGCAAAGGCTAATTGCTGTGGTACTTACTTTTGCCTTTGCCCTGTGTTAACTTGTTAGGTACTGTGCCATCAAAGCAGTTGACGTCACCAAAAGCCTCATACGGATCTTGTGACGGTAACATGTGGTATTGATAAGGGTTAGTAGCCTCAACCTCTGCCTCTGTATTATAGAATACAAAGTGATTCCCTTAAAAGCACCACTAACAAATACACCAAAGCAAGCTCAGCAAGATTGTGTATAAAAAGACACAGCAATACTACAAAGCAGATTATTTAATATTCTACAAAGTGACAATTATAGCTATCATAAGTAGGATTTGAAACTTTGCATGGTGGGAGTATAATTAAGTGAGTTTTACGCAGGGACTACATGTAAATCTCTTTTTAGTAGTGTTGGTTCTGAAAAAATCCAGCGGTTGATAACTCAATGTTTTGATCAGTACGATCAGATCATACTGATCAAGTCAACCACCTGAAGATGATCAGAGCATACATTACTCTTTTCAATACCAACACTACTCAAAAGAGATTAACACATTGTGGTAACTGCAAACCTCACTTAATTAATCATAGTTATGTTAGCACACATTGAAAGACTTTAACATAAACAACTTTTATAAAAGTTGGCGATGATAGTTGGCTGCCATGTCTAGTGTAAATGCTAAGCTCTTTTTGGTCTTTATGGTCATTTTTTTTTACAATGTCAACTTACTACCATTACAAAAAATTCAAATTGGTAAAGCGTTTTGTTTTTCCCGCAGACATTTTCACAAGAAAGAAAATCCTTGTATGTACCATATAATGGTGTTGATGAAACAGCTGAGTGTGGTCTCTTACAGTCTTAGGTGCACCATTGTATGCAAATAACAGGAGATATATTTGATGCTCCATGATGAACTTGATCCACTTTTATGAGACCCTTCCATTAGTTCTCAATAACTTTGGATTCATAAAAACTCTAAATGAAACAGTTCTATAAGACTGAGAGAGAAGTTTCTTAACAAGCAAGCTTTGTATCCAATATAGAGCTAGCTGCTTCTTTCTAATCAGTACGTTTTACAATACTTGCAAGCAACAATAGGAGTAAATAGAGGAAATGATAAGAAGCTGATGGAGCAGAGTTGGAGATGGTCAAACCTTGATCAGTATGCAGCAAAAAAACACAAGCAAGCACAGCAATGTTTAATCTAATTACGCTGCACATATAGAAAATACCAACTATGCAATAAAGACAACAAATAATTAGTGGAACAGGGAGTCTTTTCTAAAGTGAGAGCAATAACACTAGGTTCTCATTATTGTGAAATCATCTGTTTGACTCCCTGTTTTTTACACAACGTGAAAAACAGACCTGCTCAATACCTTCAGTTCGTACCCATTAATTAATACAAATAAAAAGTAAAATGGTAGAGTCCATAGGTAATGAGCTAACACCAGGTTCAGACAGGAGCGCCAGAGTCGCGCCCAAACAATAGAAGTGACTCTAGATCAACCCAACAAATTTTGGTTTCAGACAGGCTAACTTAAAACATTTTCATTGGCATGGCTCATCACAAGATCGACACCTGAAACGAAGGCGCTCCAGAGTCGTTCTGAACAACTGGAAAAGTCAATCTTTCGACTTGTAGCTCCTCCAGTTGCTCCTAACTGTATCATACGTCAAACTTTTTATGTACTTAATTCTGAATTTTGTTCGGCGCAACTCTGGAGCGCCTGTCTGAAACGGGTGTTAGAGATCTCATCATTAATTCTGTGCAAGAATTATATGTGAAAGAGAACATTTACACTTGTGACATTTCGTTTGATAGGGTGGCAGTTCCCAACATAAAGCTGATTGTGTTTTTTTCTAACCCAGCAAGTATGGTCAGCACAGCAGTCTAATTCAAGCCCAGGCTAGTTTATACTTCCTGCAAAAGCAAACGCAATACGAGTTTTGACGTCACATGGTTGTTTTCGCAGCGAATGTTTCACAGATACTGAGCACATTTTATCTGATGCGAACTATTTGTTGCGACTTTGTGACGTCTAAATTCGTATCACAGGAAGTATGAACCGGGCTTTAGAAGAGAAAGAGACTCAGACAAAGCAACCAACCTTTACTCTCGAGAGCCATAGCTGCTGCACAAGCTCCATCTGCCTCTGCATTCTTAATAGAAGAGAGGAAGAGTGGATTGTTTTGTAGTTTCAGGTCACCATTGGCACCCGTATAACCATTGGGTAAATTACGGGCATGATTCGGGGTGTCATTCACCTCACGAGTGTACCTAAACACAATCAGAAGGGGAGGGAAAAAAGGTTTAAAAAGTCGAAACCTTGAGACCAATTCAGAACTGACTCCACGGTAGTGGAGTTAATAACGATCCTATAAGCTAAAGTAGTAGTCCCAGTCGAGTTTCTATACCATCCGCCTGGGTAGCAGTTAAAAAGCAAGCCTCAAACCTTAGAGTGCAAATATCTAATATACAAAATCAGCATCCATCCAATATAAATTATAAATGATATTATACAATTTTTAGACTTAAGCCTTTTTAATTAAACTGCTTTTTCATTTGTGTGAATTTAATCACCTGAAAACAATTTTTGTTAGCTACATAGAAATGGAAATACATTTTCTGGGTAAAAATGGTTAAAATAACTATTTCATTTCAGGAAGTCTAGTTTTGTCAAGACACTGCTCCAGAATAAGCCATTTTGAGATATGGTGGGCGCAATGCTACGACACCGTTAGGTTTAGGTAAATTTGTCTGTATACAACCAAACCAAACAGTAGAATCATATAGTGTCAACCATACCTCACTCACTCACTCACTCAGTCGACCCAAGTTGTCGCATTGCAGCATGTTTGAGTCGGGCTCTATGTCTGACACGCCACACAACTCTATCCTGCATACAGCTGATAAGCTCCTCCATACCTCAAATAGGCCGATTGCAAAGGTCCTGGGTTTGAGTCCAACCCGAATAATAAGTCTGTGATTTTTTCCACAGAACTCGGGAAAGTACTGAGTATACAGTGCCCTAACACATCAAGTGACTTGGTTCACGCATACTAAAAAGTTTGTCCTACAATTACTGCCAGACAATTATTTGATTGGAAAGTACCTGTCATTGCTAATCAAATCTGAGAACCTCTCCCCCTCCCATCGCTGAGTATGCCAGCTGCGCATGGGATCCTTCCACCAAAAAGAACATCTCAAAGATCGAATCTGTTCAACGTAGTGCTGCTCGGTACATTATGAACGACTACTCCAGAGATAGTAGTGTCAGCACCATGCACTGTAACCTGGGTTGGGAGTCTCTACAATATAGGCGAGCCATCTCCAAAGTTTCAATGATGTACCGGGTTGTCAACGAACTCATTGACATCCCCGACAACCAGCTAAACCCAGCCAAGTCATCCACCAGAGGAAATAACATGAAACTCCTTGTTCCATCAACCCGCACAAACTTACTGAAAGGCTCCTTCTTCCCAGACACCATCCACCTGTGGAATTCACTGCCCAAGCAAGTTACTGAGTCACCAAATCTGGATATCTTCAAGACCAGACTGAACGGTGTCACCTTCAGTTAATTATCCACCCCCCCCCCACACACAAAATGCTTAAATGCTTTTACTTGCACAGTATGCATATCTTTTTATGTCTTGAGTTTATGTCTGCACCTGCTAGTTTGCACCTCAACCAATGTGCGAGTATACTCCAGAGGAGGTTTCTGCACAGTATAGGAAGATGATGATGATGATGAAGGTTAAAACCAAAATTATATTCTTTATCCCCGATGCAAACTTAACATTTAGTAACTTGCTGTTTCATATAATAAAGACATTGAAGTTTACTCACACAACAGGAGGTCCATCAAAATTCTGTCTCTTATTCCTTCGTTTCCTCAAGAAGAAAATGATGAGTAAGAGGAGAGCTATGAAAAGAAGGACTCCAATGCCTAGCCCAGCAACAGTTCCTCCTCCCAATCCATCTACTTGTGCACCTTTAGTACCTCCTATAACATCATAACAAGTACAAGTATAGCATCAATTACCTCCTCAATACTATATTTACTCCCCAGGAAGCTGAGATTGTTAAGGAATGAATTAAATGGCCTCAGTGACGAGGGGTAATAATGTTGGAAGCGCTTTGAGATGCCCTACGGGTGTGCAAAGTGCTATATCGAAACTGATTATTATTGATATTAATATCTAAGTCAAGGGAATGGAATCTCTGGGTTTGGATAAATTCAGTACTCATAAAAATACTACTCATTCTTTTCATTGGACTTGGATTGGAGTGCACATACACTAAACAAAGAGGTTTTGCCAAGCTACATACGGATACGTCATCAATAGATGCGTGTTCACTTGAAGCATAACCATGGTGTCCATGTGTTGCGTATCTATGTATTATTCACTATGAGGCATCTATTTGGTATGTTCATCTCACATTGCTTGATCTAACATTTGATATTTTACCTAGGTTGCATTCAGGTCCATAGTCTGGATTGGAACACACACAGCCTTTGATGACATCACAATAGTAGTTCTCATTCTTACACTCACACTTCTGCAGACAGCCCTTACCAAAGAATCCATTCACACAAGCTGTAGGATTAAATACAGTTACGTATGCGAGTAAACTCAGGTATAAACATGTACTGTTACATAAACCTGCCCTTAGGGTCAACCTTGCGATGATTCAAAAAACAGTCGGCGAATGACTTTTCAGGATGATACTATCTGATACTACAACGTTAATAATAACAATAATACACATTTGTTTGTACATTGTTGTAGAACTGAATTTTATGCAGAAAGCGGTTATTAAGGAATTTTCTTTTTAAAGAACTAAAGCAACTTACGTGTCTGGCAAGACATACCCCCAAACCCTGCAGGGCAATCACAGCTTCCTGTCACATGATCACATTGATTATTAAGAGGACATGTACAAGCCTGGAGACAACCTTGGCCAAAAAGACCACTTGAACATTCTGAAAAAACAACAACAAAAAACAAAACATTGACTTTTCACAAATCAAAATCTGCAAATTTGTCCTTTACCTTTAAACATTCCAAATTCCACACTGGAGACTTTGGAACGCTAGGTGGTAGATGTACCAGGTAATTTTTGTTTACTAATGTTCGGGGTAATTTCGAGAACAATGGAATTCCAATTACCTGGTTAGTCTGCTGCAACTAAGCAAACACAAAGGTCCCATATTTACCAACATTCAAATTGAATGATTTCCTTTAGCTTTTTTGAGGTATGGTGGACATTATAAGGCCGGTTCATACTCGCTGCGACTGCGTCCAAGCACCCGACAATTTGAATTATGATTATCCACTGTGCAGTGTCTGCAGTGGAAACCCAGCTTGAGTACACTGGTTTGGGTATATCGAGAAAAATTTACCAAAATCACATAGTGCCCTATATAGTAGGCCATATGTGTCCATCACACCTCAAAATGGCTTTTCGCAATGCACTTGTTAGCAGCTAGTGCACAATTAAAGTAAGCAACACTGTGATTAAAATGGGGGACTTTTGAATGCTAGGTGGCAGCAGACTTACTAGGTAAGTTTCAATTGTTTACGCTGTTCCGAGCATGCTCACATTACCAAGAACAATGGATTTACCTGGTAAGTCTGCTGCCACCTAGAGTCCCCAAATGTCTCCACTTTCTCAAGTGGGACTGACCTAGACTGGGCCCCTGTCTTTCCTGCTAGTCAGATTCAGTGATTCCATTGGATACAATGATATCATTGGATAAATGCAGTGACTAAAAGCTACCGTATCTGTGTTTGTTGTGATTGGTCTGAAGTCACCTCGGCCAACCAATCAAAACACAGATATGGAAAGCTTAGTTTCGGTCGTCTGCATGCTGTGTCCATGTACGTGTGTATAGTATACAGTACATGTGCATGTACTTGCAAGTAATGTTGGTGTAGAATTTGACTGTGCATCTCTAGATGTGAAATGAATGTAGGTCAAAGGTGAAGATACAAGCCTGCTGGAGGCCAGTCTCTGGCAATATTCACAGTCTCAAAAGTGTTCAGGCTAGGACTGACCCAGCCAATGTAAACATGTAAATTGACTTGTACTTACGTATTTCACACTTGGTTCCAGTCCAGCCTGGTGCACAGTGACATTCTCCAGTGATGGGATGGCATGAAGCATCATTTAAACAGTCACAATTGAACTGACAAGATGGGCCATACTGTCCCTTATTACAAACTAGGGCAAGAAATCAATCATAAATACATCAAAACAACAATCAAACATAAATAATAACTCAGAAACAAACATAACATATTGTGTGTAGAAAGGCATCAAGAAAGCTGGTGACACTACTGTAAAGCAACTTCAAATGTTTACAAACCCAATTTCAATTGACCCTTCCCATTAAATATTATGTCAATTGCACATAGCACGTGCACACTCAAATTTTGGTTGGCAAAACAAGGTAACATTGCGCTGTTTTGTATGCGTCTTAATGGTGGCTTCAAGCAGAATCGATTGTGCATCTGCTGGGTGCACATCTCTTTGGCATTTGCCAACCAATAGGGTCTGTACGCATGCATGAATGTGGGAAGGGTCTATTGGTCAGGGATAATAATAATAATACTAATAAAACAGTATTTATATAGCCCAATATGAGTAAAACATTCTTCAAAGCGCTTAAAGGTTTTGGGTACTTTTTGTAACACAAATTTACATTAAACTTACACCGTTTGAAGATAATGATAGTTAGAAAGCATATCTTAAAATATTAGTTGCGGAGGTGGGGTAGTTTTTAAGAAATGAGTAAATCAATGTCATGAAAATACGTTTTCGTCTTATGATCACTGAGACGAAAGATATTTTTATGACATTGTTTTACTCATTTCTAAAAAACTACAGCACCTCAGCGAGTAATATTTTCTACTATAGTTATCTTCAAACTGTGTAAGTTTAATACAAATCTGTGGACATTATGGTTTTTGTCCTACAAAAAGTACATAGACCCTTTAACAGCAAAATGAAAAGCATTAAGAAAAAAAAACTTAGAGTATAATGATGTTCATTTACAAATCATGAACAATAGGAGAAACAATTGTATGTTCAATGCTGTAATCTTTTACGTAGTGTTTTCAGATCAGATCCTACTTCTTTACCATACAAAGATACAAACTCCTAATTTGATTGAAAATCTAGAATATACAAGTTCCAAGAGATTAGCACTGACCTTCACTGCAGAGTTGTCCTCTAAATCCAACCTTACATTCACAGAATCCAGATTCAGGAATACACGCTTTGGTGTTAGTGAAATTACACTGGCAGGGTTCACTACAGTCAAGGCCAAACATACCAAGTGGGCATCCTATAACATCAAAAGTAGAATATCTCATAATGATAAACATGCAACATTCATCATAAGAAAGTTGAATAATTCATTATTTAGTATGAACTTTCAATGGGTGACTTTGAGGCGCTAGGTGGCAGCAGACTTACCAGGTAAATTTCCATTGTTTACGTAGTTCTGAGCGTGCGCACATTATGGAGAACAATGGATTTTACCTGGTAGGTCTGCTGCCACCAAGTGCCTGAAAGTCTCCCATTGTAAGCACCAGGTACAGAACAAACTCTGCTAAAATGGGGGGGGGAATCAAAGTAGTTTTTGTTTACTTGGAATGTAAGTCCACACATAAGTGCAGTAAAAACTACGAATCAGCTACACTGTCTGTCTAGGTCTGATCCACAGTGAAGTTTTGTTCTGAAGGTGAACTTAGACAGCAATTTGTTCTGCTTAGAGGCTCAATGACAATAAACCTTATGGGCAATTCCAAGCAAACATGGACAGGACACCGACAACTTAAATGTGTGTCCCAACTTTCTTTCACAAATCAGTCTATAAACTTAGAGGAAAGAATATCTCACATAGAACTACTAGCACCAAGATCAAGAAATGACACAGAAAAGTTTAATGTGACTGTCTATGAAATTGCCCTTATGTATTGTCATTATCAAGCCTCCATCTTCGACCATCGATGAAACGTTGGAAAACGCATAGATTTGTAAGAGCGAAGCACAAGATTGACCAATGATCAACCTCCTTTTGACTGCCAGAGCCCCCAGCTCAAATGACATCATATTCATAAGGTCTATTTGGTCCTGCCACCCTATTGACCAGTTACGAAAAGGAGGTTAGTATATACACCAATCCAGGCACACCGGGCGCACAGTGTTGAGCAACTGCTGAGGTGTGCGTGTGCCTAGTTTTGTGCACAAAGACATGAGGAAATCATGTTTCTTTTCAATCTTTATGAAAAATGAATGTTTTCCTCAACGAATAACACAATTTCCTTAACAGGACACCATAATATACCAATGTAGATCACTGACCACAAATATTTGCAACAAAATAAAAGCCGAAAAAGGTGCTTGTCTTAGGCGAGTTAGGGGTCAAAGACGCGGAAACTGCATAATAGTAGCTGAAATGCAGTATGTAGAATTTCAGTATTTTACCTTCTGCTTAACTTTAAAAATGTATCAAGAATGTATCACGTTGTATATCAAGCATCCATGCCAAGAAAATTTCATAGATTGTCGAGGACGACATTCAATTCCCATAAAAAGTGAAAAGGAAAACGATTTTCTTGTGTCTTTGGACACCCCAGCAGTGGCCCGCAACCCATGGCGGCGCCCAGCACTTGCGCGCCTGGATCGGTCTATAGTGTTTGTACTTACTTTCTGTACATATTGGACCAGTCCATCCTGAAGGGCATTTACACTCTCCATCAAACACCTGACATGTTCCACCATTATGACACAGACAGTCAAATGCACAATTAATGCCGTATTTACCATCAGGACATCCTTCAATTAATCAACAATACTCAATTAATCAATCAATCACTTCTGAAACATAATCACACTTACATCAAATCAAACTATTCAATTGTTGAATGACAATTCAATATTGGTATCATGAAAAGACATTCAAGAGGCTCAATCTCAAATTCACAGCAATAGATGCTCTATTTCCTATACTTGCTGTTTGTACTTCAATATTTCCATAGTTAGATATGGTGATTATTCATTTAAATTTGTTATACATGTAAATGACAGGACTTTTATCACCCAGCCTCACAAGGCTGGACAGCCACTTCAAGGTGAGGGCTACACTTAAGGATATGGGCATCGACCCAAATCAACTGTCACCAGGGGCATGTTGCCACCTAGTCCTGGGGCTGATACTTAAATTGGGCACTTTCATGAGTGCCAGCACCTTTTGGGCTGTTGTGAAGCACTAATCTTTCTCATTCTCAACAAATTACTCAATAGATGAAAGTAACAGTACTTAACTTGAGAGATGAGATATTATGGTGACAGCTACTTGCAATGTACATGTACTTACCTAGTTGACAATCAGTGCCTATCCATCCAGGCTGGCAATCACATCTCCCATCTACAGGATGACATGATGCATTGTTCTGACATGTACATCTTTCTATACACTCAAGCCCATAGTAATCCCTCTCACACACTGAGGAATACACAATGAATAAAGAAAACAACTGAGATCACTGTCGACACTAGGACATAAACTAACAAAAATGACAATACCTCCACGTACTGTACAGAGAAAATATTACAACAATAACAGTTATTATGACTGCAAAAAAAATATTATTCACATTGACTAAAGGTGAATTTGGAAATGTATGTGCCTTAACTAACATTGCACTAAATAATAAAGACAAAATTTAAGTTTTGTTTCCTTTAAAATTATAGGCATGCTTTTAATATTGACACTACAGGTAAGTTTACAAAAATAGTTTTTAAAATTTATAAGACCCCATGTATAATACGAAGCGCTACAAGGCGCTGAGGCAACAGGCTGAGCCAATGCTCACACTTTTCAAACACAGAGCAGCTACAATCCTTTGGCCTCAGTGAGGATGCTTTTTGTCCTCAGTGAGGGCACTTTTTGTCCTCAGTGAGGGTGCTTTATGAGTGAGTGACGTCTTATGCAAGTGGTTTATTGTATTTAAAACAATTTGCACTAGGTTGCGCTCTCGATGCTAAAGTGAGATTCAAAAGAAAATTGGCTCCATAAGAATAACTGTTCTAGTTTACCTTGGTCACAATTGTATCCTATATACCCAGCTGAGCAGACACAGGTCCCATGGACTGGATGGCAGTTATTGTTACTAGAAGTGCAAGATGGGCAGGTATGTATACAGTCTGGGCCATAGAAACCGGTCGGACAAGCTAGTTAGGATGCAACAACAAATAACAGTCAGTTACAAAGTAGTACCAACACTTTCTATGAATGTCCTGCAATAACGAATACTCCCAGATGATGGTTCATAGTTTGTGGCACCTCAGAACTGATTGGGTTAGACTTAATGAAAGCTGTGATTTACAAGGACCTTAAACAAGGCCATTAATAGTTAAGCCCGGTTCATACTTCCTGCGAATGCCAATGCAATACGAATATTCAGGTCACATGGCTGTTTTTCGCAGCGAATGCCTCGCAGAAGTTGAACACAATCCGTTGTCGAAACACACTCACAGGATATGAACCGGGCTTTAAGGTAATTCAATATGGCTTGAAAAGAAATGTATTTATTTAAAAAGATGCCTTTCACCATGCCCTTCACAGCTAAGTAGGTCAAATAATCAGGTAATAATATTCATACTAACAATAATAATAATAATAAGTTCTTATGCAGTGCATTTAAGAATGACATTTCTATGGGCATTAGATTAGTGTCTTGGTCATTGGGCCACTAACATTCCTGTAATCTCTCTCAGCTCCCTGGGGAGTATACAGCCCTGGGCTGCTGTCATGCTCCCAAGGCTTGTTCAAACAAAATATCAACCTCTAGCTTAGCAGGTATTCGTTTGAAACCCTGGGTGAAAAGAAGCAATTAGTGAGGTGTCTTGCTCAAGGACACAAGTGTAATGACAGGGATCGATGACTAAAGCACCAGAGTTTGAATTCGATGCTCTAAACCACTAGGCCATGACAGCCTAGTCTGTTTTTAAGTGCCTTTCATGAGCTGAATAGAGAGTTCAACTCCCGCATCCATTTTGACATCAATGAGAAGTAAATACTTCATAGCTATTGTACATTGGTCGCAGACAAACGTACAATTGCTAACTCCTGCAATATTTGTCAAGCAATATTTTCCCCTAAAGATGTTTGAAATCAAAATAATGACCATTTTTGATATACAAATTTCTATCATACATGTTTATGTCTTTGGATGTGTTTTTCACATCAAGGATCCACATTGTGTATGAGGTGCTCATACTTGGGGGGGGGGGTAGCGGTGTGGGAAGGATCCGGCTGAGATCTCAGCATATTATATTTCCACAAGCTTTACATATAACTTACTATTTTGGCAGGCATTGCCTGTGTATCCAGGCTGACATTCACATGATCCATCCAGTATTGAGCAAGATCCACTATGCATACAGTTGCATGTCATATTACATGAACTACCCCAGAATCCTAGAGGACATGGGTTGTCACAATGTACACCTGAGAATAACAAAGCAATATCAACTTCAGTTTACAATATTCTCCACATCCCAGAGATTCATGTTCTCTGAGTTTTAGTAATAGAGACAGACACTATTTGTATTTCACTATTTCAAATTGAAACAACTTAAGATTACGGCTGTAATATCACTTTTCATTCCATCAACTTTTACCTGTCTGATATGACACTGGCAAGAAACATATTGATAAAGTCAATATTAAGTCCAAATCATTAGCATAGCGGAATCAATTAAAAAACCCATGTAGATGATTTTGGAGGCAGAATTCCGGGCTTGAATTTAACAATGGACTGAAGGCCTGCGGCCAGTGATTTAAGCATCGGGCCAGTTAATTCAGAACTTGACAAGTCTGGTGGCCTTGTGTTAATCAATTGAATGATAAGAGGCCAGTGATTTAAGCATCGGGCCAGTTAATTCACAACTTGACAAGTCTGGTGGCCTTGTGTTAATCAATTGAATGATAAGAGGCCAGTGATTTAAGCATCGGGCCAGTTAATTCACAACTTGACAAGTCTGGTGGTCTTAGGTTTATCAATTGAATGATAAGAGGCCAGTGATTTAAGCATCGGGCCAGTTAATTCACAACTTGACAAGTCTGGTGGCCTTGTGTTAATTAATTGAATGATAAGAGGCCAGTGATTTAAGCATCGGGCCAGTTAATTCACAACTTGACAAGTCTGGTGGCCTTGTGTTAATCAATTGAATGATAAGAGGCCAGTGATTTAAGCATCGGGCCAGTTAATTCACAACTTGACAAGTCTGGTGGTCTTAGGTTTATCAATTGAATGATAAGAGGCCAGTGATTTAAGCATCGGGCCAGTTAATTCACAACTTGACAAGTCTGGTGGCCTTGTGTTAATCAATTGAATGATAAGAGGCCAGTGATTTAAGCATCGGGCCAGTTAATTCACAACTTGACAAGTCTGGTGGCCTTGTGTTAATCAATTGAATGATAAGAGGCCAGTGATTTAAGCATCGGGCCAGTTAATTCACAACTTGACAAGTCTGGTGGCCTTGTGTTAATCAATTGAATGATAAAAGGCCAGTGATTTAAGCATCGGGCCAGTTAATTCACAACTTGACAAGTCTGGTGGCCTTGTGTTAATCAATTGAATGATAAGAGGCCAGTGATTTAAGCATCGGGCCAGTTAATTCACAACTTGACAAGTCTGGTGGCCTTGTGTTAATCAATTGAATGATAAGAGGCCAGTGATTTAAGCATCGGGCCAGTCAATTCACAACTTGACAAGTCTGGTGGCCTTGTGTTAATCAATTGAATGATAAGAGGCCAGTGATTTAAGCATCGGGCCAGTTAATTCACAACTTGACAAGTCTGGTGGCCTTGTGTTAATCAATTGAATGATAAGAGGCCAGTGATTTAAGCATCGGGCCAGTTAATTCACAACTTGACAAGTCTGGTGGCCTTGTGTTAATCAATTGAATGATAAGAGGCTATCATATCTTTGTGAAAAAAATAGTTGTCCAAGAGTCTGATCAATATCTGTCTATTGTGTTGAGTATGGAAGTACACTTGTACAACCAACATGATTATCTTAGTGCTTTCTCAGTTCATTTTGGTTCCGGTCTTATTAAATAAATTCCAGTCTAGCAAAATAATTGAGCTTCTTAGCCCTGTAGTCTTAGTTTGTGACTAACCTGTATAACTTCCTGTACATTTACACATCCCTGTGATACTGTGGCAGCCACTAGAGGTTGTAGCACTGCACAATGTTGCATCACAGCTATGCATGCAGTTCTTTCCATATTTACGATCCTGTACAAACAAATCAAACAGTAGTTATAAATAATTTGGGAGGCTAATCATCCTTACTCACAGCTAAAAGCTGAATTGCGAAGGACGCGGCTATGTGTTTGAGAAGCAGGCATGCAAGGGTGCATTTGGCAGCCAGCCACATCAACCAATTATGATCACAGAGCACAGCCAGATATCGAAAGTGTTAATGATTTTTCTCGAGGGAGGAAAACAGGATGATCTGGAAAACCCTTGTGGCACAGCAGAGAAGCAATGCACAACTCAACTCTCATATGGCCCTGGCCAGGAATTGAACTGGGGTCACCTTGGTGAGAGGCGAGCACTTTACACACGAGCCAACCATGCCATGATAAGTGTAAACAGTTTAACTATGAATAGTTTCAATGTCTTTAATGAGTATGCCATCAAGCCATTGTTACAGATTTAACATGTTTTGTTCATAGATTGAAAACAAATTAAAGGATGCAGCGATTCTGTGCAAGCAATCACACAAAAATAGTGTATAATTTTGTGTTTTTAGCACTGAGGTTTTGTTTTTACACTTCAAGAAACGAAAAAAAAGAAGCATTTTCAGCACTGAGGTTTCAGAAAACCTTCATGTTACTACCTCTATAAAAGGTATGGTAAGATACGGACCACAAGACTAACATGTGTAATTTTGTTGTAGGTAAATTACTAGTCGTTACAAGTTGTTATGCTTGAGCAGCATCAATCTGAATAAAAAAGGACACTATGTTAAACAGTAACTTCTCATGTGATATCACATACAAGCAAAGGGACACGTTGCTTTGGATCGGTCGAGTTGGTCCGTGAAAAGCAATTGAAACCGTTTGTTATCAAATGCATGGTCAGAAAGATGTTTCAAAAGTATGCTTCGAAATTGCAGGGTGTTCCTAACTAACACGATCGGCCATTCTATGGAGTAAAAAACTTGACTCCACAAAATACCGTGCCGTGTTAGTTCATGACATAAAAGGAAAACCGTGCATGTTTGTGTTGATCATTATATTATACTTTTGAAACATCTTTCTAACCATATGCATTTTATAACAAACGGTTCCAAACATTTTTCATGGACCAACTCGACCGATCCAAAGCAACGTAACCCTTTAACCTATTTCCATGTTGACTACTTACACTGCATATGAGATTACATGAGGTTCCAGTCCAACCCGGTGGGCATTCACATGCTCCAGTAATATGATGACATAGAGCATCATTGGCACATGCACATGGCTGGTTACAACCCTCACCATATAAACCAGCACTGCAAGGAGTATCACACTTTACACTTAGCCAACCTGTAACAGAGCAACTCTTATTAATTTTGGTTTTACCCATACACCAAAGTGCGTCAGCACTGTACACTGCTAAAAATGGTGTTCTTGAAACAAGAAAAACATCTTATTTTGAGAATATATTTCTTGTGTCCAAATAAGATGTTTATCTTATTTCAAGAATGACATTTTTAGCAGTGTATACTCAGTACTTTCCTGAATTCTTTGAACAAAAATCACAGGCATATTACCCGGGTAAATTCTTATTCAGTAATATGGACTGAGAGAATAAAGATCCATTGAACTAGTCTCACATCTTTCACACCAACATAATCACAGCATACATGTATGAACCCCAAACCACCCAAATCCTCCAAAATCTAATTGTTTGCATTTGGTGTGTTTGGTACTGAACAGCTTCACAATTCATTCCTTGAGTGGGGTAAGGAAAATGATCTCATAAGTATCCAATCATTGGAGTGTTTTTGCATTGCCATACACCATTTTGTATAGATTTGAAATAAGGCTTCCTCCTTTTTATCTTTGGTTTAGTCATACTGGCTTATATTGTATGGTGTATAGATCCACACAAAAGAAACACAGTCACTGCTGTATAAATCTGGACCCCTTTATTACACTTATTGCACGTAATTTTTTACTTACAACATAATATACATTAGAGCCAGGCAAGTGAGGTACAAATGTAACAATATAGTAATCATTTCTATAATAACCAAACCGCTTATGAATTACAACGGGTTGTTTAGTTTATGGCCACCTAATTACCTGGCAAGTGCACTCAATGTTTGAGTTATAAAATGTTTTTTTGATTATCATTAGGGACTTTTATCATTGTGCAACTTTGTCATGTTCACTAAAATCTTGCATCGACCCTAAGCATATGATTTCATTTCAGTATGGCGCCCTCGCTTACAGGTCAAAAGGGAGGTTGTTCATTGGCCAATTCTGCACGTCGCGCTACACATCTGTGTGTTTGGATTTTTTCGTCATCGTTTTACCTCTAAGATAGCAGCTCGAATGACTTCAATGCATTTAAGGTCTACAAGCCATGGAGTGTCACAAAATAACCTTTAAGGCACTGGACACTATTGGTAATTACTCATAAAAATAATTGTTAGCATGAAAACTTACGTGGAAACGAGCAATGAAGAGCTGTTGATAGTATAAACTATTGTGAGAAACGACTCCCTCTGAAGAAACTTAGTTTTTGAGTAAGAGGTAATTTCTCACTCAAATAATAAAAGTCTGAAGCCTTTAATTATGCATCTAAAAGCACACACATTTGTGCAACAAGGGTGTTTTTTCTTTCATTATTCTCTTGCAACTTCAATGACCAATTGAGTCAAAATTTTCACAGGTTTGTTATGTTATGCATATGTTGGGATACACCAAGTGAGAAGACCGGTCTTTGACAATTACCCAAGTGTTCATCCAGACTCTCATTGCATGGAATTGAATGGTTATAAGGTTTGTTTTACATACCATTACTGCACATACAGCTACCATCAATGTGATCACATGTAGCCCCATTTTGGCAGTCACACAGACCCGCACACCCATTCCCATAGGTACCGGCTGGACATGTTTCATTACATCTACAATCAATCAAAATAAAGCATACAAAACAAATGTCAATTTTCAACTGTTTTTTTAAGCTTTCTTTCTTATAATGTGATGTTTTGGTAGTTGATGTTCCTCTTTACTTCATAGTCAGTGGTGAGATTAACAACACAAAAGAATATCCAAAACAATTATACTAAAGCCAGGGCCCAACTCATAAAGCCTATAACCATAAATCTTGCTAAGCACAGACAAATTTTGCTGAGCAGTAACTGGTTACACGCCGAAATTCTATAAAGTTTACATTGTTGCAGCTGGTGCTCCACTCAAATTTTGCTTGCAGTATTTTCTGATTAACAGCTTTATGAAATTGGGTCCTGGATAAATGTGTCAAGATGTGTGTGATTTAATTGCCGATTCGTACAATGTTTGAAGAATTGTGTTTCTTTGCAAAAAAAAACTTGAGCAACTTCAATGTTCCCTTTTGAATACAAATTGCTACAACTGTTCATAAAGTAAGTAGGATTTGAGGATTTGAAACTTTGCATGGTGGGAGTATAATCAGGTGGGGTTTGCAGTAGCACTATGTGTAATAACTTCTTCGAGTTCATACAGCTAACTCCAAGTGTTTAAATCTACTTGAATGGGCTTTCATGGTTTGGGGATGGGGATGATGATGGTGGAGGGCTTCCCTTGAAGAGTTGCTTACTGTGGTGGTGTGGTTTTTGGGAGTAGGTGACACAGGTCACAAGGGTAATTTTTGTCTCACTGAGACAAACATTACTTTGGCATTAAAGGCGTGTTAACCAGTTACATGTAGATAGTTATACCACAGCTGGTGGATCTGTTTCACATGCTAGGACTGAGACGCGGGTTGTTTTTCGTGACATTATTTTGCTCAATTCTCAGAAGCTGCAGCGCCTAGGCAGGTGATATTTTGAGGGAAGCTTTCTGCTATAATTGTCTTCAAGCTGTGTAAACCATTTAATCTAATATCTACATGTATCTATTTATCTATCTAAAAGACGTTTGATAAAAGGTAACTTACATAAGTCCCTGATATCCGGATCTACATGTACAGGAGCCATCCACTCTATCACAGCGTGCACCGTATTCACATTGACATATCTCATAGCAGCCTGAACCGTATAAGCCATGTGGACATCCATACTCACAATTCCTTCCAACGAAGCCATCCGTGCAGAAACACTGACCGGTCAAACCATGACAACTACAAAGAAATAATCAACATTAGTAAATACCTCAGAGTTTATGCACTCTGATTGGTCAAAGACTGGGTGTATTAACATGTGGTATAAATACCGGCTCTGTGAACTAGCAAATATATGGCCCCCTAGAGCGCCATGAACAAGCGGTTAAGAGCATCGTATTCAAGTTCTGGTAGAAGTTATCTGAGTCTGGGTTCGAATCCCGGTCGTAACTCGTGTCTCCTTGTGCAAGATGCTTTACTATAATTGCTTCTCTCCACCAAGGGGTGTTAATGGGTACCTGAAAGGGTAGGGGTTGGTATTGTGTTTGTAAAAGCTGCATTCTGAGCTCACGGCAGCTCTGGCTGTATACTCCCACGGGAGCTGAGAAAGATTAAAGGAATGCTATTTGTCAAATGACCAGGGCACTAATGTAATGTACACATAACCACCCTGCTGGGTGTTCAAGGCTCAGTAAAAAAAAAAATTAAAAAAAAAAGACAACAGACTTTAAAAAAATTAGTCCTTGAAAACATGTGACACAAGAAAAGTTTTGAGAAAAGATTTGAATTTTGTTGTACAAAGACAAGATCTAACTTTAAGTGGTAGAAAAATCAAGATGCGTGGTGCAGCTGAAGAAAAGGACCTGTCACCCCAAGAGTGTCAAGAGTGTTCATTGACGGAGTGTTAACTTGAAGTAGTTCTGAGATATAGACCAAGACTAAACACCAGTATCTGGACCATTATAACTACAAATAACAAATCTAGAAGACATGTAACAACTTACGCAAAAGAGTGTTCCTTAATACATGAACACTCCATTAGACAGTCAGTCTCGTAGTACCAAAGCGGGCATACTGCAACAAAAATACAACCAAGCGCTTGTCAATATTCATTTTTAAGCAACAGACAGGAATTGCACTTTAATACTAACAATAGTAGTAAGTAAATGCATCAAATATCCCCTTACTGGGTCTAGGTACTTTTTACACAATGTCCACAGATTTACATGTTCGTTAAACTAAAACAGTTTGAAGATATAGAAAGCCTCCATTGAAATATTACTTACTAAGGTGCTGTAGTTTTTGAGAAATGAGTAAAACAAAGTCATGTAAATCACTTTAGTCTCAGTTTTAGCATGTAAAAATGGAAAACCAGTTATAGTATTTTACCACAACATACCATAACTGGTTAATACGTTTTTACATGCAAACTCATTTTCGTCTGACTGACTCCAGAGACAAAATTATTTTTGTGACAGTGTTTTACTCATTTCTCAAAAACTACAGCACCTCAGCAAGTAATATTATAGGGGAAGCTTTCTGCCATCATTATCTTCAAAAATGAGTAAGTTTCATGTAAATATGTGGACATTATGTTTTGTGTTACAAAAAATACACAAATCCTTTAACTTATAGAGCTTAAAAAGAAATTTGACAGAAAGATTCCCAGTAGACCCTAAAACAAAAGGTAAACACCAATGAATGGACAAGAATGTTTCTGAAGAGTCCTGAATGGCTTGCCTTTGTTGACACATTTGATGTAAATGGAGTCTTTATACTAAACTGTATAAACATTCACCAAGTCATACACAAATCTGCTGTTATCTGCATGTTCACAAACTGTGTTTTTGTTCACAGTGACTCATTTGACCAAGCTTTGAAAAGGTGATGTTTGTTTGGGGCTTTCATGCAAGCAGTCTGGGCCCAGTCTGAATCCCTTTTCCAAACTCTGTATAACAAAAAAAACTTACTACTTTGGTCACATATTGCTCCTGTAAACCCAGGTGGACATCTGGAATTGAATAACACACATCATATTATTTGTTCAACATCTCACTTTGTACACAAAAAATAATGATCTTGTCAATGGTATTTTAGCTCAAGCCAATAATAAATACTCACTGCAACAAGATGTCATGGCAGTGGAACTTATTTCCATATTCCGACAAGATAAATCTTGAAAATTAAATTTGTGTGGGCTGTTCTTTCTCATTTCAGATGGTGGCTTTCATGCTATTACTGATAACATTACATGTAGTTGAGTTCATAGGTAATCAGTGTGAAGCAACTTGTGATTTTAATAATATGTACCATCACTAATGGACCCTTTCCAATTGAACATACACGTGCGCACTAACATTATTTTGGGCAATAACATTTTGGTTGGCAAATATGAGGGAACACCGGGCCGTTTTGTGCTTCTGCTTAGTGCACAATTCTATGGCGTTTGCCAACCATGAGGGTCTGTACGCATGTGTACCTGGTAAATGTAATTAACTTCTACAATCTAAAATATCATGACATTCCAATGGGAGACTTTTGGACAGTCCTTCATCAAAGTTCTCAATAGTAGTGTGCGTGCTCAGATCTACACACACAACACAGAGCAATGTGCGCGCACGCTCAGAACTGCAAAAAATGACTGTTGTGCTGCCCCCCGTGTCTCGAAAGTCTCCTTTTATTGATGACCTGTTACCTTCTAACATAAGTTACAAAAAATGTGCTTGGTCAAGTAATCAGTTACTTCTCTCACCTGCAAGTACCGTCTACATTGGAGCAGGTTCCACCATTCAGACATTGGCATAAACCAATACAGTCTTGACCAAAGAAACCAGGAGGACATTGCATTTCACATCTCTGTCCTGTATAGCCTGGTCTGCATTGACATTCACCAGTCACACCATGGCACGGTGACTGGTTGTAACATTGACAGAAGCTTGCACAGTCTTTCCCATAGGTACCACGTTGGCAAGACTCAGCACATACATCACCCTGGGCAGTACATGTACATCAATATCAAGTGAGTTGCAGGTCATAAGACGTTATTAGTGAGGTACAGCACTACTGCACAAAGCAAGCAACACTATTAGTTTATATTCAGATTCACATGAAGATTCACAAGGTATGAAGGTAACAAAGCTAGATCGCATGTGGGTTTTCGGGCGATCAGTTGACAATGTGAGATGTCCTTTGTCAATGGATTTCTCACAATGTCAACCAATCGCAAAAAAAACCAAATCTGAAGTTGTTTTGAGCGATTTTATAAACATCCACTGAAAGCCTACAACATGAAGTTGTTATTCTAACCACTTATAGTACATTCATAGGAACAGGCAATCTGTTACATTGTTTTGAAACTTCTTCTTATCTGCTACAATGTATGGACATGAAATAACAACGTTAGTATCTTACCATAAAGCCTGGAAGACACTCACACATTCCTGACACATGATCACAGGTGCCATTGTTTTGACATCGACACTGTTGGGAACAGTCTGCACCATGGGTTCCATCTAGGCAACGGCTTTCACATCTGTAAGATCAATCCATCAATGTGTTCTTATAGAGGTTTTAGATACATGGTGCTCTATAACTAGCCCTAATCACGGACACCTTTCACATCCCAATGGAGCCGTCCATTACTCCCCGTATATTTCAAGAAGTTTTCACAAGCAATCCCACTGCGCCCCATTTAAAGGCACTGGATACCATTGGTAATTGCTCAAGACATTGTTAGCATAAAAACTTACTTGTTAGCGAACAATGGAGAGATGTTGATAGTATACAAAATTGTGAGAAACGTCTTCCTCTGAAGTAACATCGTTTTCGAGAAAGAAGTTGTTTCTCACTTAAATATTTGAATTTGATTTCAAGACCTCAATTGATTTTGAGGTCTTGAATTCAAGCATCTGAAGCACACAACTTTGGGTGACAAGGGGTTTTTCCTTCCCTTATTATCTTGCAACTTCGACGACCAATTGAGTTCAAATTTTCACAGTTTGTTATTTTGTGCATAGTTGAGATACACCAAGTGAGAAGACTGGTCTATGACAATTACTGAAGATCTTGTCGAGTGTCTTTGATATCTGTTTTACACTTCTAACAGTTTTTATGTATCAACAGCACTGGCGCCTTTGTCTTTGCTATGCGACAAGTGTAGACGTGTTCTGCTGACCGAGTGCTGCCGAGGGTTCCGTATATGACAATTAATTTCTTTTCCTTCCAACCTGGTTGTTTGTTGTTGTTGTTATTGCTGTTGTGTTGTTCTTCTTGTTGTTTTAATTATTTGTTTACATGTTTTGATTATTTGATGAATACTAACAATGCTCCTTGGTAGCCCGGTGCACATGTACACTCCCCTGTGACATGGTGACATGTTGCTCCATTCAGACACTGGCAGTTCAGTAAACAATCCGACCCAAAATGTCCTTGTTGACATGGAGAGTCACAGTTAGTACCTACACAGAGATAAATCAAAATCAAGATATATACAGATTTAAATACAGGCCTGTATGGTTTGGTTTTTTGAAAGGAAGGGCACCAAGGCATTTTCTCCTTGGTTAAGAGCACCCTATGAGGAAAATGTAAATTTATACTGGAGCATTTCCAGGGCACCCGATCGTCTGCGTTGCCTCCAGGAAATACCAGGCCTGCAAATATACCTTGGTCATCTTTAGTTTCCAACATCCACCCCCGAGAATCTCAATAAATAAAAGCAGATGTCTTACATGTCTTACAACTTTGAAAATTACAGAAAATAATGATCAACAACCCTAAGTTTCCTATGACAGAAACTTTTAGTTCTGAAAAGACATTTACTCTTCGAGGAATGAATATAAAAGCCAAGTCCAATTCTTAAACTTGTGAAGTAAAGTGGGTGTAAATGGGTGTAGCTTACAGTGAAATGATGTCAAACTTATGAACAAGATGCATGGATGCAAGATGCAATGCATGGATGAATGTAGAAATGAGTACTGTGAAATCACTACAGGCTTTAAAGGCACTGGACACGTTTGGTAATTGTCAATGAGCAGTCTTCTCACTTTGTATCCCAACATATGCATAAAATAAAAAATTACAAACTGGTTGAAGTTTTGCCTAAATTGGTCATCAAATTTGAGAGAAAACACCAACAGAAAAACACACACTTGTTGCATGATTTCAGAAAGGCTTCAGGCCTGAAGTATTTTGATATTTAGGTGAGAAATTACCTCTTTCTCAAAAACTATGTTACTTTAGAGGGAGCCGTTTCTCAAAATGTTTTATACCACCAACAGCTCTCCATTGCAAATTTCCATTCAAGTTTTTAGGCTAACAATTATTTTGAGTAACCAATTAGTGTCCAGTGCCATAAAAGTAAAATTGCAATATCATTATTGTGTATTTACCTCTGTATCCAGCAGTACAGGTACAGTTACCGGATGATGCATCACATGCTGCTTCATTGAGGCAAGTACAGGCATTGGCACAGTTAGGTCCCCACTGGTTGGCTAGACAAGCTGAAAAATACATCAACAAATATTACATTTATATAGGATTTGAGGCATTGCATGGTGGTATGGTATCAATATATATTTGGTTTGCGGTAATATCATGAGTGTTTCTTCTTGCCAGGTAGAGTTTGTTCTTAGAGAACTGTCTTTCTTTTTTCTACCATGTCTGCTACAGCGGAGTAGATTTATCGGATGCTCGGGAGACTTCTCAGTTTTGAAAAGAACTATCCTGCTTTTTAATTACTACCCGGAAGGTATAGAAAATTGGCCGGGACTAATATAAATTGAAAGGAAAATGTTTGTCTTAATTTGTTTGATTGATAATTTGTATGCTGGGGGGTTTAGATTTAACTGAAGACCTACATACATGTAGTACCTATCTGGAGGTTGCTAAACACAAGCTTGCTACAAATTATGTGACAAAGCAACACCATCTTTGGCCAACGAATTTGAGTGATCACTTGCAACCAATCAAGTCAGTGTGCCAGATATTATTCACAATCTTACAGCAAATGTCTTATTGGCCCGGAGGTTCACTATTTATGACAAGACTTGGTTGCCAATGTATAAATTACTCCGCATCCAACGATGGAGCCAATACTTAAGGCAACTTTCTATTTTTAAGAAGATTACAAGATAAAGTATCCTAATATAAATCAAACTTCCGCTCCAACTACTCCCAAATCACTGTTGGATTTAAATAGTAATTCAACTACATCCTCTTCCTCAAGGGTTGGCAATTAATCAATTTTTGTTTCCCTCAACATGTAACATTTGATATTGTATATAACACTCTGACAAAAATTCAGCCTTTTATATTGGTTCAGAGCACGTCACATGATATGCCTTAGTTTTACTAGAAACCCGCGGCCGTGTGATAGTCCTCTGCCATGCAATAGTCCAAAGACTAATAGAACGCTCCGGGATCACCTCAGGAGTCGTAGTTTTAACCTTAGCACTCGAAGCAGTCAATATTTGTATACCATTGCTGCTTGCATACTTTAAAATTACTTAATAAAATACACTGACAAATTAATGTGCTCACTTTTTGAAGAAAAAGAAAAAGCCTATTAAAACTTTGTTAGCCATATTTGTACTTGTGTATTTGTTTCAATTAAACCTACATTACACTGTCTCCCAATTAAATCTAGTCACTCAGTCAGTAAAAGGAATTTCTCAGGATGTGTAGTTTTTGTTCAATGATAATCATCCAATCAGCCACTGGTACATGGACATGCACAGGTTTGTATAGTTGAAAAGTCATCCCAAAATGTTCAGGTTGATTACCGATGACGTTCACACTTTTTGGATCCCAAACTTACATGTACGCTGCCAAACTTACATACCAAACTGGTAGTAGACAATGGTTCTTGGAAGAGTGCTTAGATTTGTTCCAATCCCCTTGTGTTTCAAGCATAAAAACGAAGCTGTGAAAATTTCATTGACAGTAGAGAATGGTAATACCTAGCTTTGTTATCTTTTTGTAAATGTTTTCCTGTGGCAGGATTATAAAAAGATGTAATTCAATTACAAATATCTAGAAGAACAAGACAGCATTTTAAAGACAAGTATGATGATTTGTATCAAATCATATTCAACCTCAAATCAAGAAAGCTTTCAAGTTTAATAGTTATTTTATGGTTAAGTTTGATAGTTCTTTTAGCAATAACAAATCTTCTGAATATGGTAGCATATTCCACAACGTTCCGAGGCAGAAAATACAACCACATTACTACACACTCTTGCTACAACAACTGCAAACATTCCAGATTCATTCATACGTGACATGAACATTGTGCAAGTATAATTTCATTTTAATCTATTCATTGGAGGTAAAACTTTTGAAGCAGTAAACTGAGCCTGGTACGACCTACCACAGTATAGGGGAAATACTCAATACATGATTCATAAGTACATGCTACACGTGCATTTGAATCAAAGGTCATAAGTTTGACATTTTTAGATTGAGCCAAGTCATGGCATTCACTCCATTGAAAGTTAAAGTGGGTGTCAACAATTTTTTCACTTTTTTAAAAACTTTTGTTGTTGTCTGCCAACAATATTGTTTAAGAAAATGAAAACGCAGTTTGGGTATAAAAAATATGTGAGTCAAGGTTAATGTTAGGGGTGGATGGATTCAGAGTTATACAAATTGAAATGGTGGGTGTTTAAGGGTTTATCCAGGTCAGTTTAAAATTGGAATGTGGGCTATTGTAGGTTTGATCCGGGTTTTTATAAAACTTGAATGTGGTTGTTGTTTGAGGGTTTTATCTAGGAGAATTTAAAATTAGAATGTCGATGTTCCATGTGTTTTATCCAGCCCCCGATTTCACGAAGCGCTGCGACGCGTCGCAAGTGCAAGTTGCGACCGGTTACACGTCGTAAGTTGCGATGCGTATGAAATCGATTTCATCAAAGTTACGATGCGTTGGATCTGTCGCAAGTTCCTTGACAATGAGGAAGGACACGTCGCATTCTTACGACAACCCATGACCCATAGGGTCGTCGTAAGAATGCGATGTTTCATTTGGTTACGCACAAAATGCATGAAAGGACATAACAATTACCACACGTAACTTCCGTGAACCAATCGGGAAGACACTAGACAACAAATGGAAATTAACCCTCCCCCCCCCCAAAAAAAAAAAAAAAAACGGGTAAAAAGGAAAGAAAACAAACACACGCATAACAAACGAACACACAAACTAAAACAACTAAATAACTATAAACCAACCAAAAAAACCCAAACCTAAACACTAGTCCGAAATGGTTGAGTGTCTGCCATCTTGAATGAACTATTATACACGACTGTTTCATGACCAAGCTGTACACAACATAAAACAGCCACAGAACTTTAGCAGTTCATCCTCGTCCAAAAGGTTGTTTTTATTAAGAATGAAAATAGATTTTATTGCGACTCGTCGCGCTTACGACTGTTTGGTGAAATGGATTGTGGAACTCGTCGCAGCCGCGACGTGTCTTAGGTCTGCGACGCATCGCAAACCCTACGATGCGTCGCTACTTGCGATGAGTTTCGTGAAATCGGGGGCTGGACAGTTTAAACTGGAATGAGGGTATTAATTTGGGTTTTAACCTTATACACCAATGTGTGTTAGCACTGTATACTCGGTACGTTCTCAGACCTCTGTAAAAATAAAACAAATCACATGGCACATTACTCGAGTGGGATTCGGATCCACGACCTGTGGAATGTTGGTGTTTGTGGGTTTTATCCAGGACAAGTTTGAGCTCCAATGTATGTCAGTTCATCTACAAAGGGCACTGTTAACTTGCATAAAAAAAGATCAAGGACAGTTTAAAACTGGAATGTTGGTGTTTGTGGGTTTTATCCAAGACAAGTTTGAGTTCCAATGTATGTCAGTTCACTTAGGGCACTGTTAATTTGCATAAAAAAAAGATCAAGTTTTGTAGCCATTTCTACCTGGTAAAGAGTTAATCGAAGAGCAGACTAAATAAATGATAACTTGATGGACATGAAATGCAGCTATTAAAGTTATGTCACTGATGGCACCACTGATTTGGTTCAGTGCACACAGTTGGCCCACAGTTTGGTCCACTGGACGTCAGGACATTGCGAGTTACAATTGAACAATGTCTGGAACAATTACTTGTTTGGTCATGAGTGAATGACCAATTCTTAGAGCAGAGTTGTTTTTTCACAAGGTTCAAGGCAGCTTGAAGAATGGCACCGCAAGGCCTTGTACATGTACATTACATATTCACTGAAGACAAACTATATGTGTACCTATCATCTCAACTTGTTTTTACAGGATTTCAAAAACTATGGGGACTGCAATTTTTGCAAAAATTATTCCAGAGAAGTATCAGGATCAGGATGGCACTTAAATTCGTATCATTCAATTAGTTTGTGATCAAAATAAATTATACAAATAAATAAATAGTAGTTTCAATCAGTGTCCAATTGATCAGGTAGGACTCATAGAGGTGCAGATGCATAACTAGTACATGAGAACAAAATACCAGGCAAGGAATTACACGCAGGCCTTGTGGCCCCAGGAATTACACGCAGGCCTTGTGGCCCCAGGAATTACACGCAGGCCTTGTGGCCCCAGGAATTACACGCAGGCCTTGTGGCCCCAGGAATTACACGCAGGCCTTGTGGCCCCAGGAATTACACGCAGGCCTTGTGGCCCCAGGAATTACACGCAGGCCTTGTGGCCCCCGTTTTTCAAAAAAGTGCCCATTTCAAAAATTGAAATTCCAGGCATGAAATACCACAGAAAAGAAATCTTTATTTGCACGACATTTACTGAATTACATAATACATGGGAATCCACATGTACAGAGGTCAAACCTATATCATTTTGCAGTAACCTATAAAACAAATGAGTGTTTAATCTGCCTAGCTAGGCCCAAGCCCTATATAGGACTCTTTCTCTGTACACAGAATACAGAGTCCTAACTATTAAGGCCCGTTTCTGGGGCGGAACATTTTCAAAGCCTCATAACCTAAATCTTACCTGCGACAAGCCACTAATTTCAACAGATTCACATTCTATGGCGGCATACATTTTTCTGCAGTAGGTTTTGGTCGTCATATATTTTTCACAAATCCGTAATTTTCGCGAAATAATGCAGCTCCTAGTGTTAAAAAATTCCCGTTTTGATCGTTTTCTCAGTGTTGTCTGCTGCCGTGCGTACACGTTTACATTCGCGTGCAAGACGCAAAATGCAAGACGCATGAATTCTTGGTCACCGTATCTTGACTGCACAGCGTTATCACGCAAACGCAACGCAAGATTTGCGCGCCGTGCATCTTGCGTACACACGGCAGACTGTGAGATTACAAACACGAATGGGAATTCCTTAACATTGGGAGCTGCATTATTTCATAAAAATGACGGATTTGTGAAGAATATATGACGATCAAAACCCACCGCAGAAAAATATATGCTGCCATGGAATGTGAATCTGTTGGAATTAGTAGTTTCTTGCAAGTAAGATTTTAGTTATGAAGCTTTGAAAATTGTCCGCCCCAGAAATGGACCCTGATATCCAGGACGTCACTGTTACTGTAGTATAATACGAAAGTGTCTAGGCCCTAAGGTTTTCCTTAATACATCACTTCACATTGGTTTCATTTTGACTTTATACGTTCAACTGCAGAGACTGCAAAGGGAGGGTACATGTTTGATAATTGTCAAAGACCAATCTTCTCACTTGGTGTATCCCATCATAACCATAAAATTAATTAACAAGCCTGTGAAAGTTTTGGCTCAATTGGTCATCGAAGTTGCGAGAAAATGATGAAAAAAAACACCCTTGTTGGACGAATTTGTGTGCTTTCAGAAAAGAATAAAAGACTTCTAGCTAGAAGTCTTTTATTATTTTAGTGAGAAATTACCTCTTTCTCAAAAATTACACTACTTCAGAGGGAGTGGTTTCCCACAATGTTTTATATTATCAACAGCTCTCCAATGCTAGTTACCAAGTCATTTTTTAAATTAATATTTGTTTTGAGTAACTACCAATTGTGTACCTTCCCTTTAATATGTCTGTCAAAAGATTATAATCCCAACAATAAATTGCACAATTAAACAGGGTTTTTGAGGTGTTTTTTCCCCCCTTCATATTCCGCATTGCTATGTAAAATTTGCAAACTACGTCTGGTACAAAAAAAGAAAGATTTTCTTCTTGATTGCAGTGAATATAGTTCAAGTCATGAGTCATCTGATCAGACAGGAGACAGGAAATCATACGATTACAAAAAACAGTGCCTATTCAAAAAATGGCAAATTGCGTGTACAATGATATAACATTCTGAATTTCCTTGTTATTTATAAAACATTGACATTAGATATGTTGCCATATCATGTCAATATCTGATGATAGAAACTTACACTGCCTAAGATAGACGAGGAACAACAAGTTTCCCCGGACCTGTAACAATGACAACCACACCCATGTTGTACAGTACATGTAAATCCTACCACATTTACCCAGAATTATGTCAATATCATTTCACATTATAAGCCCTTTTCACAGTACCCTTGTCCTGGGGGTTGCCCCTGGGTATAACAACTGGCTTTTCACATTATGATCACTTTACCCCTGGTCTGTCCCTGGTCTGCCCCGGCAAATGGGCATACCCTGGGGGAATAGCCTAAGCGGTTAAAACCCTGGGGGAATTCTTGAAACGTGCAAATTGGAACCCCATGGAATAGGAACACAGTGTGAAAGTGCAATGGGGTAACTGTGGGGTAAAAAAAACGTCCCGGAGCCTTCCCAGGACTGTTCCAAGAAGATAAGAGATACAGTGTGAAGAGGGCTATACAGGCTTTACAAGGGGTATGTCATGTGATGGTTTTAGTTAAATGACACCATCAAAACTCAGGGTAACCAATGATATACCAAGTTTTGAAATCTTACTCAATGACAGATTTCTCAGCAATAAGCATTTTCACATGCCGAAATGTATTTCCTTAAAACTTTATCCCCAACTTGATTAAAGGTTGTCTTATTAGTTCTTACATGATTTACACTAAATTCGTGAAAACTACATGAAGAAACTACATGTACATGTAGAGAAATGAAATTGCAGACATACCTCTAGAATTGATATTACTCTACTCTCATAGTAAAGGCGCATTGGGGGAGGTTATATGGAAGCTAGCTTTCCATCTTTTTCCGTCTAGCAATCTAGCACTACTACATGTAGCAATACTATCCAGTATTTCAGATAAGACTCACTTGCTCAGAAAGAAACTCCACTGCACTGAGTGATATCAAAGCAACGAACAAAAGTTTGGCAAGATGTTTGGTTACCCTTGTTTTTATACTTTTTGCTAGTGCTTCAATTGGCAATGTTCAAATGGGGGGGGGGGTCACATTGCATCTCTCTCACAATCACATTGAACGTTTATAACTTACTACTTTCACATGAGATTCCTCGATAGCCGGTGCTACATGTACACACACCAGGAGACGTACAATCACCATGTACACATCCATCAGCACAGATTGCTGCAAAATTAGATAAATAACAAATAATGTAAGTCAAACAATGGAAATGGTCTCCTTTATTGATGAACCACAACCAAGTCTTTTTACTTATAATTCCCACGATAAGTTGGCTGCTAACCCTTTCCAATGTCGCCTACTAACTTTGCTTCCTTTCCAAGGAACCACATTTTATCTTGAAGTAAATCATGAAGTACCTTTTACTGAGAGTAACGCATTGATGAACATGTACATGTATGTACATGTATTGTACAAAACTATACAATGTAAAAGATGATTGCATAGAGTTTGAGTATTTAGGAAGCAGCTCTGGGTTGAGATCAATCCTTTGGTTATAACACTTCAGAACAAAAACAAGAAGATACTAGTTCTAAACGGAGGGAAGTTTAAGGATGGTTAATTGATCCTGGTAAAAAACATCTAAATGCAAACATTTTCTGGTGAATCTGTTGGAACAGTACAGGGTTTTAGTATTTTGTGCATAATGCAAAACTCCCCCAAATCAAGGTGATTTGGGAGTCCGCAAAGGGACGACACTTACCCGTAAAACCAACAATTTGCATATTTCTCTAAGCCTTAGGCTTCCACGCTAGAATTTAATACCTCAAGAGGACGCCCTCAAACCATCGCCCCTGCCCACGACCAACTTGTCCTCTTTTCTCTAGAAACTAAGTAAGGCGAGCCACTATGGGGAAGGAGGGAGGGAGGGTTTTAACAGGTAAGTTTCGTCCCTTAGCGGACTCCCAAATCACCTTGATTTGGGGAAGTCCGCTTCAGGGGACTCCCTTACCTGTTAAACCAACAATTTGCATAGACTAGCCCCGAAAAACGGATGGTGGGTTTCTGAGCGAGCTATTTCAATAACCGCGTCTCGGGAAACCTAAAACTTTGTCCCTTCGCGTTCTCCCATACCAAAAAGGTATGAATCCAAAAGAAAACTAACAGAACTCACCAGAGAACAATTGTTCTTCCTTGATCCAGAGGTAAAGCCCTATCACTCCAGGGTAGGACCTTCCTTTGATGCTCCTATTGAGAGGTAAAGCCCTATCACTCCAGGGTAGGACCTTCCTTTGATGCTCCTATTGAGAGGCAAAGCCCTATCACTCCAGGGTAGGACCTTCCTTTGATGCTCCTATTGAGAGGTAAAGCCCTATCACTCCAGGGTAGGACCTTCCTTTGATGCTCCTATTGAGAGGTAAAGCCCTATCACTCCAGGGTAGGACCTTCCTTTGATGCTCCTATTGAGAGGTAAAGCCCTATCACTCCAGGGTAGGACCTTCCTTTGATGCTCCTATTGAGAGGTAAAGCCCTATCACTCCAGGGTAGGACCTTCCTTTGATGCTCCTATTGAGAGGTAAAGCCCTATCACTCCAGGGTAGGACCTTCCTTTGATGCTCCTATTGAGAGGTAAAGCCCTATCACTCCAGGGTAGGACCTTCCTTTGATGCTCCTATTGAGAGGGCTGTACGGTCCGTCCTCCCTTCTGCTTTAAAAACATCCCCAGGTAGCATAATGTAAAAGTTGATGGTGTTTTCAAGAGCATGACGCTTGGTTCGGTCGGTTAGAATTGGTAGATATGCAGACGGGGGAGTACTTGTGAACTCTATATTGTAGCCGGAAGCTACCGTTTTTGTACCCACCCATCAGTGCACAAGAGGGCCAAGGTCTGCGAAAATGAAGGAGTCGACCCCACACGGGTCCTGGGACAGGGGTCATGGGAAGGGGGGTGTCACCGGCGCCAATGCCAGCCCGGTAACCTCCGAGCGAAGCTTCGGCTCTACCTCGGGTCTGCGACCCAAAAGCCTGACTTTGTCCAACAGTTGTAGCGGGCTTGAAAGAAGAGCCGGATGGATTTTAGGCAAAGCTTCAACAGTTTACAGGAGGATCGGCTTGCCCTTAGTCGCTCCACTGCTACCTCTAGCCAGACGAGAGTCGCCCCCTTGACTTGATTGAGGTTAATCTTGTCCATGGCTTTAATTCGCTTCGCCTCGGCTTGCATGACTTCCTGGAATTTTCCTCCAAATAAATCATCACTCAGCCGGGGGAGAGATTCCAGGTTGGACCTTAAATCCATCAAAGGGAACAAAGATCGTATCCAAAACATTTGTCCTCCGTGCTATGATTGTCATCAAGGACACCCGCATAAACTGGTCCATGCACAGCTGTAGCCCATCGTCAAGGCAAAAAAGCTTTCTTGATTGTTTTCTGGTGATACAGGTGAATCTGCTTCACAAGACAACACAAAATATTCGGAAAGGAGTTGTAAACAAAAATGCTACCCTAATTCCTGGCCATGAAGCAGTGTCAATTTTCTTTAATGACTCCTCAAACACATTCAACCCCCAAATCCGCCATGATTTTATCACACACTGTAGCGGGCATGGGCCGCACCAATAAAACGTTATCAAAGTCTGCCCGAGGTACTCTGAACAGGCGAGTTTCTGGGCGCACCTACGGACATATTTTTTTTCACCTTCGAAAGTGCATTCATATGATGGGCACACAGGCGATCAATTGGAAGAACCGACAAAAATTCCTTTGGTTCAAACTAGCGCCCTCTACCAGGTCTGGTTCTTCATTAGACAGCATATGCAACACGCGTACCATATCTTTCATCACTGTGCGCAATCGCTGGTCGGTGTGGATTGGTACATGTAGGATGATTCATCCGAATCAACCCAGGAATCATCCTCTCGCCTTGGGGGTTGTTCCTGGTGATCCCGTTGCTGTGTCAGGAAAAAGGTTTCCTAATTTCCCGAGGACTGTTTAGTGTTTGGGACCGCTACTGTTGCTGAAACACGACTGCCCGGGTTGGAAAAACTAACCACGACGGTGATTGACATTACGTCTCCAGTCCTCAGGTCCGGCAAAACCTGCCTTGGCTCCTGTGGAGCCACCGGTTGAGTCGGCGCTGTTGGCTTGGGTATTAGTGACCTGATACTGGCCGTCAGTTCACAGAACCCTTGTAATAGCAGGGCCGATGTTGGGTCTTCACGCCTACAATGATGCCGTCAATGACCCCATGGCGATCGGGAAGATAAGGATGATGAGCTGGAACAGCATTTTTTACGTCGGTGGCAATCCTCACCATCAGACTTATTGACAGCTCCGATGCTATCCGTGGCTCGGGGCAGGGGCGACATAAACAATGTCTTTGGGCGGGTACCAGTGTTTCCGGGTACCGTTCCGGTCTTACTGGAGTCTGTTCCGGTCTCACCGGGGACAACATGGCCTGTCGCTACCTGAAGTACCCTTTTTCTTCCCCTGCTTATGTTTCACGGGCGATCACGGTTGGGGGCACCGTGTCGGATCCATCACTCAAAACGGCCTGGGACATATCCCCCGATTGAGTGATCTTGCTTGGACTGCACCACTGACAATACTAAATTTGGGAGGCCTCACAGGCATGGATTTAGTAGTATGGCCCGATGCTTTACCGGTGGCCAGAAACCCTTTACACATGACCCCGGAAAGCATTGATTGTCCTGCCAATGTCGTCTTCCCTGATTTGGCTCTGGAAACAGCTCCGCAAGAAACACTGCATGCCGATTCACCTGAGGGAAACCGAGAATGAACCCATGCTGCTACGGCCTCCCAATCTGCTGACCCCCAGTTTTTGTAAACCGAACACGACACTTGCCGGTTACACGGTCTACAAGGGGGGCACAAGGCATGAAAATCTTGCTCGGGATGGGGCTTAATACGTCGGCAAGAAGAACATGGAACAACATTTTTGGCCGTCACCCCATGCTTGTTTTTGCTGGAGTCCGCCATCCTAACTGAACAAGTCACATGAAATATATTCACAACTCAAAAATAAAGAAATGACACAACTCGTGCATTGTATTTTTTATTACCAAAACAGAAGGAGTGTACTCTTTACAGTAAGTCAATGACTATACAATAAACAAAACATAAAACGAATAGGTATATACACAAAGAAGAAAAAGAACAACTTGTGTATCTAAGGAACAAAACAACGGCCATCCTAACATGGGGGGAAAAAAATATATATATATATTCACAACTCAAAAATAAAGAACTAACACAACCCTTACAAAAAAGTTCTATAGAACTCTATAGAACGGTCTATAGAGCTCTATAGAGCTCTATAGAAATCCTGAAAATCTATAGAAAGGCAAAAATAAATCTATAGAATAATTATTTTCTATAGATGTCTATAGAAATGTGAAGGCAAAATCTCTATAGAGAAAATTCTCTATAGAATTCTCTGTAGTGATATTGCAGTAAAGAAAATGTTCTGTAGAATTCTCTGTAGTGCTATTGCAGTAAAGAAAATTTTCTATAGAATTATCTGTAGTGCTATTGCAGTAAAGACATTAATGTTCTATAGAATTATCTGTAGTGCTATATTGCAGTAAAGAAAATGTCCTATAGAATTCTACAAAGCGCTGAATTTCTCTAAAGAGAAAGTCTTCTTTAATAGATTTTGTACTGATTTTTGAAAACCCAAGCTGCTAACTGAGCGAATTGACTAAAATAAACATTAGATGCGTTTGAATTTGTAATTGTGTAATCTCAGTTTTAATGAGTAATTAGCCCACCACGATTGGACCATCATAAAACTCTATACACTGCCCTATAGAACTCTATACACTGCCCTATAGAACTCTATACACTGCCCTATAGAACTCTATACACTGCCCTATAGAACTCTATACACTGCCCTATAGAACTCTATACATATCTATATACATTTCTATTAAACATTCTATAGAGGTTGCTATAGATGTCTATAGAAATTGTATAGAAAAGTGGCCCAATTTTCTAAAGAAACTCTATAGGTTGTATAGAATTTCTTAAGAAATTGTATAGAAATTGTATAGATTTTGTATAGATATGTGTATAGATATTGTATATATTCTGTATAGAAATTTTATAGAAATTATTTACAAGGGTTCTATACCCTTTTCTATAGAAATTTGTATAGAATTTCTATAGTTTTTTTTTTATAGAATTCTATAGAGTTTTTTTGTAAGGGAACTCGACCAATTTATTTTTTATTACCAAAACAGAAGGAATGTACTCTGTACAGTAAGTCAATGACTATACAATAAATACATTATAAAACAAATAGGTATATATACAAAGAAGAAAAAGCACAACTTTGTTTTATACCCAAAAAAATACAGGGACCTTACCAACAATAACGTTAAGAAGCACAGCATAATCACGAAAGGAAAGACTCGCAACTTCCTCCGAAAATACCAAAAATCACTTAAGGATACGTCCGTAACAAAAAACACGTCTGTCTTCGCTGAAGGCTAGAGAAAAAGAGGACGAGTTGGCCGTGGGCAGGGGCAGGGGTTGGAGGGCGCCCTCTTGTGGTATTAATTTCTAGCGTGGAAGCCTAAGGCTTAGAGAAATATTCAATTGTAGGTTTAACAGGTCTGTGAGTCCCCTGATGTGGACTGAGCATTATAAGAAGCAGGTCTGGGTGGAGATCATACCTTTGATTAACAGTTCAGAACAAAAACAAGAAGATATTTATTTGTATTGGTTCTAAATAATAATAATAACTCTTATATAGCGCATTTCACAATAACCGTATCAATGCGCTTTACATAAGTGCCCTGGTCATAGGGCCAATAAAATCCCTTTTTGTTTCTCAGCTCCCTTGGGAGTATAAAACCTGGGCAACAGTTTATATCACAACAATATCAAATTGTTGGGTAACAGGGTAACAGAGTCCAGTAAACAAATAATAGTGCCAATAATTGAAGTGACATCTCCTTATAAGACAACTCAGGGGAATGTTGTTTCAGGTGAGAGATTGTTATGGTTTAAAAAATATTAAATAACAAAAGAGCTATTTTGGAACCTTGAGGTAATACGCCCCCCCAAAAAAAAAAAAAAAAGGGAAAACAAATGGGGAAAGGATTGAGGGTTATAAGGGTCTAGGTAAAGTAGATGTAGAAAACCGAGCAGTGTTTAACACATTTAAAGTTCTTATAACCAAGCAAACGATAGAACAATAGTGCTTATCATTATGCACTTATTGGCAGTATGTACTTACGAATGCAAACTGTGCCACTCTGTGCATATCCATTACAGCATTCTCTAACATCACGAAATTGTGTCCGTACCTCCTGCCGATAACTAGTCCGATATAACAACCTGCCAAACAAACATTTAGGGGAATTATGTACTTGTTTAATGTCAATACAGATAACCTAAAGGTTATGTAAATGTTTTGAAACTAAGTATTAAAAGTGTATATCCCTACACATCAAACAAGCCACCACTATCTCAAGATTCAAGACTCTTCTCAAATCTGTGCATTTCATCATAAATACATTATTATTCTTTTGTTCCTTTGAGTGCTTAGAAACTTTCTTTTGGAGGTGTTAGGCGCTATAGAAATACATGTATGGTTGGTATTATTATTCATTTTGTATCATGTTCAAAATATCACTCAAAACACCCCTTTAAACCTTTTACATACTTACTTCGCTTCTTAGGCAATTTTTTTCTTTTTCTCATTGCTTTGGTGTAAGAACGCTTTGTAAATGCTTAGATTATTATTATTATTATTATTATTATTATTTCATTTTATCACAGCATGCAAAAGAAAGATCTCATTTTCCTTTGTGCCGGTAACTCCTCGAGCCGGGCTACGTCCCGTAGCCTTAGATCTCAAGGGTCTTTCTCAGGATCCCAAAAGCGCTGCCTTCTGTAACAGATATACACTCACATTTGTCCCTATTTCATCTAGATGTTTTCCCAGTGCTTTGGGAATGGTGCCAAGTGCTCCAACCACCAGGGGGACTACTTTTACCTTTACCTGCCAAATCTTACGAAGTTCCCTTATTATTATTATTATTATTATTATTATGGTTCATTCTCAATGAGTGCAGCCCAAATAACTACGCACAACATGGCCTGAATCACTCCATTACAATGTAGCTAATGTTTAAAATACCCCCTTTTTCAGTTCTTTCAAATCCTAAAATCAAAGGCATTCCAGTTATAGATTGTAATTGATACTTTTTTCTGTAGAGCATCAATTGAAACATGACATTAGTTGTCAACAACAAGTGGGTCTTATCATTCCAAGAAGGAATGCTTGTCTGTCAAAAGGTCAACATCAAGACCATTTTGAATGATTTTCATGAAAAGTCCAAAAATGTTTTAGACCCATGTACAGTATGGATGTTTTAAATGACAAAACATTTCGCACTAGAATGGCATGTCATTTTCTTTACAATTCCTTGAGATCTGATCCTATCTCATGGAAAATAAGTACATCACAAATTTGAATTTGATCTTAGGGGTCCCTCTATAAGTTTCTTGAAACTTTGTGGCTTGAACAAATAAATTAATGTTTCTTCCCCCAAACCAATGTAATACAATTCCCTTAAGTCATACAAACTTATTTGGTGTGTTAACAAAAATCTACAATGCGACATAATTTATATGCCCAATCATTTTGGATGATCGCATGCACATTAGTCCAGTGAAATAATAAAACTGCAAAATGAAAAGGCTAGTACTGCTTAATTTAAGTTTAGGGAAAATAGTGTCAAAAATTTGCATGTGATTTTATATGTACTTTAAACTCGCCCTAATTACATAAAAGGGATAACTTTTAAGAATGGATTGAAAAACACTGCTTACAAATTGTAAACGAAATTACACCATTCATATAGTGTGCGTGTGTTTTCATCACCAGTCCAAAATACATGTATCCATCAGAAGTTAACTAATTTGTGGCAAAGTTTTACAACATCTTTGTAAACGTATTATTTACCTCCTCCTCGTACATTTGAACCAGTTCAAGATGTCAGTACAGCTTGTGTAGTACACTTGTTCAAACGGCTCTTGTTGAGATCCTTGTACTGTTATATGGTAACTGTCAAACAAAAGAAATAACATGTTTAAAGTTTAAAGACACTGGACATTATTGGTAATTGTCAACGATCACCAGTCTTTTCACTTGGTGTATCTAAACATACATGTATATGCATAAAATAATGAACCTGTGAAAATTTGAGCTCAATTGGTCGTTGACTAGTCGTTGGTCGTTGACTAGTCGTTGGTCGTTGACTTGTCACACAAAGTTGTGTGCTTTCAGATGCTTGATTTCGAGAACTCAAATTCTAAATCTGAGGTATCGAAATCAAATCCAAGGAAAATTACTTCTTCTTCGAAAAAATACCACACTTCGGAGGGAATTGTTTCCCGCAATGTTTTCTACTATCAACTGTATTAGGTTTTTCACTATTCTCTCGTGATCCAGATGGCCGATCGATCTCAAACTTCGGCAGGTTTGTCAGTTTATGTATATGGTGGATTACATAAAATGCTTACACTGCCAGGAACTGTTTTGTTAGCAAATACCAACTTTGTAATGTTCCTTTAAATAAACACAGTGCACAAGACCAGCCAGGTCCATAAGAAATGAACAATAATAAGATCTCTCCCTTGATGCTTTTCTAAGAACTAAACATCTGAGAGAAAAACCAAGAAACTAACATACCTTTCTGTCCTAGTACAAACATGAGTGCCTTCTTGATCCAATGAAAGAGTGGCACTAACTGTTCCTGCATACATCAAGAGGAGCCAAGAAAAAACAGCAACATGATGGTACTCCATGGTCAGAAACACCTCCTTCTCAAGTCCTCTTAAATCCTGCAAAGTAATGTCAAGTCAAAACAGAATATCGGTTTTATCAAAATGAAGGAACTCCAGTTTAAGATTCAGTGCGTTTATGACGCACCCAACCGATACCAAACCTTAATGTGGCAAGGCTTTCCCTACTATATAAGAACATCATCCGGTGAGTCAGATTGTCTGGATTCAAATGGTCATGATTTGCCCACCATGTGCATACATAGATGCTGCCAAACTGCTGAGACTTTAATTTGTCATCAATGGCCGCCGCCGGGTCTCAAAGGATCTTACCACTCAATAAACAAACTCTACATAAAAGTTATATTGACACTTTCATGTACACTAACAAAATTAACTAATTTGAAGAATGTTTCACATTTATTCTTCTCTTCTGAGGAATGGACTGTAGGCCTACATGTACGGTCAGCTGGCCATGTGGTCAGGCCAAGCATGGTCCATTGTGGTCAGTCTCAACTTGGTCTCTTGGCCTTGACAGTTCATGGTTCAACACACTACCACTGCTGTGTGAATATCATTATATTATTAACCCCAAGGTTGTAGCCCACTACCCATTGACTCACTGTGTTGACAAGACAGATGTGACCTTAAGATTAGTTTGCAGTCCCATGGAAATGTACTTAACTTCATGGTGAGAGAAAGACACTTAATTGAGACCATGTTGAACACCTCAATGCCATGTTCATCACATCCAATGTTATCACTATGTTTGCATAAGTACACTGTAGATATCAAGTGAGGTTGCCATGAACAATTATAGAGGGGTCAGTGGCTACGAGGGAGAGGGGCGGACCTCTTACCCACCCCCAATGGCAACATGGATTTGAATCTTCCTACCCCTCTCACCCACCCCCAAAGTTAAAATGTCTAGTTATCCAACTAAAAAGGTGACACATTATAACAATACACGGTTTCTTGTTTAGGGAACAAACACATTAAACGTAAAATGTGTAACACACCCCTTGTTACACGTACTTATGAAAGTTGAACTTGAAGTGAAAGTAGTATCAATTTTATGGAATGACCTGATAATGACACCGTTCTCACGTTCATAAAATACCAAAAATACCAGTTCGTTAAACTGAACCGGTAAAATAAAATTGGGACTGGTGCTGTAACTGATAAGGAAATGAACAGGAAACCTGCAAAAATATAAATGAGCAATTTGATCCTGACTGCAGGTTTCAATACTGAAGTAATACTGAGCAATGCAATGGGGAACGAACAGCACAGCCAGTAGAGTAACAGAATTTTCAAAGACTACATTCAGTGAAACCAAAATTGGAATGATTTCCGTATCCTGCCACCCCTTTTTACGAGTTTTTACTTTACTTTCACTTGAGTAAATCACTTTTATATTTTAAAGCCATTATACACTTTCGGTAAACAGCATTGTCCAAGTCCCACGCTTTGTGTATCACAACTTATACTAAATAACAAACCTGTGAAAATTTAGGCTCAATCGGTCATCGGAGTAGGGAGAAAATAACGGGAAAACCCACTCTTGTTTCTGCATGTTTCACCGTGTCATGACATCTGTAATTCTCGATATCGAGAATTGATATTGTTTTAATGTCTTCTCAAAAAGCAAAGCATATCATGGAACAATATTTCAAGAGAAGTCTTTCACCATTACCTTCTGTAAACCCTGTAAACTATTTGTAAATCTGTGATTTTTTTTTTTCTGTACCGAAAGTGTATAATGGCTGTAAGTTGTTAATCTGAATACAAAATTGTCTGTATCCAGTGCCAATACTTTTTTTCACTTTAGTCATGAAATAGAATAGTTATATCCTGCCACCACTTTTTCATTTGTCATGAAATAAATCAGTATCTTAAGGAATTTCACTTGAGTAAATTAGGTACCAATTTATTTCATAACGAATGAAAAAGTGGTGGCAGGATTTACCTATTTTATTTCATAACTAAAATGAAAAAGTAGTAGTAGTTTATGATGTTCATCTTAAAATATAAAAGTGTATTTTGAATTGGTACACATGCCGACCATTACCCACATGTCAAAAGTTTACTAATAGTTAACATCCCTAATCAATGTCAAATGCAAGTCTCAATTTGTTTTGTCCATTCAGAAAGTTACCCTTACAATGTAAGCACTATAATCTCAACTAAATTTTGATGTGTTGTCAAGACTCAAAAGAGAAATATTCTCTGAAACCTCTAAATCACAACAACTTTGAAGATGTACTACCAATAAAGCAAAAGTTTACTTGACACTTACCACTCAGGGATCTCAAGATATTCCAATCCACTGTCTCCTAAACTACCTTACTGACTATACTAAAACTCGCAATACATGTACCTCAGACTGCAACCCTCACAGATGAATCAAAATAAACACTATTGTCATGCAAAACAGGTTTGACAATTGATCTGATAAAGGGGTGTTCAGAAGTAGCTATCTGGAATTCAAGGAGATTACAGGAAGTGGTATTCCCAAAGTGGCAGAAATACACACAGGTCAGCCCCCCCCCCCCCCCAACCTTCATGGTTCCAGTATGATGTCTGGTTTTATGCAACTGAAACGTTTACACATGACATTTCACATGTCTTCTTGTAATAAGGAACAAACACACATATATTGTGAAACACACCCAACAGCCTAAACATTTATTGGACAAACTTATGAAAGTTGAACTTGAAGTGAAAGTAATATGATAGTGACAGCAATACATACATGTGGGTTCCCCTAATATGCAATGTGGGTTCCAGTATTAGAGCAGAATCAACAACACCTCTTACCCATGTACCTTACCCATGTACAGCACAGAAAGTACATAGACTTTGCTGTCAGTGTCAGAGCTCACAATTGATTGCGAAGGTGTAATTCAAGTTGACAATAGACACAATACCTATAGCAGCTACACCATGTACACCCCACTGCTTGGCCAGTCTCAGTTTGACATGAATAATACAGAGTCTTTTCAAACTTTCCATTGATCCCTAAAATCTGGAAATACTGTTCACTCAGTGAATTGCCGAATCACTTAATAACCATCTCTGACTCACGCTGATATCCAAATATGGTTTGGATCTATGTATGGGGGGTATTAATAGCAGTGTTGACTCCTGTTAGGGTGACCCCTTGTTACTTAGGATATGTCAAGAGAGCATCAACTTTTAGTCACTTTCTTTCGAGATGTAGAGTTGATTAATTACTGCCATAAAATACAAGAACAAATCAAAATATAATGTTAAATCAAAAATCAAAATCATGCTTAACAAATAATTTTTACACCACAGAGTTGTTGTTTTTGTGGATGGTTTTTATACACTAATTGATTACCATGTAGACTTTTCTAAAGTCTTTCATATTGTCTCCAAAATAAGGTTAGTGAATTTTTCATTTTGAACCAGAAGGCAATGTCTATTTGGGGTCAAGTCCAATATAAAAATGTAGTTCAGAAAATGATGTTTTTAAATACCATCATAACTTGTACCTTGCTTCATCAGATCATTCCTGCTGAGTGTTTATCTTTGTTTAATCAGGCTTAATCAACCTGTTCAATATTGGGAGTATACCAATATTTATTGCACCTTTCCCAGAATTTGACTTAAGTATCAGCTATAAACCACAGGTTGTCAGGTCTTTACTCTATGGCTCAACTGGAAAAGGGCTGAAACTCTTTGAGATTTGGGGGAAGTGGGGAGTCTCATAAGACCAGGTCATTTCTCTATGATACAACCATATGACACACCTATGAATAAGGAGGGTGATTGTAAAGAGAAAAGGTCATTATTTCATAACCCTTCCACTTCCAAATCCTTCAACAAGTAATATCCTCTTTGCTGGGGGATTTAAGGGGACTCAAAGATGTGGCCCAAATCTGTGTCAGTGAAATTGGGCAAAAAGATCTAGACTATAGGGAGTACAAGTATAAACTAACTAATGGACAACTGTAAATGTATTGTTTTTGTATAACTCCAGCATAATTTTTATAAATCACTTTTTTTATATCTCACAATATTAACACACTATATTTATGATGATGTCTATAAACCATATTTTGACATCACAAACGTTTTACACAACTAATTTTGTGTGATCAATCCACAAAAGCGCGTATAATTTGCCAATAAGAAAGCCACTTAAACTCAATAGAGCATAACAAAACAAACCACAAAATGAATTTAATTACCATGCCACCAGTATTTATGGTTTGTCTGATCAGGATATTTATGTGGATATCCTGTGTGTAATTTGTAGTGGATAGCCTGCTAACTTTACAGATGTACAGACTTATAAATATCTATTAAAGGTCAGTGGGGTTTCCTGCTTTCATTATTTATAAATTCAGACTTGTGTTTACAAATATTGAAAACGTAAAAGGTAGAGCAAGCGCTTCATACCACATCAGCTATTCGTAGCACATTCTAGCCTTAGGGAAAATGCATTTTGAGTCTAATTAATAATTACTAAATTATTATGACGATTAATATTAGGCCTATTAATATTAAGTGAGTTTTGTTTTATTAGATTTTCCATTATTAATGGATAAATATATATTTAACTGATTTATTTATTGATCTCAATATTTTATTAAAAGGCTTTCCCCAAACTCAAATGAATTTGCATCATGCTTGATAACTTTCAAGGAAAGTACTTTTCACTTAATGAAATAGTTGCTTTTAATTGGCTCTGATCCAAACCTTGATTACTTCAGGCAGAGATTATCAGATAGACGTGTCCTTGTTTTTAAAGGTAAACTGTCTCCTCATTTTGGAAACATTTCAGGGTTTTGTACAATCTTGTACAAGATAAATTATCCACACATCGTAGATGATTGTCAGTATGTCAATTCTTTCGGTTGAGAAAACTAACGGGTCCTCTTGAATGATTTCTAGCACTAAAACCTGTGGGTCTAAAGATACCTGTGTGGAGAAGACGATTTCATGTCTCGACCAAATTAGCATAACTTGCTTCGAGCCCGGGCCCAGGTTTTCTTGTTCTATGCTTATTGGCTAACTTGGTGAATGTAAAATGGAACTATACAATCTCTAAAGGTATGGCTGAAGGTAAGTACTGCTTCACCATACCACAAGGGCTTAGTACCCACCTCCCACCCCATTGACTTGGAATAATTAACAGAGTATAAACTCAAATATTAGAAACATATGGCCAAACCCTTTGGAGATTTATGCTAGTTTGGATAGATCAAATACTGAACAGACTGCATGGATAATGATATTTCAGGCCTCTGCTTATCCCAAACCCCAGCAAGCTGCTTAAAACACAAGCCTGAAATAAGTTGATTTAGACAGAGCAATTGCTTAATCCTGATTGAAACTAAATTTCACAGATCGTTCCAATTTTTTTATATCCTTGATCCCAATTGATTATAATTTCTGTTCTAAAACTAAATTGGTTTTTTTAAATTAAACTAATTAATTAAATGACAAGTTAAATGGTTTGCAGAACTGCTAATAAACAAGTGCAGTAACTTAGTAGACTGAGAAAATTCTTTGCACTTAAAGGGAAAATAAAATAGCCTTGTCTAGGAATACTCTTGACTTATACCATGGAGCTATAAATATAGCTGCATGCTTAATACATGCATGACCTATATCATAAATATCAGCCCATCCAGGCAGTTATACAACCCACGCTAGGCTTCCTTCCTTCCTGGTAAATGAGAATCACTTCTATCCATACTAAGCTTTCTTTCATAAACTACAAAGTTCAAGATTCAGTACAGAGAATACTAATTTACAATCCCTAAAACACACTTGCCCTGTTTACCAGTAGGCCTACAGACAGTTTTTTATTGGTCTTGTCTTGAGATGTAGCTCCCTAATATCTTTCTTTGAGGCATTACAAGTATATCGTCTTAATAAAGTAATTTTTGTGAATGTATACAGTCGCATCAGACAATGTCTTGCAAAAATAATTTTTCTGGTGTCAAGCCTAAGATAGTTGGGGTTTTACAGCAAAAAATGATTGTTTCAAACTTGAGCCAAATCAACTTCAAGCTTAAAACACTCCCTTGGCATGGGCCTTTGGCATTACAGACTAATTATTTATGTGCTATTATAGTTGAAGAAAACATTTTAAATTAAATTTGTCATTACAATTGCTGGTAATTACAATGCTTTTCCACATAGACACATCAAACCAAACATAACAAAATAATTGTTTCAAAAAGCGGGTCAATCACATGACCTGATAATTAAGGATTGCCTGATATAAACAACCCGTATATTATGATCTGATCATACAGAAAATAATAACTAATGAGGCATAGCAGCTACTTATGAATGATATAACAGTGAACTTGATCTCTAGTGCATGACAGTGTAGGCAGTTATGACTGACTTATTGTCAATTCTCATATTTGCCTGCCGCATTGTATTGCATTATTTAATATTATTTTACTACAATTTTTAATGAACCCATAAAAGCTAATCCATATTTTATTCACTGCGTGGACAAAAAATCTATATAACTGTCTCTAGATGCAATATGTAACCCTTCCTCCATGATAAAACTATGTCTATTGGATGTAATATAATAAGAACCAAACTTATATTCAAACATAAGTTTAAAACTGCTTAGGCATGAATGCTTCCTGTATAAAATAACCTAAAAATGTGTGATGTTTTAATACATGGCCTAAACTGATACTTTTCTGTTATCAATTATTGCCAACAGGAAGTTAGTAAATTAATGCTCATTAGACATGTAAAAGTAAGTTCATTATCAGCTGAACCTCCCTACAACAAAACTTCAACTGGAGAATCAGGTTACTGTGTGCATTAAAGGCAGTGGACACTATTGGTAATTACTCAAAATAATTATCATCATCAAACCTTCCTTGATTACGAGTAATGGGGAGAGGTTGGTAGTATACAACACTGTGAGAAACGGCTCCCTCTGAAGTAACGTAGTTTTCGAGAAAGTAATTTTCCACGAAGTTGATTTTGAGACCTCAAATTTAGATGAGGTCTCGAAATCAACTTGCATCTGAAAGCACACTACTTCGTGTGACAAATTGTCTTTTCTTTCTTTATTATCTCGCAACTTCAACGACCAATTGAGCTCAAATTTTCACAGGTTTGCTATTGTATGTATATGTTGAGATACACCAAGTGAAAAGACGGGTCTTTGACAATTACCAATAGTGCCCACTGTCTTTAAAGGAACACGTTGCCTTGGATCGGTCGAGCTGGTCTTTGAAAAGCGTTTGTAACCTTTTGTTATAAAACCGATATGGTTAGAAAGATGTTGCCAAAGTAGAATACAATGATCTACACAAATATGCCTCGAAATTGTGTGGTTTTCGTTTTACCTCGTCAACTAACATGGTCGGCCATTTATGGGAGTCAAAAAGTTGACTCCCATAAATGGCCGACCGTGTTAGTTCGCAAAGTAAAAACAAAAACCGTGCAATTTTGAGTGATACGTGTGTGGATCATCATATTCTACTTTTAAAACATCTTTCCAACCATATACATTTCATGACAAACGGTTTCAAACGCCTTTTTATAGACCAACTCGTCCGATCCAAGGCAACGTGTTCCTTTAACATCACCAGTTAGATTTTGGCTGTACTCCAACATTGCTTAATCTTTAGAATAAACATTTGCACCTGTCCACATCCAGTTAGATTTTGCAAAAAAAAGCATTTCAATGGTTACTAATTTTCCAAAGAATTAATAAAAAACTGCAAAATTTCAGAGTACTTTTTTATTTTTTATCTAAATATATTGCCATTCCTCCAAGGTTAAACCAGTGGTTTGTGGAAATAGGAACTGGGTCATCACTCATCAAGGTCTCCAAACATCCACCTGCTCTTTTCTTATCCTCCAAATAACTTGAGGACATACATGGAAGGTACAAGATGTACACAATGTATGTACAGATCTACAGTACATGTTCATGCGCAAGAGGACCTTTTCAGTTAATAATGTTTACCATAAGAGTAGACTGGACCCCATTGTAGTACGGTGTAGATCCATACTACATGTAGCCAATGATGGCCCATGGCATTGGCATTAACATATGCATCTAGGTGTGATGACTCAACCAGTGACTAGACTCCCATAAGCCAGTCCACTGAGAATCCATGACATTTAGGCAGGGGAAGTTACATCCCATGTCTTATACAGGTATCCCCTGTAGCAACTGTCTACACTTTTTACAGATATCTAGAAATAAATGAATTCAGAATGTACGTAAGCATCGTTGTCTAGCCCGTTTCACTGCACTGTAGGAGGAAAGCCTCTTCACCAATTCTCCATCTCATTGTACACAGTACATTGTGGTAAATAGAAGTGAAAGCCATGTACCCACACACCCTTTAAAATAAATTAACTACATGTAGCACACATTTTGTATGTGGTCTTATATCAAAATCAATTTGTAAAAATTATTTTTTACAATTTGTTTTATGTAAAAATACAAGATTGAGAAAAATTTTCAAGGACAACTCAACTACATGAACATGCCAATTTCTGAAGTGTCTTTATTTTAACATTCTTCTTGACAGCATCTTTCGACATGGCAGCATCTTTCAACATAATTTTTAAAAAGGCCCCTATTATATCATCTGTATTGTTTTCATCCTGGGTTCAATGGACCTTTTAATTGCAAATTTGCAACACACGTGTTTCAATTTCATGCTGAATAGTGAATAAAGGGAAGATCCAAAATAAAATATTGCAGTGCAAGTTTGAGAGAGTAAAACAATTCACATTATACAACCAACCCATAAAATTGACATCAAATTCAGTGCAGGTGGAGAGAAAGGTCCTCTAGATGCATGAGCGATGTTCCACCATAGTTTATGTGCATGGTACATCAGGCTTATAATGTATTTCACCTGCTGAGAAATCAAACTTTTTGTTTGCCAATCTGTGGGGTTTCTTCAAAACTTTTTCTCTTGAGGATTGATACTTTATAATTAGTGACCCGTATAAGACTAAAACCAATCACTATTGTATTAGAAAATAAAGTAAGCCCTACCAAAGAGGTGAAGATTGCATAGGTTGGATGAATGATTTGTTGGTTGAAAACTAATAAATGAACAATTTGTAGTCTTCAAAAAAAGCCTGGTTCATACTGCCTTAAATGCGAATGTGATACAAATTTTGACGTCATAAATTCACAATGAATAATTTGCAACAGTTGAGCTGTGTTCAATTCCTGTGAAACATTCGCTTTGAAAACATCCCTGGGTGATATAAAAATTCGCTTTTCATTGGTATCGACAGAAAGTATGAACCAAGCTTCACTAGTTTAAAAATATTATTAACTTGGTTTTATCCTTACATCTAGAGGTGTGAGTTACTACTGTATTCTCAGTTCTTTCTCGAGTTTTGTGAACAAAAATCACAGGTTCTTTTTTTTAAACAGCCAAGAATAATTGCCATCCTGCAACATAGTACTAGTAGGTAATGGATTGCCTTCTTGTCTTCCATCTCATTCCTATACCCCCTCAAGAGCTCTTTTTCTACCAACCTCGCCCAGTTTTTTTAACCTCTTTACAATAGTTTGTTTGTAAACCCAGGTCGAAATTCTAGTTGAACCTAGTTAAACTGGGTTTAACTGGAACTAGTTGAAAACCAGTTGATAAACTAGTTAAACACAGTTAAAACCAGTTGGTTTAATATGGAAAATGGACAGACACCAACTGGTTTATAATTTAAACCTAGTTGAACACAGTTGAACCTAGTCCAACCCAGTTGGTTAATATGGAAAATGGACGACTTTGGTCACTATCCAGTTGAACCAGTTGACCCCAGTTAACTAGGTTCAACTGGAATTTTGACCTGGGAAGATTCTTGCTTATTTCAGTAATTTTGCTTTGGAGTGGTTTTGTTTGAATGAGTGAAGTAAAATCTCGGTAGTCTAGTTGGTAATTGCAAGGGTCGTGGGTTCGAATCCCACCAAAGTAATATGCCTGTAATTTTGACTCAAGAAAGAACCAAGTATGATACAGTGCTAACACACATCGGTGTATGGGTAAAAACCAAAGTGCAAGATTAATATACATGCATATCCTTGCAGTAAAGGTACCCGCTGCCAAAACATAGGATTCAAACTGCCTCTAGCTAACGTGCAATCTCGGTAGTCTAGTTGGTAAGACACTGCTCTAGAGTTGCAAGGGTCGTTGGTTCGAATCCCACCCTAATATGCCTGTGATATTTTTTCACAGGACTCGGGAAAGTACTGAGTATACAGTGCTACGTACATCGGTGTATGGATAAAAAACAAAACTAATATTATGAAGTAAAATCCCTTATTCATGTAGTAAACGTTCATGACTGCCTCTTGTCTTGCTATTAAGGTGGTTGCAGTCTTCACTCAGAAAAAGACAACAAAAACCACACGCCTGCCTATATGTACACTGTACATGTGCTGTGTGCGTAATTTGTGTAAGAGCACGACAAGAACTGTGCTAAGGTCTTCCGCACTTGTGTCCGCATATGGAGGCCATTTAGGAGGTGCGAATACGTCTCAAACCAGACATGAACTGCAGGTACATGCACGCACTATGCATGTGCACACAGAGACATGCAAATATCTAGCTTGGATGGGTAGCCCAATTGCGAAAATAGGGGAAAAAATAAATAAAAAACATATAAACAATGAAAAAAAAAGATCTAACCTCTTGGTGAAGACCCACTAGACAGTGTAATATTTTCCTTTGATATCCAGCATGCTCTATACCTACTCTTGATTGGGGACAGTGTTTTGTTAGTACTGGTAGCCACTATAGGGTGCAACATCAACTGGCTCGTTGAGGGGCTGGGCAAGTCTACAAATCTGGATCAAAACAGCATCTTGAAGATTTCATCAGGGCTCCCTGGTGAAACCCAGGCAAATCAAAACATGTCTTATTTGCATTTACTTTATTGAAACATAACCCGCACAAAGCCGTAAGTGGTGTTTACAAAATTTGTATATATGTGGTAAAAGGTTGTGTTTTGTTGGAGATGACTGTTAAATGTGTTTGGCTTGCACAAGTTCGTTGGATTGTTTTGAGCCAGATGTTGGTGTGATACTGATATCTCTTCTCAAGTGCTTTGTCCTACGAAAATACATTGAATGTACATGTAGGCAGTCGCTAAGGCTGGTGGTTTCACTGGTACCCTTGCTCAGTGAAAGTTTAGTTTCTAACTCTGGATCCCTGCTATAACTTAAAATAGATAGTCAGGTCATACCATGTTTTACATTGAACTAGAGGCCTAGAGGGAACGAACACTCGTATCACACCACGTAATCGCACTGGCGATTTCCCAGTGCGATTACATGGTAATACAAATTTCCCCTTACAAAATGTTGGCTGTGTGAACTGGTGCGCGACCTGTGTTTGAAGTATGTTTGGTTTTGTATGTTCTCTAAACTACCTACAGCCTACACAGTTATCGCAGTGCGATTAAATCTTCTATAATACGAAGAAGAATAGAAGAAGTTCTCTATAATCACATATTCATAAATTCCTCAAACAGTTTCGTTATTCCTATTGGTGGAGGGCGCGTCACGTGGCGGTGTTTATAACCGGTTGTGAGCGGATACTCAGCGCTTGGTGCAAGACGTTTCTTGTTAAGGGGGATGCGGACGCTGTCGGTGAGTTGGCCGCGCTGTGTGTGAAAGGAAAACAACAACGTGTTGCACCAAGATATGTGCATGCGCACGAACGGAGCCAGAAACAGTCGAAAATAGGCATCTCAGTCATAACAATGCAACACATGGACGTCGTACATCTACATGTATACAGGACACCTGTATACAGAGCTCAAGCACGTCGGAAACGGATAAGTTTTACAGAATTCCTTACTTTATTACGCCTTTTAACCAAAAAGGCATTTATGAATGGGAATAAATACAAGAGTAGTGACTCGTTCTTTCACAGACGTTCAAAACCTTGCAGGGTCGTTGCTGCTGGTTCAATCAAACACTTTTGTGTCTGATCTGCAACAATCAAGCACTCGTCAACAACGTAAATGTAAACTCAAGTTGTGACCATTCAGGCCAACTAAATAAATGCTGAAATGATGGGACAAAACATCCATCATCTATCTAGAGATAATAATATTTACTTTTAATTAAGTACCTCCACATTTTGGGTTATTTCCTTGTGACATAAATAACTTGTTTACATAATCAGATAATAATAGTAATTGTTACTGGTCAAGCTGGTTTTATTACTGCTAAAACCTGTGGAAGAATTTACACAATAAAAAATAAAATACGCATTGAACAGAACGGTAGGTGGCCCTTAAAAAAAGAGCAAGTAATTATAATTACCCGTGCTGATGTCTTGAGTCTGAAGAATGCTTTGGTTTGAAGAATAACTGATAACAATCTACCATGCGATGTCAGCCGACCAACATGCACTTCCTAGTTCCTGACTTGACTTGCTTGCTGTTCAGTGTTTTATTTTCATTGATCGTCAGTAATATTAATAACCAACACTATACACTGTTGTTAACAGCCCATGATGATGATCATCATGATGAACAAGATATTATATTACTATTAGTAAAGTAGATGCACTCACTCGCAGTAGTATACAACTTGGGAATTATGCCAACTTTGTTTACGTTTTTATCCTACAGGATTCGACTTGACCCTTCAATAGTTCTCGATAGTGTTTGGCATTGTGTTCTTGCCGCCGCGCCGTCCGTGTGGTTGTACTTGTTTATGTTTTTGGCATCGCTTGGCACACCCACACGTGAATCGTGCCTTTGCATACAGTGAATAATCATGAATGGACGTGATGACGTCACGCCCATTCACTGATGATGGCATGGTACTCGTTCATGTCGGACTCTTTTTAATGAGGTGCTTATAAAAACGAGATACACACTCGCACAGTCGCACGCAAGTTTTTTATGCACAGTATGATAGAAGATGATGAAGAATTCACTTTCGAAAATAATTTTATTTTTCTGTTTGAAGATAAATTCGCTAAATAACGTCATGTTTTACCATTATAGATATAATAGCGATTCAAATCGATGCATAGTTTCTGGTTTTCCCGTTCCTCATCATTTGAAATAGCGCCCTCTTGCCTAAAACTGAACAGGCAATAATATTTTGCTTTTGGCTGCGCCGGCTCATGACAGAACTTTCGTCTCCGCTGACCAACTGCTGACCTTTCATAGAGCTGCTAAGCACACAAATTTGCTTAGCATGAAAATTCTTCCTTGATAAAAAAAAACAGGGTTACCAACCAAATTTCCATTTGTTGCATGTTGCTTCTTACATACTGATATCCAGTTGTTGTTTGCTTGTCCTGAGAAAATCGCGTGAAAATTTGGTTGGCATTCCTGTTTTTATCAAGGGAGATAATCTTAGGATTTATCCTAACTCGACTCGAACGTCCTAACTTAGGATGGGTTTTGAACTCGTCCCAGGGCCCAATTTCATAGAGCTGCTTAAGCAAAAAATTGTGCTTAAGCAAACAAATCTTTGCTTAGTAAAATCAGATTACAAGCCAAGACTCCACTCAATTGTTATGCTAAGTAAACAACAGCTAAATACCAGTCACAAGCAATGTATGTGGCATGACATTTTTGTCAGTAACATGTGTAAAACAAGCAAGCTATTTTCGTGCTTAAGCGAATTTTTTGCTTAAGCAGCTCTATGAATTTGGCCCCAAGTCATAAGAGCAATCCTAAAGTTAGGAAGAGTTTGGTGAAATCGACGGCTAGGGTGTCCCACTACGCTGACCATAATTCCCTCCACCCATGGAGGTTCCTCCACGCCCCACCGTAGTGTCCCATTCACGCTGTCCATCCCATGTAGGCATTATGAATAATTTGATCAACTGTTGATGGTTAACGAAACGTTGCTCTCTAAGACTCGCTGTATGCATACGTTATTTCAATTTTTAAAGATACATGTACATGTACTTCTGTGAACTGTTGTTACACACTGAATGACTGTTGAACAGTGCACTTCAGTTGTCTGCACACAAATTTGGGGCACGATTTTGTTCCTGTTAAAATGTCCCATGTGTTGTTCGCAGCACCCTTTCCATATTTTAGCCATATATATTTTCTTCCCTAAAAAAAACATCACAATGTTCTCACATTGACAGGAAAGTGATGGTTCGGACTTGTATATCGGCATGAGAGTGAGACCCCAATAATAATTACTGATAATCTCAATCACCGACCTGTACTGTTAAAGACAGTGGACACTATTGGTAATTGTCAAAGACCCGTCTTCTCACTTGGTGTATCTCAACATGTGCATAAAATAACAAACCTGTGAAAATTTGAGCTCAATCGGTCGTCAAAGTTGCGAGATAATAATGAAAGAAAAAGCGCCTTCGTCACACGGAGTTGTGTGCTTTCAGATGCTTGATTTCGAGACCTCAAATTCTAAACTTGAGGTCTCGAAATCAAATTCGTGGAAAATTATTTCTTTCTCGAAAACTACTCCACTTCAGAGGGAGCCGTTTCTCACAATGTTTTGTACTACCAACCTCTCCCCATTACTCATCACCAAGTAAGGTTTTATGCAAATAATTATTTTGAGTAATTACCAATAGTGTCCACTGCCTTTAACTGCCAAATTAAAATTTTGGTTAAATACATAGCATACATAAATATTATTCCCAACTTCACCAGCAAAGAAAGAAACAAAACGCACAAATTAATGACATCATACAGTTACCGATGTTTATTTATGTTCCATTGTGCTGAGCGCTCTGAACAAAAAAGGCGCCAACATAATAAGAATATGTGCATGGTACTGTACTCAACATTGAAGTATTATTATTTAATACATATAAATCAATCTCTACTTACTTTATACCTTACAATGTAAATGGCTGTAACACGTTTTAAAAATCTATCTTTATATTATCCATTGAAGATGATCCTTTCTTTTAGTGTATCCTCGCCCTCAAACAGATTTGGAAAGTTGCCTAACTTGCATTGTGCCTCAAACGAATTTTTACCATCAACCATGAAAAATCCACGCAGAAAATATGTCTTCATTTTAGCTCAAGAAAGTGTCATCTACCAGATATGATATCCCTCAGTTGTTTGTATTCATTAGTAATCACTGTGTGATTTGGGGTACATTCTCTTTTCATACAAAAGTTCAAAAATAATGTTGACAACATGGAATTTTAGTTTGACAAACATTTTGTTACGACAATATTAATAATACACACATTAAAATACCCATAAGTTTTGTGACAGCGTCTCCTTTTGGATATTATGATGGCAAAACACTGGTCTTTAGAGTGTCAGTGACAAATACAATACCCATGTTGGCTGAAAAAAATAAACCTAGCAAAGCACTTTCAAAATCAGACAATATGAAATCAGAACAATCACTATATTTTAGTAGTTTTGCAATAACACTTGCTAAAAATATTTATGACCGAGAAGAAAAAAACATGGAATAAAAAAGAAGCATGTCAAACAGTATATTTGGGAGAATCTGCAAAGGATGGTGACACTCCAACTTTTGTTTAACTTTGCCAAGTCTAAACCAATCTGTGAAATAGGATCACTAAATTTTGACATCATCTGCAGTCGTAACAATTATATATTATATTATTATCATTATTTTACATAATTATTCCATGAATTTGCAATGAATATGTGAGCATTAATACAAAGTTCACACTGGATGTTAAAATTGCTGATACATGTACATCTCACTTATGCAGTGTCCAAAAGGCATTTTGAGCATACTGATGACCAAAATACAGATAATGGTTAGAGAAAACTCCCAAACTAAGACCAGTTAATATGCACTTGCTTCATACAGGCAAACCAAATATAAGATCCAAAGACATTCCAGAAACCAGGTATTATTAAAACACCATTCTCTAATTTGTTGATATTATCATGTGATTTCATTCAGCAAACGCAGGAAATATTTCAATAAAGTATTGAACAAGGATGACTGTAGTTTGAAAGCCAAGTATAGCAAGCACAGTGATTATTTATAATAGATTATAAAATAGGTACATTACAGAAAAGCTGATGGTTAACAGAACAACTAATAAACTTAAATCGTTGAAAATAAAAAGAAATATCAAATCAAAAGCTATTAATGTCAAATTGTGTGTACCTCCCTTACTAATTGTTTGTTTTATACTACATGTCTTACTTATATGTACATTATAAAGTTATTAGGAATGAGATCATTAGTTAGTTATTAAGTGCAATTTGGGACATTTTGCTACACAAGTCACATCCAGAAAATCCCACACCTTTGAAGACACAAAGTAGGGTTTGGAAATGACATATTAAACAAACCAAAAACACCTGCAAAAATATCAGAGTGCATTTCGCCAAAATAAAGTAATGAATATTCAAAATTGCATACATCTATTTTTTATACAAAGACATGGATATTCAAATATCAAGCCACGCTGAAGCAATTTCTATCAATTTTTTATAAAGCACATTTCCACTTTATCTTGATGGTGGGCCCCTCTTTAGGACACTGTATATTTCTCATCACCGACTCCAAATAGAGTAAACTACTGAAAATGCACATGCTATTGCAGGCTACCAGGCTATGCAAACAATAAGTCCCATGAAACAGAGAGTCGGGCCTTTACTTTATGAGCCTACAGCCGCCCATGTATATCTTTTGTTTTACTAGGTTTCATATTAAGCACCTAAACGGTTTAAAACGAACAGTGCTTGACCCATGAACATACATACAAATATTTGCAATGAACATTTGTGGTCTGACCACACATTACACAGGAATTTGAAAGTTGAAAAAGCGTAATATTGGTATTGCATCAAGAAATTAATTGAGACTATGGTCAAGACCAATTCCAATGTGAAAAGAAAATTTTCATAACAAAATTGACCTGTATTTGGAAACGATGTGAAAAAGCATGAAGGACAAAACCAAAGCAACAAAAACAATGGGAAGTGTGAAGTTCTAACTATTGTTTTGTCAACAGTTGAAAGAATGCAGGCTGCTTCATATGAGTGACACTTGTCCTGAAGAAAAATCAACACACATAATAATCTCGTAGAATCTTCACCACTTGCAGACATAGAAGTAAACTGCAGGCCACTACAGTAATTTCAAACGAATTATTAAGACCATGAGACTTTGGTTGGTCTTTGTGGTTAAGCAGTCTTTTCTCAGCACACTTAGTCCCACTGCAATCATAAATATTCTATGTACAGCTTTAAGAACTTTTGACAATTTATCATACAGCAAGTACTCAAAAAGGGTGGACTATCGGGAGGGGTTGAATGGATACTTTTCCCCAGATCTTTTAATAATGGCGGTCTTTTTAGATGTACATGTAGCATAGTATCACTGTTACAACAATCAGTCACTAATGTTTATGACAAACCATAAATAAAAGCTTTGCCTGATATTCATGACCTATTCCAGGCACCAACCATATGAATTCATCCTTATTCAATGCTCCTCTTGGAATGTTGCAAACTGTCAAAATCAACAAAATGAAATGTTGGTACATCAAGCACTTCAATCTAAACTGGGCCCAATTTCATGGCTCTTATGGAAGCAGGGAATTCTGCGCTTACGTCAAGCATATTGCACAGGTAAGAGGGAAGTTTTGGCTTGTGCGCACTCCATGTTACTAGGCATACTACACTTACAAAGCTAGCACACAAATTTGGCGCTTGCCATGCAAGTGGAGAAAGGTGATCGTAAGCGCAGAATTTGGCGGTTAGCACAGCTATGAAATTTGGCCCTGCTCAGATGTATGCACAATTATATTCACATGTTGTCCATGGACATCCCATCCATGGACATCCCATCCAAAGCAACGAAATCCTGTGTGTCTTCAATGAACAATCAAAATTGCAAAAACCATTTCCAAAATGCCGCCCATAACAACTTCATGAACACTTGTGTTTCGCATACAAACTAGACCATACCACAACACTCTTTATACATGTGTATATATATATATATTACCTCATAATAGATGTCATTCATATAAATCCGGGATACGCAAATTTGAATCAATTCTTTTCTTGCCCAAAACCAGTATCGCTGGTTGCTTGATAATGTGGAACTTTGTTTCCATAAGCTATTCAACAATGTGGCCAATAGTGTCCCAATTTCATGGAACTTTACAAGAGAGTTCCATTCTCTGGAAACAAGTTACAGCTGTATGAGGGTAAAACATCCTTTAGTCAGGAACTTGCACCCAGCTGGTTCTGGTGTAATGCATAGTCAATAGTCAATACTGAGGCTCATTAACAAAGTCATTTCTTAGCATGCCAACTGGCCCTATTGTAATCTTGTGAATCTTACCATTGCCAATAAGTGACAATTCTTGTCCAACAAACCTGAAGAAGCAAAAAGGTTGTATAGTCATAAAAAATGACAACATGCTTGTGCTAAATCTCCTAGAAGGAGATATTAAGGGTCACATTCACTGCATTGGTTCAGTTTTATTCAATGGTTTTAATTTATGTTTGAATGTATTGCGTGACTGTCTGTGCACTTTGGATAAACTTGTCATGAATGATACAACCTTGTTACAATATAATGATATGTGAACACTGAGTATGTTTAGCAGTCTCATGATTGATACCCCCTAGAGATTAGCGATGTGACAAGGAAAGCTTAGAATGGGAGGGGAATTATTAAGGTGATTGGTTCTTATATTGACTGGCAGCAGTTCTTCTTCCTTGGCTCTGTGTCTGTTGTAGGGGGAATTGTAATGGGCTTGACATCTGAGCTAGGTGAGTCCTCACCATTGCCACCATCTCGAATGATCTTTTGTGAAACTATCTTATAAATTTCTGTAGAAAAAAAACAAAAGAAAAATTGCTGTAATATAGAAGGCAAGTATCTATGGTCAAAAACAACATGAACTTGTGCATAAAAATCGGCCTTTGCTTTTATGTACATAAACTCATGCCATAAGAATGACAAAATAAAATATACAAAAGTTTTAAATGTTTCAAGCTTCAGAGTTTCTATAGGGTGTCATGGCAAACGGTTTAGAGCATCGAACTCAAGTTCTGGTGGTCAAGTCTTCAGGGTGTGGGTTCGAATCCAGACCATGACACTTGTGCCCTTGAGCAAGACACTTAAATTGCTTCTTTACACTCAGGGTATTAATGGGTGCCTGCGAGGGTAGAGGTTGATATTGTTTTAGGAAAAGCTTTTGGAGTGCCCAGCAGCTTTGGGCTGTATACTCCCAATACAAGGAGCTTAGAAAGACTCTGGGAACGTTATTGGCCCAATGACCAGGGCAATAATGTAAAGCGCATTGAGATTTTACTGAGAAGTATGCTTTATAGAAAATTTTGAAATTATTCTATGAACTATCAAGCTTTAGACATTAAAAGCATGACTAATGTATACATTAAGGCCTGGTACATTGGCTTTGGATTGGGCACTTTGGGCTTTAAAAAGCATTTGTTTTGAAATGCAAACATTTGGAAAAATAAAATATAGTGACTCACATAAATATCCCTTGAAAATGATGTGGTATTTGTTGCACTTTTATAATAGACAACAGTCCACTAGTTTGTAGAACAAAACAGGGCTCGAATTTCACGCTGGACCGCAGGCCCGAGGCCAGTGATTTTAGCTTCGGTCCAGTAAACTTTATGCCGAACAAGTCCGGCGGTCTTGCGGTTTTTTTTATGATACTAATATAGTTACTATTACAAATAATTATATGAAATATATTATCTTTCATTAAAAAATGTATTTCAATCTCATTTAAAATAAAAGTTTTTGTTTTACTTGTTGTCAAATCAGTGTTCTGAGCACGCCTGCGGAAAGTCAATCCGTCCTTTTTTCACGTGCATCAGGCTGCATACAAGTTTTCCATTCAGTTTACTCATGCCCACACCTTGTTCATCTCGTCTCAAACCATTTATGTTTATGCACCCGGGGAGTGAGCGAGCGGGGACGAGGGAGTGATGTGTTGGTACCCGGCGCGGCGGCACACCTTAGTACAGCGATGTCTGTTTACCACTGACCATGTGTAAAGTCTGATACCTTACAAAGGAGTGTTGAATTTGCATTAAGAATGTCTGGTTGCAATACCACACATCCCTGTGTTGCATGGATTAAAAGTAAGGTATTGTTGCCAAACGTCTTGCTAAGTATGGCTACCAACAGTGATGAGCTTCTGACTACTGCTGTACAATTTTTGGTCAATCTTTTTATGACGATCTTTTTATGAATGCTGCACGTTGCAGTGTTTTGTTGGTGATTTGCCTGTCAAATCGGGATTTTTTTTTTTTTTTGGCGGCGAGAATGACTTGAAGTAGGTATATGGAACTTTATTGATTGGGTTTCACAGCAAAAAAAAAGCCTCCTAAGGGATGAAAAAGGCCTGCTGTTCTATCGTGTTAACTTTTTTTTTCCTAATAAAATTTTGGCCTTGTAAAAAATCTTCCGGTCCAGTAAAAATTCTGAGCAACAAGCCCTGCGGTCTTGTGGATTTTTTCCCCAAATTCGAGCCCTGCAAAATGGTTGACTCCACAAAATAGCGGACCGTATTTTCTCAAGGAGCAATGTAGTGTTAATTAAAAAATACAGGAAGATGTTTTTGTGCACGACAACAACTTAAAGGCACTGTACACGCTTATTAATTGTCAAAGACCAGTATTCTCACTTGTTGTATCCCACCCAACTCATTAGAGATAGTCATTACATGGTGTTACCGCAAACCTATACATAAAGTTGCACAGAATAATGAAAGAAAAAAAACACCTTTGATGGACAACTTTGTGTGCTTTCAGATGCCTTAAAATGGGCCCCTTTAATAATGACAATATTTTTGTTTTATTAAATAATTTGATGGAGGGCACCAGATGAGAATCACATTTGTGACTAAACACACCACAACAAAACACATCTTTGAGTAACTTGGCTTACCTGTTAATATTTGTTTAAAGGCTTGCTCTACATTTGTTGAGTCCAGGGCTGAGGTTTCAATGAAAGATAGTGAATTCTTTTCTGTATACAAGAAAAATGACACAAAATATGCATGTTAAGCTATATAAATTAAACTACTGACGTAATTGCACTGATGTGATAACCAATATATGTGTACACAATGGTACTCTGTCTATTCAGAGAGCTGCTTCAACATTTCTGGATACACAGAGCAGTTTCTGCAAACTACATCGACTTATGGTCTAGGCCCAAATTCATAGAGCTGCTTAAGCACAAAAAGTAGCTCAACACAACATAATTATGTTTACCACAAAAAGGCAACCAGCCAAAATAACATTTGACATGAACGATTTGTGACAGGTAACCTGCTCATTTATGCCGAGTAAGAATTTGATAAAAAAAGGTTGCTGCTTTGGACACTATTGCTAATTGTCAAAGACCAGTCTTCTCACTTGGTGTATCCCAACATATGCATAAAATAACAAACCTGTGAAAATTTGAGCTCAACTGGTCGTCAAAGTTGCGAGATAATAATAATAATAATAATAATAATAAGACTTGTAATGCCCACGTGTCCACCCTGCTGGGTGTTCAAGATAATAATGAAAGAAAAAAACACCCTTGTCACACGAAGTTGTGTGCTTTTAGCTAGTTGATTTTGAGAACTCAAAAATATTATTACCTCAAATTCTAAATCTGAGGTCTCAAAATCAAATTCGTGGAAAATTACTTCTCTTTCTTGAAAACTATGTCACTTCCGAGGGAGCTGTTTCTTGCAATGTTTTATACCATCAACCTCTCCCCATTATGGTCACCAAGTAAGGTTTTATGCTAATATTTACATTTGAGTAATTACCAACAGTGTCCACTGCCTTTAAGTAGCTTTATAAAATTGGGCCCTGGTACCAAAAACAAATTTGGACCTGTTCATTCAGGAGTCATAGTGTAGTACATCATTGGCATTATTCAAATTATGAATGGATAAATGACAAATCATCCAGTATGATCTTTTGTTGATGTTGGACCAATGGATTGTACACAGCAGAAGAAATATTTTCATTCTGTTTCTCAAACTCCCTGGAATGGAATGAGCTGAAACCGATTTCTTTGCACACGGTTTGACTCTTGTGAATGCATTTACTGTACTTATGTAAGGCCATACATGGCAAATCTGTGGGAAAACCAAATAAAGCTGTTATTACATTAGAGCTGAATGAAACTACAGCCACTATGACAACGATTGAAGCTTTTTACTGCCCTTAGGGGTTGTCCTAAGTTTTCAATATCAAAAACATCCACAACAGTTAACTATGTCCCTTGTAAAGCAGAACAAAATGCTACACAAAATGTTTCAGTTGCTCCTCAAAAATCACCATTTACTACTAGATAATATTAGCATTCAGTATGCACAAAGTCTGTTCAGTCAAAGTATTTTGCGATGCAAAAGTGCTGGCATAACACTGCCAAGTTTTGAATTTGCACGTATATATACAGCTGTGCATTTTCCATTGTTTCGTTCATCATTCTACCTTTAAAGGATTCGGGTACTTTTTCAAAATGTCCACAGATTTACATTAAACTTACAGGGTTTGAAGATAATGATAGTGGAAAGCTTCCCTTCAAATATTACTAACTAAGGTTGTGTAGTTTTTGAGAAATGAGTAAAACAAGTCACAAAATAATTTTGGTCTCATGAGACCAAAATTATTTTAGCATGTAAAATCACCTTAACCAGTTATGATATTATACCAAAACCATAGCATAACTGTTTGATACGTTTTTACATGCTAAAACTGAGACGAAAATTATTACTTTTACTCATTTCTCAAAAACTACAGCAACTCAGTAAGTAAAATTTCAAGGGAAGCTTTCTACTATCATAATCTTCAAACTGTATAAGTTTAATGTAAACCTGTGGACATTGTGTTTTTTGTTAGGAAAAAGTACATATATACCCTTTAACATGGTGGCATGAGGTATCCTCTTGTTTATTCTACATTCATAAATACCTAAGACAGTTTATCCATTCTGATTGGACGAGAGGGCATCACAAGGGGTTGTTTGAAAGGATGATATAACACCAGTAAAAAGTGTTGAAGCATGGGCGTGACACGCGAGCCTGCACCTGTGCTTATAAGACAGTTTCTGTATTCCTATTGGTCGAGAGCAACGGCCAGGACAGTTGTGCCACATCATGCGATACGCGTGACGCGCACAGCAATCTCCTTATAAGGAGTTGTTTACTCGAGGGCCTTACCATCTCATAGAGGGGTGTTGTGTTGTTAGAAATCATTCAACAATTAAAATTTTTGCATTTATTTAATTTTTTGACAAAAAGTGTTGATGTTTTTATACCGAAAAGGTATTTATGAATGGGAACCAAATTGATTCCCCTATTCGTACAATGTATTAATGTTAATTTTTGTTAACAGATCCAAACAGCTGATCACAGACATGAGTAATGCAATAAGCTTGGGCCATATCTCGATATAATCGAAAATCGCGATACCATTTCTTAAACGATTACCATATCGACTTGATTTTTTATTAATCGAATTATCGGCATATCGTGGTTTTGATGAAGTATCACGATGTCTTCCCTAATTGAGACGTCTTGCAACCACAATGTGCTGTTAAAAAAAAATATAAAGCCCCAGAACCAACCCCAAGATTCCCCAATAAAAAAAAAATAACATCAAAGACTTGCGGTCTCCCACAGACACTGCAGAAGTAACACAATGTATCAATTACCTCCCCTGTGTGGGAGCCTTGTGTAGGGCCACTGATTTTCCGCGATCGCGGAAAACGGACGGAATTCGCGGAATCCGCTCTTTGAAACGGAAAACGGGATTTCAGAAAAAATTTTTTTTTTTTTTTTCTTGACGCCAAAACTATTGAAATTGCATTCTTTATTACGATTCTTTTTGTTAAACTAAAAAAGCATCAGAAATCAGACCATTAAAAAGTACGAGATCGTAACCGTGGATCATTCTGTTCTACTTCACACCATCCTCCATGTTTACACACATGATGTACACATGATGTACACACGTTGTTAACATGGTTAAGCGAAGGGCATATTATTCGCGGCACGTTTTTAACTTTTTTTGTTCACCCAAATTGCATTTTCTCCCTCTCTTTTACTAACAATAATAGAAAAACTAGCTTACCTATGATCTATAAGAACACATAAAATGTTTTTTCATCTCGGAAAGGTCTAAAATAAAACCGTAAACTGTCAACATTCTGTCGCCAAAGCGAAAACAAAGTGGCTGACATTTTGTTTGTGGATGGAGAACGGTCACGTCCATAGACTTGTTCCCAAGTCTTTGATCATGCTGAAACAGCGCCCTCTTGTGGATACACTCCTGTCATTAGCCTACAATGTGGCTGATGCAGAGAATCAACTGCAGTTTTAGACTTGGAATCAAGTCTATCACATCATGTGCATTGATACTGCAGTCACAGTGCAACCTTTTTACCCTGACTGCATGTTTTTGTTTCATCGAACAGCAGTATACAAAATAATCCACAATTATAAATATAAAAAAATTAAAGTATTTTTTTGAAATTTGTCAGTTCAAATGAACATTTTACGAAGTCAACAGTGCAACTTATCTCAAATTGATTTTTATAAGTGTGTCCCTGGGTATAAAAAAAACCTTTTATCTAATTAACAAAACATGAAACGGAATTTTTTGTGCCTGAAACGGAATTCATGTTTTTGCCAAACGGAATTTGCACTTTTCTGAAACAGAAAATCAGTGGCCCTACTTGTGCGACACCTCGCCGCTGAACTGCAGACCACAATGGGATCATATTACACAAACCACAAACCATCCACAACCGTTTATGAATGAGAGGTCACCCCATGTGCATTATGGATGCTTATTGGTTAGCTAGAATGAAATGGGCAGGATATACACACATGTAAGAACAGTCATGCGCAGTAGACACTTTAAAAGACACTTTATGTGTGTGTAACTCATAGAGCTACAACACCATGGGTAGACAGTACACCTCACAGATCCATACCTCGATTTGTTTTCATTTTTGAAGTATGAAAATTGGGCATAGTAAAATGTCTAAATTTTACACTTCAAACATAAATCGCGATTTAATCGAATATCGCGATACTTTTTTGACGATATATCGTGGGATAATAAAAGCAATATCGCCCAAGCTTATAATGCAACCAGCAATTGGCGCACAAGATGCAAGCTGTTTAAGCTAAGCGGGTTTTTAAGAAACTAAGAAGTTTCTTTTATAAGCATGGCAGCTGTTGTTTGTTTATAATATGGCACTTTTGAGATTGTATTCTGTGCCTAGACCTCTCAAATGTGGATGTTGCAGATTCATCATGACAAAAAACTTCTGACAATGTATCATGGATGAACATAACCATCACCAAGCTTAGCCCTTGTGGTCTCTTTTGAGCTAAAGCTGGTTCCCATTGGAGATATTCTTCCGCAACAATGTGAACAGTTACCATGACTGTTTTATTCTACTGAGCGTTTCTACCTGGACTTAAACTCCACGACAGAACAGTTGTTTGAGACTGGCAGAATATTATTCTCGTTGCACTGACTGAATATCCTCCACCTTATTCTATGCCTTCATCAGCATTTTCACTTTCATCTAGCCCAATTAACCTCCTCACAAAATTCATCAAATATGCCATGTTTCTCACTTGGACAGTAGCGAAACGACAGCAACTGGGCGAGATTGAAAAAGGGCTGCAGTGTAGTTTTTGTATTGCATATTAATAATATCCAAGTCTGATCAAAGTCTTATACAGCGCACGTATCTACCAAACAAGGTACTCAAGTATGTATAAACTTTCAGAAAGATAGGTTATTGCAGTGATGAATTCTGAGGCTCAATTATATAGTACCTTTTAAGGGTTTACAAGGGTTTACCAGGAACAACGGGGCAAACCCCCTTTTCTTTTCGATAAGGGCACTGGGTTCTTTTACATGCGTTACACAACACATGGGACCTACGGCTTTACGTCCCATCAGAAGGACAAAGCAATGGTTAAGTGTCTTACTTAAAGACACAAGTGTCACGCGCCCACACTTGCTGATCAGAAACACCTGAGTCTGAATTCGGCGCTCTTTTCCGCTCGGCCACCATACTTGCATATCATGTACCCACGCTGCATATGGTACTATGGTAATACCACACCACCAGCATCGAAAACACATATTCTGCGTGAAGTTGTGAAGTAACAGGAAGTGTTACTGTTTGCTTGCATAGCGTTTTACAACGTCCAAGCCTTGAAGACCTTGACAAAAGGCTAGGTCGCAGTAGGTTGACAGCGCAGAGCTGTTCCCATTTGACTTTTTAGCTGCCCTGATAAGTTACCGTAGCTGCGCAGAAGTTTTTGGTGACCTCTTTCGGCCGGTTAGTTTTCATTATTATATTTATTTGAGTTTATATAGCGCTTTTTCACTCCCGAATGGGTGTCTCAAAGCGCTTCAAATTATTACCCCTGGTCACTGGGCCTTAATTCACTCCTTAAACCATCTCAGCTCCCTGGGGAGTATACAGCCTCGTGCAACAAATGCGCTACTCGGCTAAATCAATCACAAGAACCATCTCTGCCCTCACAGGTCCCCATTTACCCCTGGGTGGAGAGAAGCAATAATGGTTAAGTGTCTTGCTCAGGGACACAAGTGTCACGACCGGGATTCGAACCCACACACTGCTGAACAGAATCAGCAGAGCTTGAATTCGGTGCTCTTAACCGCTCGGCCACGTTTCCCCTAAATTCACAGTGTAAGTAAGTTGACAGGGAGGTCAGTTTACCATGCGTACCCATTGGATTTAATTGGGTTATTCTACAGAAAAGTCACGAAACCCATAACAAAAAAATCCAATGGGAACTTGGGTTTAGTCTTCATGAATTACCTGCAAATGCTTTTGCTTCATCTGTTGGTACTGCCCTCAAGTGTCGTAAGTCACTCTTGTTGCCTACAAGCATGATGACAATATTATTATCAGCATGGTCTCGTAGTTCCTTCAGCCATCGTTCTACATTCTCATAGGTAAGATGCTTGGCTATGTCATACACAAGTAGAGCACCCACTGCACCACGATAGTAACTGCAAAGTAATTCAATCAAGCTTTTAAGTAAATACAGTACAATAAATACTTCTGATGATGTAACATCATATTGCTGAAGTTTAATACTTCAAAAATATAATAAATCCAGGTATGCATCTGTCAGGTGTGAAAACCTGGGGAATCTTGCGGTTCGTTCTGGCACTCAATATTTTTTGAAACAGCCCTTTGAGATTGCAAGACGTTTCAATTAGGGAAGACATCGTGGTACTTCATCAAAACCACGATTTGCCGATAATTCGATTAACAAAAAATCAAGACTATACGGTAATCGTTTAAGAAATGGTACAGCAATTTTTGATAATATCGAGATATTGCCAAGCTTATGTAGCCGGTGAGGAAGTTTTGTGATTTGGAGGAATGAATCCAAACTTGTCTTACGCGCTTGTGATGGCCCTGTACCGCTCCTGACCAGCTGTGTCCCATATCTGTGCCTTTATTGTCTTGCCATCAACCTGGATACTCCTCGTTGCAAATTCTACTCCTATGGTGCTTTTACTTTCAAGGTTGAACTCATTTCTTGTGAACCTTGATAGTAAATTACTCTTCCCAACACCAGAGTCTCCTATCAACACAACTGGGGAACAAACAAAATCAAGACAAAATCAGTTAAATATAGTGAACATTTTAAAGGCATTACATTACAAATTGCATTTGAACAACGTTCACAAATTATGCAAACCGGATCTTTTGCATATGTATGTTTACATTACCAGAAGAGTAGAGAGAGGGGTGGTACAATGTAGATGTCCATGAGCATAACAGGTGGCGCTATACATGCTCAACCCTATTAACACAGATATTCAATTATTGCGCGCTGTGACAGGGTCCGTGGCATTTGGAACACCCGAGGGGGAACATACATGTAGCAACCAAGGCGAAGCGGAAGGTGCCATTTTCCCTAAAAGGGTGTACAAAACCCATGGACCCCAATTACACAGTGCAGCAATTGTTTTGTTATACCTTGGCAACATTATTATTCCTCTTCTCAAAGTTCTGTTGTCATCTTCAAACATTACGACGGAATATGCATAAATTAATAAGCAGACGAACAGTTGTTTAAAAAATAAGAAACAATTCTTCACTGTTCCCTCGAACCCGCGGTTGTTTCGTACTAAGCGCTGGAAATCGACTAACACTGGAACGATCAAGGTAATGTACACCAGCTAACATCACTCATGTTACCTGCCGAGCTGTGCAGCCATGGTACATGCGTTTTTGTTGCACGTCACTTGATTGGTTCTTGACCAATCGAACTTCACAGTTTGTTACAGAGGTACATTATAACAATTGGTTATCATCTAGACATACATGGCAGTCCACATGGGAGTATGAGTACCATGTTGCTCATTTTGTACAATGCTTAACTCTATGCTTCATGTATTAACACCAACTGGTTATCATCTACACATACATGGCAGTCCACATAGGAGTGAACCATGTTGAACATTTTGTACAATGCTTAACTCTATGCTTCATGTATTAACACCAACTGGTTATCATCTACACATACATGGCAGTCCACATAGGAGTGAACCATGTTGAACATTTTGTATCATATTTTGTAAACACACCAAGCAATTTCAGAACAAACAGTCAACAGCTAGTTGACACCATACTGCAAGAAACATAATCATCTATCTTTACAAATGTACAAAGAGTATGCAACTGCAAGGTATATTCATACCATTGACACCTGTAAGGCCGAGTCACACTGCAGCGATAACGATAAGGATCAAGATGCAAGTATTATTGCTTTTTGAGAGTACAAACATCATGAGGATTGGTGCAAGCAACAACTCTTTGTTAACGTAAATATTGCTTTTACACGACAAGCTTTAGCTAGAGGCGTGTCTGGCATCTTTTTTTCTGTCACTTTTTTACAAATAGCATCATTTTGATAATATTTCTGTACTAGTGTACTATGAACATTACTGTGTAAGTAAGTAACTTTCAACACTTTTTTCAGTTTGTGGCAAAGTTAGATATTACATGTATTTCCAGATCCTGGCACACCCTGTGCACCGTTTCAGTATCTACATGAACATCAAGTGTCCATAAGTTATGTACACATTACTAGTGGATTAGGTATCGTACGTGTACATGTTCATAATTAATGTACGTGTAGTTAGTCTGTTACTGAGTTCACTATTGACATCAGCTTCATCATCATGCCTTATTAGTCTAGCTACATATCAGCTACTTTTGAAACCTGTCATGGCTCTCGGTTTCTTTCATTTCATCATTTCCACAAGTACCAGGAAACAACAAATAGTAATGGTTTCTTAAGCCAGGAAGGAAAAAAAACAAGAGCTAAATAAAGCGCTAAATTGTGTGTGTAGTCCAGTATCCAATTCAAAACTAATTTGATTAATAGTTCTAGAATTGAAAATGTAGGATTGGCACAAACATACTGTATGTTTGTTACATGTACATGTAGTATGTATGTACACACATCTAGGCAATAATGTACACTGTATAACTGAACACTTGGCACGGTTAGTAATTTGTACATGTAACCTGTGATTGCAGTGTGTGCTAATTCTTAGAGAGGCCTTCATAAGGACCTCCTGGAAGAATGCAAGGACTAGGTTTGGCTGAAACATGCTGGTTTGTCCATAGAAGTCAATGCTGACCATTTGAATATTGAGTGACCTAGTAGTCGTATTGCCATGTCAGCAATTTCAATGTCAGTTCATGATCGTTAGCCGTCTTAAATGCACTAGACACTATTGGTAATTACTCAAAATAATTGGTGGCATAAAAACTAACTAGTTAACAAGCAATGGAGAGCTGTCAATAGTATAAAACATTGTGAGAAACAGTCTCCCTCTGAAGTAACATAGTTTTTGAGAAAGAAGTACCTTTCCACTAAAATATCAGAATTTGATTTCGAGACCTCAGAAATGAAGCATCTGAAAGCATACAACTTTGTGAAACAAGGGTGTTTTTTGTTTCCATTATTATCGAGCAACTTTGATGACGAATTGAGTTCAAATTTTCACAGGTTTGTTATTTTGTGCATACATGTTGAGATACACCAAGTGAGAAGACTGGTATTTGACAATTACAAAAGGTGTCCAGTGTCTTTCATGGCGACAGACTTGTGAATTATGTTTTTTTCTTATTAAATCAAAATGCCTGACCTACATCTAAAACTATACTTGAAAGTATTTTTTAAACAATGTGAATTCATGCACATATCCCCATCAAATCAATGTGGCTTCATCAATTATGCATTAAAAACTGCTTACAATTGTTCAGCACATTTATGAATCTACACTTGTAATAGGCAAAGAACACTGAACAATGTTAGACCAATTTGAATCCACAAAATTTGTTTGTTCTTATTCTATACCATGGTTTTCCGCCATTACTGGGACAGTTTCATGCTCATGATGATGTATGCACAAGGTGCAGTTTTTAAATTGCCTCAACTGGCATTTGCTCAACATGTGCTAAGTTCTATCATTACTACAAAACAAAGCTCAGGGAAATACAGTATCCTATACATACGTAGGTATGCTGAAAAGAAAGGTGCCATTTCATTCTCACTGTTGGCTTTACAGTTTGTAGAAAAATAGACAATTAATTTAACTGCTTTTTCAGTGCAAATGTCTATCTAAATGGACTTAGTGAGACTACATACTGATGTATGTCATTCAGAATGAGAGCATTTTCCTACATACCTGTACAGCTCTAAATCGACGGGGTGTGTAAAGCTTCAAAATACAGCTTCAAAATGTCTAACTCCATAATTACATACATAGAATGCCCCATAACAAGTTTGTTCATTATGTGCATCTACACTTGCATACACTTACTGTAGCTACATGTACATGTAGTAGTCTACTGTAGTGTGCCTTGCATGAGACTTGCGCACAATATTTTACGCATCTCTAAATAGCATCTAACTGTACTCCAACATCAGGTATTCAATCCCTAAACAGTTCCCTATATAAATAATGTCAGTGACAATCAAGTTACAGGCCCGCTGTGCATGAAAAAACACCCAGGAGAACTCTTTTGGCTCCAAGGGATAACCTGTCACACTTCATGGCAAAACTTAGTTCACCAATCCTTTGTGATGCAACTGACAAATGAAATGTTGCACATTAAAAATGTTTTGCCCTTGCTTGTCCGAGGGCCCCTTCTTTTGAGACTAAAATGTTCAGGTCAGATTACTACGAATTACATGAAGCATACACATACAATGCAGGGTGTGGACATTGCATAATGTAAGTACAAATTATGAGGACAGAAATAGAAAGCTATGTCTGCATAATCTCACCTTCGGATTCAAATGGAATGCATGTACCTGTAGGCACATAATCAATGTATTATTACTGTGCAATTTGTTTATAAACCTGGTTGAAAATGTCAAACCTTATGGCTTCATGGTCAAACCAAGGACACTTGTCTCAAAATGGCTATTAGGGACAACTACCTGTTATTGCCAACCAAAACTCATCCAATCCAGATTAAGGTATGTACATGTGGTTAGCTAAAATACTCACTACATGTAGGCCTACATGTATTTGTGTTATAAATAAAATACATGAAGCACTCATCATAGGGCCTACATCATTGTACAATGACATCTGTTCACGTTGTCATTTAAAACAATTTGCAAACCTTACCACTTGTACTAAATTACCAAATCACTTTTGTCTGGACGCATATAAATGTCACAATGAATAACCACACAATGGGCATGGATTTTTCTAAGATGAGGTCATATTACCTGCTAAAAATAACTTTCAGTAAAAAATACGGATCAATGATTCAAACAGGGTGTAATGTTTCATTGAATAAATACTGTGTATACTACACGATGTATGTATTTGCAGCACAGTCCAAAGTTTAAAAAATGTATGCCTGTTTGTTAACTAAATAATGGATATTTGATAATATATTAATAATACCTCTTTCAATTAGAGCCCTAAATGAATCAGCCGAGTGTGAGTTAGAATCCCCAGCCGTGACACTTGTGTCCTTAGAAGCAAGACACTTAACCATTGCTTCGTCCTTTGGATGGGACGTAACACTGTTGGTCCCATGTGTTGTGTAATGCATGTAAAAGAACCCAGTGCATGCGCTTATCGAAAAGAGCCTGGGTTCGCCTGGTGTTCCTGGCTAAGGCTGCTGTATGCACCGTAGTACTATGTAAATCATGACATGGTGTGCTAAGGATTAGGTCTCAATCTTCGTCCCACTCACCTTGCAATAAAAATAATTGGCGCTTTGTATCCTTTGGAAAAAGGTGCGTTATAAAAACATTTATTATTATTATGAATTAGCCAGAAAAGAAGCATTTTAAACACAAGCCACCTGTTGAAAAGATGTTTTTATTTGTAACGGTCAATATTTGACCCATGCCAATAGACTCGTCCCATGAAATATGTTGATTGCACATAGCTCGTGCGCACTAACATTTTGGTTGGCAAAATGAGGGAACATTGCGCCGTTTTGTAACATTGCGCCGTTTTGTATGGCTAACGGCTGCGTGACGCAAACACAATTGGAAGTGTTTATCTGTTCATCGATAGCTGAAGTGCCATAGACTGGGTTGGACAAACCATGACCAGAGGAACTCCATGAAACAGTAACACGCAAACTGCCAGAGCCACAAAGAAACTCAAATTGCGGTTCATAAGACTGCGTGTTGCAGGTTTTTCTAAATGTGGATATCAATCAGTCCTGAACATGTTTGTACTATGTACAGCATTAAACACCAATCAACAGAAGGGAGTTCTCCGCCCAAAGAGTCAACCCATGGGTGATGATTCAACACATAGAAATGAAGGGGAGGTCCTCTGACTCATCACATCCATGGACCTTACTATGAACCTTATAACAGCTCAAAGGCTCCACAATTACTTCCCTAAAGAACTGCCCACAGAGGACATGTAATTGCTGAACATTTCAGTTGATCTCTCTGGCAGGATTAAAATGAATCTTTCAGGGAACTCCGGGCTACTTTAAGGCAGTGTCCAAAATTATTGGCTTTGGCAGTGGCTGTAACGTTGAAAAGTGTCTTTAAGGTCGTCATTGCAGCCGATGTCGGTCACTTCATACCCAAGTCACTTCGTACCCAAGTCACTTCGTACCCAAGTCATTTCGTACCCGAGTCACTTCGTACCCAAATTGTCTGAATCTGACAGAAGTGGCCGGCCTTCATTTTTTTCTTTCATATGTGAACATCGACACTGATTATTTTCGCGGTAATTAAAAACGACTTGCTGGAAGATCAGAATAAATATTCCTCACTAACCTTTGTAAAAAAGCGCCCAGTTATATTGCTGAATTAATATTCTTCACCTTGACGGGATTTTCTTGTGGAGTCATGGGCTCCGTTTTTGACTTGTCCGACGGAGAATGGCATGCGCATTGAGGTTTTCCTCCGTAAATTACTATTTTGCTTTTTTTTTTTAAACACTCCTAAAAAAGTGAATGTTTAATTACCTGATAACCAGTGCTAATAACAAAAACGAATCCCCAACTTTGGTTTGAAAAAAAAGCCATGAAGGTTCGTTTCAAAGTGTTTCCTTCGTCTCAACAACCGTTCCCAATTCATTCAGGTATGACGTGACTTGGGTACGAAGTGACTTGGGTACGAAGTGGCTTGGGTACGAAGTGGCTTGGGTACGAAGTGACTTGGGTACGAAGTGACCTAGGTACGAAGTGACTTGAGTACGAAGTGACCGACATTCATTGCAGCAGCCAACAGCCAAAGCAATGGCCAAAGCCACTTGATTAGGCCTCAGCCTTAAATTTAAAACTCACTTGCTGCAAGACCATAAAGAAAAAAACACACAGGTTTCATACCCACTCCACTGCTATACAATGTACATCATCACATAGAAGTGAACCCAAAGATTTACATACCACCAAGACTTCGGTCCAGTAAACTAGTGCCAAACATTCCGTCAACACACCCCCAACAACTCAAGTATACATATAAAATCCATACAAATATGGATTTTGTTTGTGCCAATTTGCAGCCTAGCCGTTGGCTGCAACTATGCATTCTGTCGCAGAGCTTGTACAGCTATGGACAACAGAGGGCGCCTTCCTACAGATTGCAGTAATTGATTGATCATTGACCCAAGATCTCAGCAGTCGGGGGAGTGGACAGTGTACACAATGTATGTGCGCTTCTTGTAAATCCATCATCGAGGTCTTCAATGAGAAACTCAATTTTTATAAATGAAATGTAACCTGCAACCTAAAAAAATATTCTACTTTACAGTGGTATGTCTCTTCGGTGTTCAGACAACTCAACGGTTGAGACAGCTCAACCGTTCGCACAACTCAGCGGACGGTTTGTATAACTGTCAGACAAGTCGACAGATAGCCGTGACGGGGGCCTCAGCACGGGGCGACATAGGGCCGGGAAAGGGGCTGAAACTCGTGTCAAAGTGTCAGAGTGTAACCATTCAACCGTCGACTTGTTTTGGCTGTCCGTCGAGTTGTCTCAAAGTCAAGTTGTCTGAACCATTGAGTTGTCTGACCGGTCGAGCTGTCTCAACTGTCGAGCTGTCCGAACAGTCGAGGTGTCTCTCTGATGAATGACATCTGAGGGCAAGGTAGTTTGTTTAGGGAGGCTATGAAGGGCAAAGAAGCAGAGGAAATCCTGGGACAGCATAATGGCACTTTAGGACTGGAGATACTTTCATTCGTGGCATTATATTAATGATTATTATGATTTAAGCTGTATTGTTACAATTCAAAGAAGCAACCACAATCGATCAGTTTATTATAATCTCAGTAATTTACATCTGGTTGATTATTTTGTCATTATGAAGCAGTCACTTACTTGACTTCATCATCAGAATAATCTTGGAACCCCCATATACCATACTGGTGGCGGTGTAACTGTGCGTTATTCAGTGAAGTGCACATTTTAGGCTACGGGCCGTTTACACGTAAACCATATCCATATTATTGAACACCAAAATGGTGAGCATGGCACAGTCGCCGCCTGTGACGTGTGTGAAGGGGTCAATAGACCTTATGAACATGACGTCATTTCAGTACGGCGCCCTCACCTTGAGATCAAAAGGAGATTGTTCGTTGGTCATTCTATGAGCGTTTCGATTGTTTCGTCACCGTTTGACCTCAAAGATGGCGGCTGGATGACTTCCATGCAAAAGGTCTTTACAGTATTTGTTATCAGAATGAGAGGTTTACCACCCTAACTGTAGTTTCACAGTTTGCATATATATCCGTTGTGGAAAATTGCAAATCTAACCACCACTCGTTCACTTGTTCAGCAGTCATGGCATTTTTTGGGGGGGTCATCATGTTGGTCAGGACTCAGGTTGGTTGGTATTATAAATATAAGATTGTTTCACTTTTAGTTTTAGGAAGAATAATTATTATGGGAATTGCCGAATTGGGTGGATGAAAGGGTTAGACAGTTTTTGATATCAGTATTTCCTGCCCAATGACAGATCTCGTAATCACACAAATAAAGAATTAACTTAAGAAAGGTGAGATTACACTACAAACTAGACAGCAGTGCAAGTTACAATAAATGAACTGTCATGACAGTGGCCATTTTGGTCGCACTTGCCAGTGTTACCAATCCAGATTACGATAATATATAATTAATAGATCGGAGCAGGGTTCAGGTTCAGTTTAAAAATACATATACATTTCACAAAACGCAATTGAAAAAAAAAGAACTTCTCTATGTACAACAACTCAATTCGTGTCTCACCTTTGAATAAGTAGTCGTATTCGTCGTCTTTCGTTCCCATCGTGAATGTGATGTGTATTGGATTGTGTAGATACCGCTATCGGTTTACGTACGAACCTTTTGACTTCCGGATTGATATTTCCCCGGCGTCTACGCACCCCTGATGGGTACCCCCTGACTAAATTCTGAAAATTTCTCTTTGGTTAATTGGCTAGATATATATTTGTTATATACAGTCCTTAATCTCACACGTAGAAATTACGATGGCTATGATATTGATATGTTTATCATGACTTCATCTCCAAATTAAAACTTTCCGTCATTTGCAATGGCGGCGTCCCTTAACGCCCCCCTTGATTTCTGCGCAGAAGAATGACGTACTTCTGCGCATGGGTGTACAGGTGGTGAAGATCCCGGATGAAGGAATATACCTAACTCGATACAGCGTTCGTTTTATTGTTACCGCTATATGATAATAATATTACTTGATCAACGATTGGGCAATGCCATCTGCCAGTGTTCGAATTGCATTGATGAACGACAAATTCAGTGCAATAATATGCAACAACAATTATTGTTGGCAGGGTAAACATCCAAAGTATTTTCCTTCCTCCCCAATCCCGTGACAAGTGTTTTCCAATTCCCAACAAAAACTTCTATAAGATAGCTGTTCGGAAATTCACTTCGTAGATCGAAAACTTGAGATCACAGAAAGAAAATAATGAAAGTTGCATAAAAAAAGCCCCAGCGCATAGGCGAAGGAAGTTACCGTGTTTATATAGACCGCCAACCTCTGAGCATGGAGGTTTATTCCTCCTCCATGCTCTGAGCAAGTTGATTGTGGCATTACCTCCTGGGGTGGGGGAGGGGGGAGGAGTTGGGGATGATGTAGTATAATGCTGTGTTTGTCCAAGCCGGTGGGGGGCACGGGAAATCAGATCGCCCAATATTACATCATTTTACGACCTAATGCTAGGTTTTGTCAATAATTAATGATATGCTAGATTCTTACTGTTAGATTTCCATGAAGGAATAGTTCATGCTAAAGTATGAACGAAACTCAGTGTGTCAACTTTGTTCTACATTTACGAGGAGGGTAAAACGTAGGAAATTAAAAAAGGCACCCGAAACTCTGTTTTTGGGGAAGTTCTACTTTTGTTTCTTTCACTTGGGTCAATATTGTGAATTTTAAGAATTCACGTGAGTAACACTTACTGACATAATACAGATCAATGGTGAGCACAGAGAGAATCTGTTTGGGATTCAAAATGGCTGCTAAAATGTCGTTTATTTTTATATACTTTTGTTTCGTCCGCGTTATGTTGGAGTTACAAACCCCCAACAGTGATATAAATCACAACGTTTGTGTTTACATACAACTAAATATCTACAAATTCTTAAGACGTCGAGACAACAACAAAACTACACACGGACAAAACAAAAAAACATCCAGCATAACCCACAGTAGCCTCTATGAAAAATTGCAAGGTTTTTGAAAAAAAGAGAGTTGGAAAATGAACTTCAGTTGAAAATATCCCGATTCAATAGTCGAAAAAAGAACGATGGATGAGTAACAAAACATGGTGTTCAAACTATAGTACCATCCCAGGGCTAATACGGCTTTTGTTTTAAGACAAACCTAAAGGCAGTGGACACTATTGGTAATTACTCAAAATAATTATTAGCATAAAACCTTTCGAGTAGAGAGTAGAGAGAATGATAGTATACAAAAATTGCCTGCTTTGAGTGCTATATGGTTAAAACTATGACTCCCGAGGTGATCCCCGGAGCGTTTTATTTTGCCGAGGCGAAGCCGAGGAAAAATAGAACGCTACGGGATCACCGAGGGTTTAAACCATTGCACGAGTAAAAGCAGCCAATATTTGTTTTATAACACCCCAAACATTTCTAAATACTGTACAGACTTTACAGACCTGAATGCTACAATCCACGGACGACGCGAATACAGATTGCAAAAACTTTTACTGTGCTCTGCATGTAGTGTCATGTAATCAGAAATGGTTACAGACTATTAATTTATCATCCTCGTGCACGCAACGGACGTCTGGGTACTGCCCGGGTGCTAGTCTTTCGGACTAGCGCACGGCAAACCGATGCACTATCACACGGCCGTGGTCTTGCAAAACTAAGACATATCATGTGACGCGCTCTAAACCAATGAAAAGGCAGAATATTGGTAAGGGGTGTTATAATATAAAACATTGCGAGAAACGGCTCCCCCTCAGAAGCGGAGTAGTTTTCGAGAAAGAAGTATATTTCCACGAATTTGATTTCGATACCTCAGATTTAGAATTTGCGGTCTCGAAATCAAGCATCTGCTGAAACGAAAGCACATAACTTTGTGTGACAAGGGTGTTTTTTCTGTCATTATCAAATCGTTGATCCAGTAGCATCCATCGGAAAAAAACGCACAATAATAAGACGCCCTCTGTTGGCAATTCACTTTTTTGATCTAAGATCGGCTGGGGCCAATTTCATAGCGCTGCTAAGCACAACAATTTGCTTAGCATGAAATGTTGGCCTCGATAAAAACAGAATTACCAACCAAATTTCCACGTGTTTTTGAGGATAAACAAACAACAGTTGAATACAAGTAACAAGCAATATGGACAAAATGGAAATATGGTTGGTAATCCTGTTTTTATCAAGGAAGAAATGTCATGCTAAGCAAATTTGCGTGCTTAGCAGCGCCATGAAATTGGGCCCTGGTCTCATTCGAGACGAGGATGTGGGTCATGACGAGCTTGTATTTGTACAAATAATCAAACCTTGTTTTGGGGGGGGGGGTGGGACAACTGTATACAGAATATCGTATTTTGGGGTGTGTGCAAATGCAATTGGGTGGGTGTTGAGCCATCTCTAATTATAACTACTTATTTATTGAAGAGTACCTTCATGGGTAGTGCAATTCGCCGTCACTGGGCGGCAAACATTTACATCTTGAAGACTAAAATCACAACTTGTAGCTGTTTTTCCTTCTATACAACCCTCCCCACCCCTAAATGACAGTATTGAAGTCAAAAAGACTCTGCCATGGTTTCAAGCTTCCGAATTGCGGAGTCCGAGGATCGCGCGCGGCAATTGCTATCGATCTTCAGTAGTGGAACTTTTCTTTACACATCATTGTAGACAGCGTGTTGTTATAGGCCATAAGTTCAAAACCTCTTCCAGGTGTATTTAAAGCCATTATACACTTTCGGTACAGACACAAAATTAAAAGTTCACAGATTTACAAATAACTCACAGGGTTTACAGAAGGTAATGGTGAAAGACTTATCTTGAAATATTATTACATGAAATGCTTTAAGAAAACATTAAAACAATATCAATTCTCGATAGCGACAATTACGGATTTTTTAAAACACATGTCATGACACGGGTATGGCGAAACGTGGGGAAACAAGGGTGGGTTTTCCCGACTCCGATGACCGATTGAGCCTAAAAATTCACAGGTTTGTTATTTTATATAAGTTGTGGTACACGAAGTGTGGGCCTTTGACCATACAATACTGTTTACAGAAAATATCCAATGGCTTTAAACTAAAACTTTGAATCGGATAAAGTGGTGGCACATTTTTAGCCTAAAAACATATCCTCCTCGATCTACGGCTCATTATGCAAAGGTCTACTCGGGCATAAGCTGGTGCTATGATCGAACGATTGATCTGCAGTTCAAAGTGACCAATCTAATCCTAAAGCTCTTTATTGAATCGAGCCTTGATGTGCACATCTTTGGTAACCTCTAGGCGGTATAAGGGTCATACAGTGCATAAATAAATAAAATAATTATTCAAGTGAAAAACAACAAATGCTGTCATGTTTTGATCGCTTCAAAATTAAGAGTTATTCCAGGTTTTGTGAGCTCAAAAGACTTGCATGCACTCACTTCTTAGAATTAATTGATGCCTAATTAATTTATAGTCCTGATAAGAAAACCGATTTGAACAGGTTTCCCCATCCTCCCCGAGTCACAGGTTGACCAATCCCCACTTTTCAAAATAAAAGCAATAAAATGTACGCGAGGCCGTCCGTGTCTGGGGAGGGGGAGGGGGCATGGAATGGGGACAATGTATGATATTGCCCGATTGTGTTTATAGTGTTGGGGGATTCTGTACCTCCGGAGATTCTGTCCCCCATTACAGCCACGTGTACAAACTTCTTCTGATAAGCGCCCCTTTTGTATCACTTTTCTCCAGCCCATGTTTTCATTTCCAATCACAGAAACCCTGAAACCCTGGACTTTTGTCCATCACCACTACGTCCGATTCTTTCGTCCGACACTTCCACTTTGCATTTTGTCAAACAATTATTAAAGGCCTATTTTGTATAGAAATGTTTGATAAAATGGACCAATCAATAATATGCCCAGACCTGTACACCTTTTCCAGTTGCTTTTCCACCCAAAACAACATCGACGACGGGATGGGAGGGAGGGGGGGGGCATGCAATGCTGAGTCGGTATCAGGCCACGAATAGTTTAGTCAAGAGTCCATGACCCACAATAAGATCGGTCGAGTTGGTCTTTGAAAAGCGTTTGTAAGCGTTTGTTATAAAATGCATTTATTTATTAGAAAGATATTTTAAAAGTAGAATATAATGATCCACACAAAGTATCGCTCGAAATTGCGTGGTTTCCTTGTACCTCGTCGACAAAGTGACACGATCGGCCATTTATGAGTCAAACTCAATGGCCGACCGTGTTAGTTCGCAAAGTAAAAGGAAAACCACGCAATTTCGAGGCAAATGTGTGTGGGAGACCTTTAAAACATCTTTCTACCCATGTGCATTTTATAACAAACGCTTACAAACGCTTTTCAAAGACCAACTCGACCGATCCAATAACGTGTTCCTTTAAGTGTACAACTTGACAGAGACATTTTTTATACAAATAATAAACGGCTCACAATCGGGAATAAATGACAAGAACACCGACTACATATAAAGGTTTCTGGGAATTTATTTTTTACCAGTTCAGAATAACTTAACACACCACTCTCGTTTTTATATGGGGTGTTTTAAACTACGCCACTTGTTATTTCCCGTCAATAAACGCGAAAATGCAGACAATATATTTCACTTAAATGCGTCTGCATCTATCTTCAGTTGAAACGGTCATTCATTGTGCAACTAAGTCATGCGAATAACATCATTTGCCGCGAAAGGTTGATGCGAATTTGAATGCTTCGATTGGAATTGCCCAAATTCATTATGTTTTTGAATAGCATGGCGCCAAAAGCCCACAAATTGCTTACAATAAAGTGAAATTGAGTTGCTCCCAAGTTCGTAGCGAGTAGTTCACATCAGGTTGAAATGATGTGATGGGAAACAATCGCAGCAACAGGGCGGTGTCGTAGCATTCACATTCGTAGGACGCCGATTTGCCGTAAATCATTTTAACTGTGTGTGTTTGTACATGTATCCTTCGTTAATGTTTTCTACATGGTTCATTAAACAGAATTCCCGACCAGTGTGCCCGAAAGCTGTAAAAGCACATTTTTTTTTCTTTACAGAAAAGCTAGACTAGAAGCAATCATAAGCTTTAGGCACAGGACACATCTCACAGTTTTATTACCAACAATAAGCAGAGAACATTGGTCATTATAAAAACTCAAAATAATTATTAGCATTAAACCATACTTGGTAACGAGTAATGGGGAGAGGTTGAAAGTATAAAACATTGATAGAAACGGCTCCCTCTGAAGTTACTTAGTTTTCGTAAAAGAAGTAGTAAATTTTCCACAAATTTGATTTCGAGACGTCAGAATTAGACTTTGAGGTCTCAAAATCAAGCATCTGAAAGCACACAACTTTGTGCGAGAAGGATGTTTTTTCTTTCATAGCTATTTTCGCAACTTCGACGACCAATTGAGCTCAATTAATTTTGACAGGTTTGTTATTTCTTTCATTATTATCTCACAACTTCGACGACCAATTGAGCTCAAATTCTCACGGGTTTGTTATTTTATGCATTTGTTGAGATACACCAAGTGGGAAGACTGGCCTTTGACAATTACCAATAGTGTACAGTATCTTTAATGTTGAAAATAGTTGCACGGAAACAAAATCCTTTAAAACTCCTTGTCACCAGCGCGGGACACTAAAGCAAGCACCTCATCAGAGCGGTAAACCAAAGGAGAAAACAAGCATCGATGGGCAACGCACTCCATCCAGAAGCGGTGTAAGCCAATGTACCCTAGCAATGGGTGGGCCAAGCACATTCTTTAGCGGTTGGCCAATCTTTTAGCAGTTGGCAAAACTTTAGAACAATGCTTCGTCTTTGAGGATTTGCCTCACTGGTTTTCAGTTCGTTTAGCCATTATTATAACACCATTCTGATTTGGCCATATAATTCTAAGTTAGCAACACAAAACTGGATAGCGACCTGTCAACTGCCACCCATTACTGAATAATTAAAGGCTCTGTGCACTATTATCGGGAATTACTCAAAATAATTGTTACCATAAAAACATACTTGGTAACAAGCAATGGAGAGCTGTTGATAGTATAATTAAAACATTGGGAGAAACGGCTCCCTATGAAGTAACATAGTTTCGAGAAAGAGGTAATTTCCCACAACATTTTTTAAATTTGATTTCGAGACCTCTGAATTTTTTAGATTTTTAGGTCCCGAAATCAGCATCTGAACGGACACAACTTCAAGTGACAAGGGTGTTTTTTCTTCCATATTATCTCTCAACTTCGACAACCAAGTTTAACAGGTTTGTTATAATGTGCATAATGTGTTGAAATACACCAAGTGAGAAGACTGGGCTTTGACAATTTACCACAGGTGTCCAGTGCCCTCAAACATAGGCTACAATTTTAATTTCAGCAATTTTTAGCTTACATAATCCTAATGACCCATCATGTTTACTTGTGTAACGATTAAAAGCAGTGGACATTATGGTAATTACTCAAAATAATTATTAGCATAAAACCTTTCTTGGTCACGAGTAATGGGGAGAGGTTGATGGTCTAAAACATTGTGAGAAACGGTTCCCTCTGAAGTGGAGTAGTTATAGAGAAAGAAGTAATTTTCCACGAATTTGATTTCAAGAACTCAGATTTAGAACTTAAGGATGTCTCGAAATCAACCATCTAAATGCACACAACTTCGTGTGCATGTGACAGGGGTGTTTTTTCTTTCATTATTATCACGCAAGTTTGATGACCGATTGACCGGATTGAGGTCAAATTTTCACAGGTTTGTTGTTTTATGCATATGTTGAGATACACCAACTGTGAAGGCTAGTCTTTGACAATTACCAATAGAGTCTACTGCCTTTTAGAACTTATCATCCATTGTTTCAATTTCTAAAGGCGAGTGTCTGCTTCCCTAGCCTCTGTGTCTGTGTTAGTTTTTGTCACCGCCTCTTCTGTAGGTTGTGCTGTGGGTTGTGCTGTGGGTTGTGCTGTGGGTTGTGCTGTGGGTTGTGCTGTGGGTTGTGCTGTGGGTTGTGCTGTGTACTGTTGTGGCATGTAGGATGGCGGTGGCGGTGGTGGTTGCAATGAGGGATTGTAGCCCATAGTACGGTACCCATACTGGCTCGGTGGAGCGGTAACAACCACAACCCCTGGTTGGAGCTGAGACTCGGGAGCAATAGAGCCTTGGATCACAGTGTATTCCCTCCGCTTCTTCCTCGGGCAGCAACCACAACAGCAAAAGACAAGAGTGACTACAGTTCCAATGATCAACACACATGCACCCACTAACAATACAATGGCCCATGCCCTGTGATCAAGACACACAACAAATCGAATAAATATATGGAAATTTGCATTGGGTATAAAATATTAATTTAGGTTTTACAAAAATTTGTTAGCACTGCATGTATACTCAAACTCGGTGCCCCCCCCCCCCCCCCCGAGTTCTGTAACAAAAATCACAGGCACATCACTCGGGTGGGATTCGCACCTGGATTCTGGAACAGTGTCCTTACTACCAACTATCATCTAATAAATTAAATAAGTGGTTTTAATAAGTGTATTTGTTTAAAAGGAAGGTACACGTTTTGTAATTACTCAAAACAAATATTATCATAAAAACTGACTTGGTAACGAGCATTGGAGAGCTGTTGATAGTATAAAACAATGTGAGAAACGACTCCCTCTGAAGAAGCGTAGATTTTGAGAAAGAGGTAATTTCTCACTCAAATAGTAAAAGACTTCTAGCCAGAAGTAATTTATTCCTATCTAAAACCACACAAATTCATTTAACAAGGGTAGTTTTTCTGCATCATTTTCTCGCAACTTCGATGATCAATTTTGAGCCCAAATTTTCACAGCCTTGTTATTTTATGCTTATGTTGGGAAACACCAAGTGAGAAGACTGGTCTTTGACAATTAAAAAGCGTGTACCTTCCCTCTAAAGGATCTATGTATTTTTTGTGGGACAAAAAACACAATGTCCTCAGATTTACACAAAACTTACACAGTTTGAAGATAATGATAGTAGAAAGCTTCCCTGAAAATATTACGTGCTGAGGTGCTGTAGTTTTGGGGAAATTAGTAAAACAATGTCATGAAAATAATTTTTGTCTCATGATACAAAAATTATTTCAATAATTTACAAACGTATTTTCAGGACATTTCTTTACTCATTTCTCAAAAACTACAGCACCTCAGTAAGTAATATTTGGAGGGAAGCTTTCCACTATCATCATCTTCAAACCCTGTAAGTTAAATGTAAAACTATGGACATTTAGAAAAAGTACCCAAATCCTTTAGACAGGTTTTCATTTTTTACAATACCACGAATACTATAATAGGATGTCTTACTCAATGAGATGCTTATTACAGCACGAGTATCTATGGTTAGAGATGCAACACAGTGTGTCTGTAGTCAAATCACCAGGCCTCGGACAGGAGTCGAAAGGGTAGTCCAAAGAGCATTGACTGGCCGTCACCTCTGAGTGAAAATAGAAATTAATGGTATTCAATGTTTAAATACAATGTATGATGCTCGGACCAAACACTAATATAAACTTCTTGGGTTTTTTTCGATTTAGAAATGATATAACATTTTTTAAGAACTCAACAGTGGTAATTGTCATCTTTATTAGAGTGCAGTACCCAAATCGGCACTTTCTGTCAGACACTGTGACCAAGGCTGGCAGGTCAAAGAAGATAGCGTTTAGGTCATTGCGGACGGACCATTTAAGTGCAGGGAGTACAAATCCCTTCAGTTTTTGTTCAAACGAAACACATTATAATATCATAACTAAACTCTTCAAGTAAAAGTTCAAGAAAAATCAAATGTGAACTGTCCCAATCGAAAGATTAATCATTTATTATTTTGCCCTCAGACAACTTTTTTGTTACAAGAACCTCGCACTGTGCAATTGACTCAAAACGAGGGGGTGAAGTTGTTCTCTATCATCCACTAAAACTGATATTTGCATTTGCAAGTGTTACAAGTCATAGTATACTACTGAACTGCTGTTTGAAAGGGCTCTATAAATACAAGTCACGGGATACCACTGAACTGCTATTTGTATAAGTGTTCTCTAGATACAAGTCATATAGGATACCACCAAAAGTGCTATTTGTAAGTATTCTCTAGATACTCATAGGATACCACTGAAACTGCTATTTGTAAGTGTTCAGATACAAGTCATAGGATACCACTGAAACTGCTATTTGTAAGTGTTCTATAGATACAAGTCATAGAATACCACGAAAACTGCTATTTGTAACTATTCTCTAGATACCTCATATCACTAAAATTGCTATTTGTTGAAGTGTTCTCTAGATACAAATCTCAGGTACCACTGAAACTGCTATTTTGTAAGTGTTCTCTAGGTAATACAAGTCATAGGATACCACTGAAACTGCTGTTTGTAAGTGTCAGCTAGATACAAGTCTTAGGATACCATTGAAACTGTTTTTGTTGTAAGTGTTCTCTAGATACAAGTCATAAGATACCACCAAAACTGCTATTTGTAACTATTCTCTAGATACCTCATATCACTAAAATTGCTATTTGTTGAAGTGTTCTCTAGATACAAATCTCAGGTACCACTGAAACTGCTATTTTGTAAGTGTTCTCTAGGTAAAACAAGTCATAGGATACCACTGAAACTGCTTTTTGTAACTGTCCTCTTGATTCAAGAAATATATCACTGAAACTGCTATTTGAAAGTGTTCTCTAGATACATACCACTGAAGCTGCTCAATGCATAGCCTAACATCACCCAAAATAACACCAAACACCGCCGAGGAATAAACATGTTGATTTCAGACGAAAACAAAAATGGCCTCAAAAAGTAACAAAACACTGATTTTGTGTGACTGGGTATGATGTCCCGTGACAGCGAGGTGAACTTTGGATTTAAATTCACAATAGATCGTGATGTTTAGACCACCACAGGGTTTGATAGTAATTATAAGTGTTTGTTTACAAAGATAAAAACTGTATCAGTTCCGGATTAAAAGCCCAGTTCATCTTCCTATGAATGTGATACGATTGTTGACGTCACATGGCTGTTCTGCTCATACGTGAGTGTTTCACAGGGGTTGCTTCATTTCGAGACCTAAGCCAAGGTCTCGATATCGATTCAAATATTTTAGTGAAAATAACTGTTTTCTCAAGATCTACGTTACTTAAGAGGCAGCAATTTTTAACAATGTTTTATACTATCAACAGCTCTCCAGTGGTCGTTAACAAGCAAGTTTTTAGGCTAACAATTATTGTCCAGTGCCTTTATGTAAAAGGAAAATTTGTGAAACAAAAAATTGAGGTTACTATGCACGGATAATGCCCATGAAGCTTGTCTGAGTTTTCTATTGGCTGGGGCCCCTTTTTAATTCAAAAATATATAATGGTTTTTGTTCTTAAAATAGGGATGGAGGACACAAGTGTTTCTGGTAAAACAGCTTGTACATAACTGGATTAGCTAATTTGTTAAAGCAGAAGCGCATTGTTGAACAATTTGGACCTGACTGAAATTCCTGAAAGCAATATAAAACTACCCACATAGGGTGTGAGGTAGTTTTCATACATTCAGGTGAGTAGAAAATTGCAAAAAAAATGTAAAGATTAAAGATATTTCAAAACCATAAGCTTTTTTACACACTGGCTGTAAAAAATCAAAAGGTGGCAGACTTTTGGTGGATTTTGGCAAAACTCTGTATGAGTAAGGTATGGGTAGCCTACGTGGGTCATGTCAGACCAACGCACTTTTTTACCTCATGTCTTTCGGTTTTGATAAAAATTGCTGTGATGACTATTTTTGTACAGCTGTTAGGTAAACAAGTTAGTAAATTTATATACTTTACATAATAAATCCACCAACAAAACCCACTCCTCTGTTTCTAAAGATGCTAAATGTGTTCATAGTTTGCTATGTTGAGGGATGATGTGGTTTAACTAGAATCAGACTTTAAATTATCAGGATTTATTATTCTGGTGGGAGGGCCATATTTCCCAAAAATTTCTTTCGAAGAGTGAAAACAAAAAATCAAAAAACAAACAAATTTAATACCTTGGAGGTGCTGGGATCACTTCCCTAGACCAATCTTCCCCACCCCCCTTTCAGGTGCACCACTGATAGTGATCCCAGTTGTTAGAGATTACATCAAAGTTGATATTGAGAAGCTGTCTGCCTTTCTTCAATAGATCACAAACTCATGCAGTCTTGAACAACCCATTAATGCATAATAGTTTTCTGAGAAATCTTCAGGAACAATTTGTTCACCATAATGCAACTCTGACTTCCAGGCCCAATTTATTAGAGCTGCTTTGCGTCAGATTTTGTGCTTAGTGTGCTAACTGTATAGCACACGAAAAGGCATGCTAACCTTCCGGTGAAGTCAGACTAGTTGCAGCATGGTGAAAAATTTTTTTATTGCTTTTTTACCATCTTGGAAAGAATTTTGTTTGGGAAATATGCCCCCCCCCCCCCCCCCCCCCACACACACAACCAAAATTAAATTCTGTGTGTGCCACTGCTGGTATTTAAAACTACGATTCTGGTAAGACTTCATCAGCCCTCAACATGAACTAATCCATAACAATAAACAATTGCAGTAACTTTGGATGCAGAGAAATGAGTTTTGTTGGTGGATTTATTATGTAAAGTATATAAATTGACTAATTTGTAACTTACCAACTGTACAAAAATAGTCATAAAATTGTAAATTTTGAAGAGTCCAGTTGTTTCTTAGTGGATTCTAAAAGAGGAAGACATGCTCTATCAAGTGATTTTTATTTTGTTGATTTTTTTAATGAAACATTATTTCAAAAACTGGGTCAAAGGTCACATTAACATATTCAAGATTACAGTGACTTGCGTTCCAGAAGAAATCAAATTTGACAAAGAAATTGATTTGAGCATGCAATCTTCATTATTTTGAAGCAAATTTGCATAATGAGAAAAAAATTTACATGGTTATGAAATATTATTACAAAAAGGTGGTATTTTACCCCAAACATGTCAGATTTCAGTGATTTCTGCCCTGACCACTTGGTAAGTCGGTTTGGGCTAACAATTGGTGTGCATTCATTGCTCATATATAAGGACATACAAGCACAGCAATTTTTATGAAAATCGGAAGACATGAGGTGAAATAGTGTGTTGGTCTGACATGGAATGGCCCACAATACAAAAATCGAAAAAACAGTTGATTATAGACGTTGGTTGCCATGGTTGTGGTCAAAACAAGATTTCCAACATAATTTTTAAGTTAGTGACTACCTTATTTCATTGAAATATATATTGATTTATTTTAATTGTTAACTTTGTACATATCAGATTGTTTCTATATAGGCTATATGAATATTTCTAATTGTTTTTTATCCTTTCCTGTAATTGGCGGCTCGTCCGCTGTTGGTTTGGTCAATAAAAATATAAATTTAGAGATTCCGTGGGACAGAACAGTCCATGGCGAAATATTGTGATTTGGTAAGTCATGGAAACCCATGACCGATTTCCACCAGCGCCCACAGCCTGGACCCATGGCCTCCTACATTGAAAATATCATGACCACCCAACGCCGGTTTACACACATGACGCCCCACCCTTAGTAGTGATAAAGAACCAAGTCAACCACTGACTTCATGGGGCTAGAAAGCCATAATTGAAGGACAAACTGTCGAAGTCGCCAAGCAGGCAAGAGACAAGAGTCGTGGCGTCCAAAGCAACCAAAAACATGGGTTTTATTAGAGATTTTGTTATGTTTTAATATAAACCAGCCAAAGACGTGCTCTGAATTCATTGATTTAATTTAGTGGACGAACCCTTGAGTTCAATCTAAAGCACTGTAAATAGTTTGTACTTGAAGTCGAAAGCAGAACCTCAACCTCTGAGTTGAAAGTGGACAAGAAAAGTTGTGATTTGTTTATTGTTTCAACCAAGGCTTGAAAGAAGCACATTTAAGTTGTCTAAGAAGAAAGTTGTTTATTAGCTGTTCCGACCGTCCGTCGGAACAGGTATTGTTTTCGTCTAGATTTTTATTGTTTTTATTATTATTATTCTTTGTTTCTCCCTAAATCCCATAGTGTTTGTACACGTTTTTGCGGCAGCCTAATCTCCTAAACCATAATACGAAAGAGTGAGTTTATTATACCAAATTGAAGCTTAGAACATAAGCTTAATTCTTATCGTAAAAAATGTAAAAAATTTTAATTAATAAGCCTGAATTAAGCTTGTGAATATTTACTTAGCAAACCTAGTTAACACCATATCTCAAAAATTAGACCGCCGATCCTGAAACTTTTTTCAGCTATACACTAGTCAGGTCCTGTTAATGTGATTTCCGACATAAAATTCTGGACGACGTCACCATGACGTCATGTAATGCACGTTTTGTGTCTGTGCACAAACACAATGGCTCTTCAAATCTATACTTTAAACTGGTCAAAAACACAATAACTTCTAAATAATTTATTTGTTAGTTTCCTAAATATCATATTATGTGTAGAAAAATACACTGATTCTAATAAGATTTGTTTCAGTCCATAAAAGCAATCAATGTTTGTCTATTAATTAATTAATCAATTAGAATCTTGGCATCATGGGTACAACGTAGTACTTCATAAATTGGGGCAGTCACTTTCATTTCAGTATTTAGACATCTCTATGGCTCTTGCAACACACTGCGGACCTGTATGGGTTGAGGACTCTCGGGGAGAGTCTGAGAAGAAGATGTCGTGATGTTTGCATCTTTAATTTGTTTTTGAAAAATGGCAACTAGTAACTAATTAACCACATGACCCTCATTTGCATATTCAATCAGAAAATCTTTGCAGCACCATATCTCAAGAAGTATACAGCCGATTTTAAGACTGTTTGTTGCTAAAGACTCTTTGGGGATTGCAGATTAATTTTGAAAAATCGTGACCTCAAGTTGACCCCTACTTCCGGGTCGGCCGGATGTGGGACCATATCTCAAGAACTATACAACAGATTATAAAACCTTTTTCAGTTATAAACTCCTTAGGCATAAAAATATAACTTTTGACAAACCGTGACCTCAAGTTGACCTCTACTTCCGGGTCAACCGGAAGTGGGACCATATCTCAAGAAATATACAACCGATTTTCAAACTTTTTTCAGTTATAGACTCCTTGGACATTCAAGATTAGTTTGAAACACATTTGACCCCACGTTGACCTTTACTTCCGGGTCGACCGGAAGTGGGCCAATATCTCAAGAAGTACAAAGCCAATGTTCAAACTTCAGTTATAGACTCTAAGGCAATAAATATTAACTTTGAAAAACTGTGACCCTATGTTGACCTCTACTTCTGGGCAACCGGAAGTGGGACTATATACAAGATCTTCACAACCGATTGCTTAAACTTTTTCAGTTATAGACTCCTTGGCATTGCAGATTAGTCTTTGGTAGCTGTGGGCCCATTTCGACCTTTACTTGTGGGTCAACCGGGAAGTGTGACCTAATACCAAGAGCTACACAACTTTTATGAAACTTTTTTTTCCAGTTATATATTCCTTGGGCAATGAAGCACATAATCCAAGCAAAACATCACGGAACAGCTTCGTGTTTGTTCACAAACACTTAATGTCTAGTTTAAATTGATTTTGATTTATTGGTTTCCTCAGCCAAACCAGGGCGTAAGAAAATACCCCTTGAGGTTACAACTTATCAACTGTACTATATTTTCTGTAAATTTCTGTAAATATTGATTCCCCTTATATTATTAAAGAACTTTGTTATTTCAAGTTAAAGAATTGTGTTCATCCTGTTGATGTATTTGAGTTCACTTGATGCGTAAGTCAAGATATTACCTTTTTTGTAAATCAATGTGACATACTTGCTTTACTATATTTCGTCCCGATATTTTGTCAATCAACATCATTGTTCAGCATGTAAAAAGTAATTTAAAATAAAATTAAAATAAAAAGTGAATATAAACTTTAAAATAACTTTATACACTTTTTCTCCGGAAAAAAACACATGCGAGTTTCTGGCAACACTGCTCCCCAGTACAACAAATACCAAAACTTGTTAACTGTACTCAAGTGCATGTTTGAAAGGATTATAAGGATGTTTTCTGATTTAGATCGTTTGCATGGCAACGAGTATGGATGCAAAGTTTTTGCTTTCTTTTTACACTTTGGATGAAGGCCTTCACATACAGTTTTAAACAACTGCTTGTTGGTTTCACTAGTGCCAGCTTTTTCACTAGTCCTTGTTTCATACTAAAGGCAGGGTACACTTTTGGTTATTACTCTACATACAAGTGAATGACTATAAATAAAAATTTACTTGAATTTTGGCTGGTAACCAGGGCCCAATTTCATAGAGCTGCTAAGCAAAAAAATTTGCTTAGCTTGAAATTTCTTCCTTGATAAAAAAGGATTGCCAACAAAAAAATTATTTGTTGCACACTGCTTGTTACTGGTACTCAGCTGTTGTTTACTTATCCTGAAAATCATGTGGAATTTTGGTTGGTAATCCTGTTTTTATCAAGGAAGAAATATCATGCTTAGCAAATTTGTGTGCTTATTATGCAGCTCTATAAAATTGGGCCCTGTACGGTTGAACAGATTTTTTCTGCGCATAGCAAGTTTTGAAGGCCAAATTTCATAAAGCTATTTCCCTGTAAGCAAACTGATGTGCTTACTGTAGCAGAAAATGTGCTAAGCATAATTGTATTTCAACATGATTTCTCAAGTAAGAAGAACATTTCTAGGCGGGCACACACGTTCACCATGGATTTGCATCGTTAGGTCAATCGTATGCTTACAGCTGATTAGCCACCATTTACCCTTGCTTACGGTAAACAGCTTTATAAAATAGGGACACTCTGTAGGCACAAAACGGCTATTTCATGTTTTATGAAATTCAGCCTAGATGTCATCACCAGAATAAATTAAGGTTGTGCTATTTTGGGAGTCAGCTTTGTTTATAGTATTTTACCATTTAATGTGCATTTTAGCCACATGCTCAACACATTTCTTAACACTACAATTTGACTCCCAAAATGGCAGATTGACTGCAACACAGTGAGGGTGACATACCATTGCATCATCTTCAACTGCTGGGGTAGAATCTTCAACAACAAATATATCGTCTTCATCTTCGGACCCATGTCTACAATCACATTAGTGTTTTGCTTCCACCTGCTGATTCTAAATGAAGAAATATTCAAAACAAAACAAAATTGATTTGCTGGAAGTGTTTGATGAAAATCAGGGCGTGTCATGCCCGAGCAGATTAGAACACCCGACCTTAAATCTAGTGTTTTTGTTCAGCAGAGTGTTGGTTCAAGTCCTGGTCGTGACACTTGTGTCCTTCAGCAAAACACATTACCATTATTTGTGCCCCCTTCGGATCGGATGTAAAGCCGTAGAACCCGCATCCAGCGTAATGCTATGGTTGTCCTCCCTGATCTAAAACTGACATTTCTTTCTCTCTACACATATATCTTTAGACCTTACAGTGATAGTCTTTTTTGAAAGGTTTTTTGTTTTCATTATGAAATGTATGATATAAAAATAATTAGGAACTCGATTATGTCATTTTTTAATTTTCACAAACAGACAAACAACCCAAATCAGCTCTTGCATTTTTAAAGTCATTTTCCGGAGGAATTATTTCACAGGAAAACAATTATTCTAGTATAAACTTCTTAGTCATTTAGCTTTCCGACTGTCCTTTTTTTGATCCTGACTAAATCTTGTATAATACCTTTCAACAAACTTACACAAAAGTTAGAAGTTATTTAATATATGTTAATCACCTGTTTTAGTTTAAAAAAAAAAAAAAATACAGACAGTCTATAAACCTACCTCATTGCAGGATCTTCAGCAGCATCTTGTTTCTTGACTCTTGGTGGTGCTGGCCGGGCACTACTAGGTCTAGGTAGCTTACGAACGGAAAAATAATCATTATTATTATTAAAAGCAGTAATAAAATATGGCGGGCACAGGTTCACTGTCCTGCTCCTGTCAGTTTATCTTTGTTCAACCCAAAACTGTTTCAAATAAGCCCATTCAGTTTCTCAGGTGGTTTATTGTTTGATTTTTTTTAAATAAAAAGTTGCATTCTAAAGTGATCTCTTGACTGCCACTTCCCAGAGTGTATCAGAAACTAGGGTTTGCTCTCTGCAGTTATATGTTGAATGGCTTTTGATTGGTACCCCCCCCCCCTTCAGAACAAAGATACTGCCAAAATAGGGAGATCGCCAATATTAGGGCTAGATAGCTCAGCTGGTTGAGCGCTGGCATGATTAGGGCTAGATAGCTCAGTTGATTGAGCGCCCCCATGATAATCTGTTTCTCATATTCAATGTTTTGGAGTGAGTAACTCGTCCTAACTCAAAATAAGACTTGTCTTAACCTTTTGTGAAATCCAGCCCTGTGCTTTTGAACCACCCAGTCGTGACATTTTTTTTTAAATTAACAGATTGCGCTTAAGCGTCATCAGCCGTATAAACTATGCAAAAGTGCATACGCGTGCACATTTCATCAAATATGGCAGACGATGACGCTTAGTGCAATCCATCTATTCTGAATGACCCCTAAGAAAACAAAGATTCCTTACCTAGCCGGGGGTGGTAGCGAGTCATTACCATTCACCATGTTGTTCTTCTCTTGGTCTAGTTTGTGACCTCCACTATCTACCTCTGTGGGGAAGAGTTACACAAAAAGAAATGAACAGTTTAGAGCAATGATGTTTACCGTTCATGATTCACAAATTGTTAGCATAAAAACTTACTTGTTAACTATCATCAGGAAAGATGTTGGTAGTATAAAACATTGTTAGAAACGGCTCCCTCTGAAGTATTATAGTTTTTGAGAAAATAGTCATTTTCCACTGAAATATTTGAATTTGATTTCAAGTCCTCAAAATTAGCATCTGAAAGCACACAACTTTGTGTGACACGGTTCCATTAATATCTAGCAACTTCGACGACCAATAATTGAGTTCAAATTTTCACAGGTTTTTTATTTTGAGACATTTTGAGAAACACCAAGTGAGAAGACTGATCTTTCACAATTACCAAAGGTGACCAGTGTCTTCAAGTCAAAATATAATTTTACCAGGGCTCGGCCCACGAAACTAGGGATACCACACTATCAACTGCATCCTTCACACTTGCCGGTAGGAAACTTAAGTTTACTTTTAAGGATGTTTTTTTGTCTCTCTCAAACATAAACTTAATACAAACAATAATTAAATAGTCTTAGTACCCGAAACAATCACTTACCATTGATGTTGTAGACTTGGACTTGCACAAACCCCATAAATATAGTCAGGACAAGTGTCTTCCCTCTTGCAGGACATCCTGTGATAATGTAATAATATTGAAATCTTGATAATAAAAAAGTTGAGTATTTATAAGGAAAAAGTCGAAAATTTGCATCCCATCATTGGGCCAAATTTCATGGCTCTGCTTACCGTAAGCAAAGAATCGGCTCTTAACAGAAGCAGGTAATTATGTGCTTACGTCGTCAAGCGTATTGCATGGGTTAGCGGGAAATTTTGGCTTCTGCGCTTGCGTACTCAACGTAATTGTTAGAAACAACCCCTTTGAAGTGTTATAGTTTTAGAGAAATAGGTAATTTTTCATCCCAAATGAATTTTTAATTTGAGAACAGGCATCTGAAAGCACACAATACTATACAAGGGATTTCTCCTTTCACTATTTTCTTGTAGCAGTATCTTTTGAAGACCAATATGGATCAAACATCACAGGTTTGGTATTTCATGCTTGTTCCAATACAATTGATGAAGTTATTGGTCTTAGAACATTACCAAAAGTATCCCCTGCCTTTTAGCATTTATTTTGTTTACCTTGGTTTAGTATTCGTACAAAATAATAATCCGATCGAGTGAACTTGTAATCCATTCAAATGAATTAGCAATCTGTTCGAACAAATTAGAATCCATTTGGATGAATTTGTTATCCCTTTGCACGATTTAACCGTGGAGGTTTAGCCGAGACATGAAATGGCACTGCGAACATGCATACCATTACCTTGATCTGCTGTCAAGTTCCTGCAGAGTCTCGCCACTGGAAGTATAGGGTTCGCAGGTATGTGTGTAGTCATGATACCCAGTGCTGTATAGTAACCTGGGGTAGTCGTCCTCAAAGCCCACTCAATCGTTGGGGTGATGCAGAATAACCTCATCCGTCCCATGGAGGAAGACCATGTCCGTCACGCATGAGTCACGCCTTTACCGTGGGTTAAGGGATCCGCCTGCCCAGGTTCCTTGTCTTTTAGGTGGGTTGCCTCCCATGGCTGATGAGCCCCACCTGCCAAGAGCTATCTAGTTTTAAGGCGCCAGAAATTCGCCTTCACACCTCTGCCCTCTGTTTGCAACAGGGATCGGCACGTGAAGCCGGGCAGATAGGAGTTTGAATTAGGAGAGGCTCTTTGAGACACTGATCATAAGGGACATTTCAATGGATGAGGAGAGGCTCTATCCTCCTCATACTGCCCTGATCATCCTAAAACCTTTGATCCCCAAAAATAGTTCGACTAGCCTGACTCTAGTCTAGGATTGCCACTTATTCTACTACCGTGTAGTAGGTTTCTTGTACCGGATCGCATGGGCTTCTCGCTTCTCACTGCCGCAGAGTGAGTTTTTATTGCCATTGATAGTTTGACTTAGCCAATTATAGTCCAACTTTGTTCCTTGCCAGTAAATCTACTACCGCGGAGTAGGTTTCTTGTGATGGATCGAGATAGCTTCTCGATATTAAATTCACTGCCGCAGATTGAGTTTTTGATTGGCATTGTTGATTAGTTTGACTAGCCAGATAGTCTAACCTTGTTCCTTACCAGTTAATACTACCGCTTAGTAGGTTTCTTGTACCGGATGGAGTGGGCTTCTCGCTAATAGCGAGTTTTTGATTGGCATTGATAGTTTTACTAGCCAGCTTTTGTTCTCTGCCAGTTAATCTACTACCAGGGGGTAGGTTTCTCGTGATGGATCATTGTGGGCTTTTCGCTACCAGCAGTTAACAAACACAAAACAAAAAATATTAATAATAATAAGGGTAAAAAAAAAACAGACACAAATGAAGCACACACAACAAAATGCAAAAAGATAAAACAAGATGCAAAAAAAGAGAACAAAAGTATATGAAAAAACGTATATGCCAGGTCTTGTTCTCTGCCAGTTAATCTACTACCAGGGGGTAGGTTTCTCGTGATGGATCATTGTGGGCTTTTCGCTACCAGCAGTTAACAAACACAAAACAAAAAATATTAATAATAATAAGGGTAAAAAAAAAACAGACACAAATGAAGCACACACAACAAAATGCAAAAAGATAAAACAAGATGCAAAAAAAGAGAACAAAAGTATATGAAAAAACGTATATGCCAGGTCTTGTTCCCTGCCAGTTAATCTACTACCGCAGAGTAGGTTTCTTGTGATAGATCAGGTGGGCTTCTCGATATTAACTTCACTGCCACAGAGTGAGTTTTTGATTGGCATTGATAGTTTGACTTGCCAGCTCTTGCTCCCTGCCAGTTTATCTACTACCGCGTAGTAGATTTCTCGTGATGGATCGATAGGGCTTCTCGATATTAACTTCACTGCCACAGAGTGAGTTTTTCATTGCCATTGATAGCTTGACTTGCCAGCTCTTGTTCCCTGCCAATAAATCTACTACCGCGGAGTAGTTTTCTCGTGATAGATCGGGTGGGCTTCTCGGTATTAACTTCACTGTCGCTGCGTGAGTTTTTCATTGCCATTGATAGTTTGACTTGCCAGCTCTTGTTCCCTGCCAGTTTATCTACTACCGCGGAGTAGTTTTCTCGTGATGGATCGGGTGGGCTTCTCCATATCAACTTCACTGCCACAGAGTGAGTTTTCCATTGCCATTGATAGTTTGACTCGCCAGCTCTTGTTCCCTGCCAGTTTATCTACTACCACGGAGTAGTTTTCTCGTGATGGATCGGGTGGGCTTCTCCATATCAACTTCACTGCCACAGAGTGAGTTTTTCATTGCCATTGATAGTTTGACTTGCCAGCTCTTGTTCCCTGCCAGTTAACTACTACCGCGGAGTAGTTTTCTCGTGATGGATCGAGTGGGCCTCTCAGTATTAACTTCACTTCCACAGAGTGAGTTTTTCATTGCCATTGATAGTTTGACTTGCCAGCTCTTGTTCCCTGCCAGTTAACTACTACCGCGGAGTAGTTTTCTCGTGATGGATCGAGTGGGCCTCTCAGTATTAACTTCACTTCCTCAGAGTGAGTTTTTTTATTGCCATTGATAGTTTGACTAGCTATATTGCTCTAGTTCCCTGCCAGTTTATCTACTACCGTTGAGTAGGTTTCTCGTGATGGATCGATAGGGCTTCTCGATATTAACTTCACTGCCACAGATTGAGTTTTTCATTGCCGTTGATAGTTTGACTAGCTATATTGCTCTAGTTCCCTGCCAGTTTATCTACTACCATGGAGTAGGTTTCTCGTGATGGATCGTCAGGGCTTCTCGATATTAATTCACTGCTGCAGAGTGAGTTTTTCATTGCCATTGATAGTTTGACTTGCCAGCTCTTGTTCCCTGCCAGTTAATCTACTACCGCGGAGTAGGTTTCTCGTGATGGATCGAGTGGGCTTCTCGATATTTACTTCACTGCCACAGAGTGAGTTTTTCATTGCCATTGATAGTTTGACTAGCTATATTGCTCTAGTTCCCTGCCAGTTTATCTACTACCGTGGAGTAGGTTTCTCGTGATGGATCGATAGGGCTTCTCGATATTAATTAACTGCTGCAGAGTGAGTTTTTCATTGCCATTGATAGTTTGACTTGCCAGCTCTTGTTCCCTGCCAGTTAATCTACTACCGCGGAGTAGTTTTCTCGTGATGGATCGAGTGGGCCTCTCAGTATTAACTTCACTCCCTCAGAGTGAGTTTTTCATTGCCATTGATAGTTTGACTTGCCAGCTCTTGTTTCCTGCCAGTTTATCTACTACCGCAGAGTAGTTTTCTCGTGATGGATCGGGTGGGCTTCTCCATATCAACTTCACTGCCGCAGAGTGAGTTTTTCATTGCCAGTGATAGTTTGACTTGCCAGCTCTTGTTCCCTGCCAGTACATCTACTACCGCGGAGTAGGTTTCTCGTGATGGATCGAGTGGGCTTCTTGATATTAACTTCACTGCCACAGAGTGAGTTTTTCATTGCCATTGATAGTTTGACTAGTTATATTGCTCTAGTTCCCTGCCAGTTTATCTACTACTGTGGAGTAGGTTTCTCGTGATGGATCGATAGGGCTTCTCGATATTAACTTCACTGCTGCAGAGTGAGTTTTTCATTGCCATTGATAGTTTGACTTGCCAGCTCTTATTCCCTGCCAGTTAATCTACTACCGCGGAGTAGTTTTCTCGTGATGGATCGAGTGGGCCTCTCAGTATTAACTTCACTCCCTCAGAGTGAGTTTTTCATTGCCATTGATAGTTTGACTTGCCAGCTCTTGTTCCCTGCCAGTTTATCTACTACCGCGGAGTAGGTTTCTTGTGATGAATCGAGTGGGCTTCGCAATACTAATTTCACTGCCACAGAGTGAGTTTTTGATTGGCATTGATAGTTTGACTTGCCAGCTCTTGCTCCCTGCCAGTTAATCTACTACCGCGGAGTAGGTTTCTCGTGATGGATCGAGTGGGCTTCTCGATATAAACTTCACTGCCACAGAGTGAGTTTTTCATTGCCAATGATAGTTTGCCTTGCCAGCTCTTGTTCCCTGCTAGTTAATCTACTACCGCATAGTAGCTTTCTCATGTGGATCGAGTGGGCTGCTCGATATTAACTTCACTGCCACAGAGTGAGTTTTTGATTGGCATTGATAGTTTTACTAGCCAGCTCTTGTTCCCTGCCAGTTAACTACTACCGCATAGTAGCTTTCTCATGTGGATCGAGTGGGCTTCTCGATACTAACTTCACTGTCGCAGAGTGAGTTTTTCATTGCCATTGATAGTTTGACTCGCCAGCTCTTGTTCCCTGCCAGTTAATCTACTACCGCGGAGTAGTTTTCTCGTGATGGATCGAGTGGGCCTCTCAGTATTAACTTCACTCCCTCAGAGTGAGTTTTTCATTGCCATTGATAGTTTGACTTGCCAGCTCTTATTCCCTGCCAGTTAACTACTACCGCGGAGTAGTTTTCTCATGATGGATCGATAGGGCTTCTCGATATTAACTTCACTGCCTCAGAGTGAGTTTTTCATTGCCATTGATAGTTTGACTTGCCAGCTCTTATTCCCTGCCAGTTAACTACTACCGCGGAGTAGTTTTCTCGTGATGGATCGAGTGGGCCTCTCAGTATTAATTTCACTTCCTCAGAGTGAGTTTTTCATTGCCATTGATAGTTTGACTCGCCAGCTCTTGTTCCCTGCCAGGTAATCTACTACCGCGGAGTAGGTTTCTCGTGATGAATCGAGTGGGCTTCTCGATATTAACTTCACTGCCACAGAGTGAGTTTTTCATTGCCATTGATAGTTTGACTCGCCAGCTCTTGTTTCCTGCCAGTTTATCTACTACCGCAGAGTAGTTTTCTCGTGATGGATCGGGTGGGCTTCTCCATATCAACTTCACTGCCGCAAAGTGAGTTTTTCATTGCCAGTGATAGTTTGACTCGCCAGCTCTTGTTCCCTGCCAGTACATCTACTACCGCGGAGTAGGTTTCTCGTGATGGATCGAGTGGGCTTCTTGATATTAACTTCACTGCCACAGAGTGAGTTTTTCATTGCCATTGATAGTTTGACTAGCTATATTGCTCTAGTTTCCTGCCAGTTTATCTACTACTGTGGAGTAGGTTTCTCGTGATGGATCGATAGGGCTTCTCGATATTAACTTCAATGCTGCAGAGTGAGTTTTTCATTGCCATTGATAGTTTGACTTGCCAGCTCTTATTCCCTGCCAGTTAACTACTACCGCGGAGTAGTTTTCTCGTGATGGATCGAATGGGCCTCTCAGTATTAACTTCACTCCCTCAGAGTGAGTTTTTCATTGCCAATGATAGTTTGCCTTGCCAGCTCTTGTTCCCTGCCAGTTAATCTACTACCGCAGAGTAGGTTTCTCGTGATAGATCAGGTGGGCTTCTCGATATTAACTTCACTGCCACAGAGTGAGTTTTTGATTGGCATTGATAGTTTGACTTGCCAGCTCTTGCTCCCTGCCAGTTTATCTACTACCGCGTAGTAGATTTCTCGTGATGGATCGAGTGGGCTTCTCGATATTAACTTCACTGCCACAGAGTGAGTTTTTGATTGGCATTGATACTTTGACTAGCTATATTGCTCTTGTTCCCTGCCAGTTTATCTACTACCGCGGAGTAGGTTTCTTGTGATGAATCGAGTGGGCTTCGCAATACTAATTTCACTGCCACAGAGTGAGTTTTTGATTGGCATTGATAGTTTGACTTGCCAGCTCTTGCTCCCTGCCAGTTAATCTACTACCGCGGAGTAGGTTTCTCGTGTGGATCGAGTGGGCTGCTCGATATTAACTTCACTGCCACAGAGTGAGTTTTTGATTGGCATTGATAGTTTTACTAGCCAGCTCTTGTTCACTGCCAGTTAACTACTACCGCATAGTAGCTTTCTCATGTGGATCGAGTGGGCTTCTCGATACTAACTTCACTGTCGCAGAGTGAGTTTTTCATTGCCATTGATAGTTTGACTCGCCAGCTCTTGTTCCCTGCCAGTTAATCTACTACCGCGGAGTAGGTTTCTCGTGATGGATCGAGTGGGCCTCTCAGTATTAACTTCACTCCCTCAGAGTGAGTTTTTCATTGCCATTGATAGTTTGACTTGCCAGCTCTTGTTCCCTGCCAGTACATCTACTACAGCGGAGTAGGTTTCTCGTGATGGATCAAGTGGGCTTCTCGATATTAACTTCACTGCCACAGAGTGAGTTTTTCATTGCCATTGATAGTTTGAGTTGCCAGCTCTTGTTCCCTGCCAGTTTATCTACTACCGCGGAGTAGGTTTCTCGTGATGGACCGAGTGGGCTTCTCGATATTAACTTCACTGCCACAGAGTGAGTTTTTCATTGCCATTGATAGTTTGACTAGCTATATTGCTCTTGTTCCCTGCCAGTTAATCTACTACCGTGGAGTAGGTTTCTCGTGATGGATCGAGTGGGCTTCTTGATATTAACTTCACTGCCACAGAGTGAGTTTTTCATTGCCATTGATAGTTTGACTTGCCAGCTCTTGTTCCGTGCCAGTTTATCTACTACCGCGGAGTACGTTTCTCGTGATGGATCGAGTGGGCTTCTCGATACTAACTTCACTACCACAGAGTGAGTTTTTGATTGCCATTGATAGTTTGACTTGCCAGCTCTTGTTCCCTGCCAGTTAATCTACTACCCTTGAGTAGCTTTCTCATGTGGATCGAGTGGGCTGCTCGATATTAACTTCACTAACGCAGAGTGAGTTTTTGATTGGCATTGATAGTTTGACTAGCCAGCTTTAGTCTAGGGTAGATAGGCATTTTCGGATTGAGGCAACCTGATTTGGGAATAAAGTTTTGTTAACACAACATGTGATTATGAAAATGGGAACAGTAATAGCATATAAGGGATATAATGCATAAGCCTACATTAAATAGAACCAATCGATTTGCTGCGTAGAGCGCGCACAAGTCCACGGAGGGACCCAATGGTCAACACCACTATTGAAGATAATGGTTATTAACCCGGGTAGAGCGGATTATCTGAGTTGACATGTCCATGTCCATAACATAGATGAGGTAGCAAGTTCAACATGACAGATGCATTCCTCAAGTGTCGTGGTTTCAGAGAACAATCCATAGAAAAAGAGTTGATGCTGAGAAAACAGGGTAGACTAGATTGGTCTGATGCCCATGTCCATTACATAGATGAGGTAGCAAGTTCAACATGACAGACGCATTCCTCAAGGAGTGTCGTGGTTGGAGAGAACAATCCATAGAAAAAGAGTTGATGCTGAAAAAACAGGGTTAACCTGATTGGTCTGATGCCCATGTCCATACCATAGATGATGTGGTGAGTTCGGTTATCTTGCAGCAATTACATTTAGCAGACGAGGTGTAGGTCAATTGCAAGATGATTGACGTCAACTGATGACCACCGCAGCGCAATTCGTGGTTTAGTTCAATTTAATATTTATAAAAATATACATTAGCCTATAAGAACCAAATGAATATGATTAAAACAATAAAACATACGAATCATACAAATTGCCTATCAAAACCCAAAATTGCAAAGGTGTCAACAATTTGTAGATATAAGGCCTAATAAAAGAAGACAAAAACAAGAATGCAGCCAGAATTTTTTTATATTTTTTAATACATTATTTCTTGTTCTCTCTCCACAAGTTCAAACACTACACACAAAAGAGATATACAAAGATGTTGACAAGGCTAGAATATTATATTAATATTTATATTTATTGGTTTATTTCATTACAATCAAACATCAAAAGGAATGACCAGTAAGACAACCGATGGGTTGAATTGCACTGGAACATAAAACAACATAAACATTTTCTTTAAAAAGTAGCGAAAAGGTTAAAAAGGTTAAACACACAATAGGTAAGCCTAATGAGCAAGAGTTAAAAACAATCAAAACAACAAACGACCATAAAGAATGAGACTTAAAAAATAAACATAAACTAAGGGACACATTTAGGATAGATAAGCCATCATTTCTTACACATAACAGAACGTGCTCTGAATGTGCACGTATTGGGCGTCAACTCTCTTTGCGGCATGTTTGTTCACGATTTTGACACATGACACCAAGGATAGGCATACGTAAGTACGCTGCGCGTATTGCAATGGGTCTATTTAACGTTGCGATGAAGTAAGGATTGGTCGTGTACAAGGGCATCGTCCTGACAACGTCACAGATAAGTAAGATTTCTCTCTTTTTCAAATTAATGTTGCAATTTGGTAGTATATTGGTTTTAAAGGCAACGTTACGGATAGCTTTTTTTTTAGTGATTTGACAACGTTGTATTTTTTTTTGAGTTGTCTAAGTAATAGTTAAAACAGTTGTCTTTATACTAAGCTTTGGCGATATCACGATATTATCGAATATCGCAATATTAATTTGGACATGATTTCGATATCGGATGGATTTGGTTTTAATTGAAATATCGATATATCGCGATATATCGATTAAATATCGCGACTTGTTTGCTAGCTGAGACATCTTGCACCCCATAGGTTTGGAGTAAAACCAGAAGAATAGGTCATTAGAACACCTCTGTTATGCTTTGACTGTCTCTTCTACAACTTTCACTTGGAGTTTTAAGACTGATGTCAAATTTCATTAATCGCGATTATATCAAATATCGCGATATTTTGTCGGCGATATATCGTGAATAAAATAAATCGATATCGCCCAAGCTTACTTTATACATTAATACAAAATACGCTGTGGCGATGTAGTATTAGCATTTTTTCAACACATAATTATGGTTTAGACACTCGTTTACCTCGTAATTGCTGGACGTTGTACGGACGGAGTATTTATGCTTACTAAACATTATAAAGGACTCTACCTCTGTGCTGTACTACACAGATACAGTAGTATAATACAAATGTGAGGCCACCAGGTCTATAACTTAACACGTAATATTTGTGTTGCTCACAAATCGTTGTCGCAAAATTTTGTCCTACCGTAACCCCGGTAGCTAACAAGACGTTGTGCCGAGGTAGTGTTTAGGTTTGTTCAGCACATAATGTAACTGTTTGCAGACGTAGTACAATTGTTTACCACGTAAGCAGCTTGCTACCAAAGAGTCGTGCCGACATTTATAGATTTGCACAACACATAACACTGTATAATTATCTACGATGTCAAGATAACCGTTGTCCATAGTATAATACATGGGAACACAGGTTGTTTGGACCAAGTAATATGGATAACGTTATAAGGTTAGTTTTCACATTGAGGCACATTCCATTTCATTTGCAAATGAGGTACATAGTGGAGGGTCATTTATAAATAAATATATTTCACGACAGGTAGCTAGCTTAAGCAAGAAAACAAACTGCGCGCACAACAATTTAGATCGTTTGCTTAAGCAAAAAAGAAGGTGCTGACAAAATGGCAGGCAAAATAAACACGTTTATTAATAAGTGATTGTCCTAGAAAAATAGGTATGACTTTTTTTTCAATATTTTATTTGCCATATAAAACAGTGCACACAAAAGGGACAGAAAAGGTAAAGATAATTTATTTTATTGTATAGGGCCTAATGGTAATAGAAAAAATAAATTACTTTGACTGTCAAAAATGAAATTTTTTTACTTTTTTTAATTTTCAAACAATACAATAATAATAAAAAGCAGGAGCCGTCCAGGGAAAGGCAAAAGTAAAAAAAACAACAACAAAAAACATAAAAAACGATGTGCCCTCCCATACCTTGCTCATAAAAAGAGTCAACATTCAAACAATATACATAACACAGAAATATAAAATTGTAGTGAAACTTGAAAACAAAAAATGGAAAGTAAAAGCAACACATTGGACATTAAAGGTGACCTGTTTACGACATGAACAACGAATGATGTCAACAAAACCACATTATCACACACCAAAATTCAAAAGCATTACTAAAATCACAATATCATAAAAACATTGCAACAATATCATAAAAATCGCAGTATCAGTCACTTCGAACTGAAAAGGTGTCTCAGATGCATTTTGACATGGATTTTCCTAATCTACATTGAGTTACCTGAAAATACTGGTAGGTTAAACAAGGTCTTACTACCCAACATGATTAAGCTCCACTTTCCAAATCAAATGTTATACCCTAAATTTTCAATTTTAATGAGTTGGGTAGAAGGCCTTAGCTTTCGATCCAAACCAGACCTTTAAGAGGCATAAACCAAGTACAAACAAGTTGTAAAACATTAAAAGCATTGTGCGTCTGTGCGATAACAATGCAGGGAAACATGAAAGGGTAGGATTAGAGAGCAAGTTGCATCATGATGCAACTAACAATGGTTAATTATAGAATAACAAAAAAGCACATAATTATTTAGGCCTACTATTCATACTTATATTTATATTTACTTTTCAAGAATAACAAGATCAAAGGTAGGATGATATTAAAAATAGGTATGAGGAACCTGTGGAGAAAATGGGTTACTACAAGAGATGGTTGTTGAAACCAATATAAAAAACAACTTATACATGTAAGGAAATAAACTAAAACAAACATGCAAACAAAGAAAGGGTTAGCACAATCCTTTAATTAAAAGAATGGGTTATATACAGCCGGCAAAAATATATTATGTACAAACCTGTACAGAAAAAAAGTTAACACAAATTGCAATTGCTACTGACTTTGTATGATAAGCACATTGATCATTTTTAAAAGAACGCAGTTTAAAGTTTAAAACCTGTAAAAATAGATAAGTTATTTACAAACCTGTAAAGAAAAAAGGTTAACACAAACCTGTGAAAAAAGGGTTAACACAATCCTGTAAAAAACAGGTTAAACAAACTGCAGAAATAAGTTATGTACAAACCTCAAAAAAAGGTTAACACAAAAATGGCAGGAAAATATTAATATGTTTTATTTATTTTATTATTTGGATACACTCCAAACTGTTATAAGATCAATTTAAATATAAATATTTAAATATACAATCCCAAGAACAAAGACAGAAAAAATAAAAATAAATACAACCTTTCAAAATTGTATAACATACCTAGCCAGTGAGTGGCTAGGAGAGACAGGTAACCATCACCATATAAGGTCGTCCTACCACAGACAAAAAACAAACAAACTAATAAAACCCTGCCCTTTAGATCTAAAGAAGGGGCGGAGGCGTGTTCAGGCGTAACAGGAGAACATACTCGACAACAGGTGATTACATGCTATAATTTTAGTTATAATGTCATTATATTTTAATAAAAATAAAAAAAATCATTACAAACAATCAATACAAAAAATGAGCACGCCACTAGGGTCTCTCGTTGTACAGCGCGACTTTGATTTATTAGATAGAGTGTACAAGTATACCAAAGACCCGGGCAGATTTAAATTCATTACCTAATTCACTAATAACTCTTTACAAAATCGAGGTCACCCTGCCAAAAACAGGACTGTGAAATACCTAACGTGGTCTTTACAAATATGATAGCATCTAATGCGACCATTATGTCCCTATTTCAGTCTATTCTCCGAGTAAGTAAATGCCTCCGAGCATAGCCATGTTATGTTCGACTTACAAATTGAAACCAACATTGGCTTACCTTCTACTTCACTGAAATCCAGCAATATCATCGCCATCGATATATAAAATACAAGTTATTAACAAATACGTGAATATTAACGTTTCAAACAACATACTGAGTTTCAGTTTCCGAAATACAAAAAAAATAGTTTTTCTTCCCGAAGTTAACGAGGTTCACTGGTGATACTTGAAGCCGACGGAGCAGCGGCGTAATGGCGGGAAACAGCGCCACAAGCGTTGATAGCCCTTTTCATCGTTGTCAAATTCCCAGGGTCCCTCACACGTTACGTGTACCAATCTTCATTCAAGACTACTGGGGACAATTTCGTGGCTCTGCCAACCGCCGAATTCAGCGCTTATCGCCGTTCTTCGCTTTATATTGTGCAAGCGCCGAATTTCTGCGCTAGCTGTATCATTGAGGTAGATAGATAGACCTTTCTTTTGCGCCATAGCCCGAGTTTTGCCAATCAATGTTGGAAAACTATGAAAGCCATCAATGCAAATTAACAGGTCGCTATACTGTTTATCACTTTGTTACGAAAATATTCAATACTAACATTCAGCCGTCCATGCCAACCAAGGCGGTTTGTTTATCAACAAAATTTGTTGATGAACCGCGCTGGGCCCAATTCCTCGCTTACGTGCAAGCGCCGAATTTCTGCGCTAGCCTTGTAAGCGTAGAATGCCTAGTAACGTGGAGTACGCACGCGCAGAAGCCCAAATTCCCCGCTAACCCGTAAATAAGCTTGTCGTAGGCACAGAATTCTGCTTCCATTAGCGCCGATTCTGTGCTTACATTAGCAGAGCCATGAAATTGGGCCCAGGGCCCAGCTTATGACTCTCTGCTTACCAAAAAAAAATATCGGCGCTTGCGGAAGCCGAGAACTCTGTATTCACGTCAAGCGTCACGGGTTAGCGGGAACTACCGGGTTTGTGTTCGGCGGCGTGCTCCGATCCTAGACTTGACTCCAAGTCTGTGATCGTGGCTTGGTCTACCGTTGATACAGCCAATACATTATTGCCTGAAATAGCACCCTTGCTGTGGCCTACGGTAAGAAGCTTTTATGAAACATAATGAATTCTGCTATACAGGGACACTTCGTGAGAACAAAATAGCTGCCTAGGTTTTATGAAATTTGGCTCAGGGGTCGGACAAAACTGTAATGCAGAAATACTGCCTGAACAATTGGAAATTGGGACACCCAACAATGTAAACCTAATGTTACTTTGGCTGGTATTATGTTTCTATTAAGCAATATTTTTCTGGGCTTTAGCAAATTTGTGTGCTTACAGGCATTTTTCTAGCCCAACTTCATGGCTGAGATCTGCTTACCGTATAAGCACTACAGTTCGGCATATAATCGGCACAAAATATGCGTGTTTTAGTGCATGCCCGACTTACTTTCGCGTCCCTATCCTGACATAAGTTGGACAGTTTCGGGATTCCATGATCTCACAGCAGATGTTTTAATAAAATAAATTATTGTTTTTTCGTATGGAAATAGCTGTAGGGCGAAAGGAGCTCGCTGTCATAGTAATGTTGGCCCATCGCACATCGCAAATATCTTTGCATTTGCGATGTCGCAAATATCTTCCCAAATTACTTTGGACCATGGGCTCAGCATGTGTGTATACACGGCCCAATTACGTTTACGTTGCTTGATTGTTGGTTGAGTGCAGATAAACAAAAGCGGACATACACAAAAGTGAAACAAAATTTGGAGGACTGAAAGTGCTGAGGACCTTAGTAGTGCGAGTACATACTCGTGCACCTCTGCCCGCTCCTTTTCACTATGCATTATTCCATTTTTAAGAATAAACTACTAATATAGAAAAAAGTAAAGCAAATAAACGTGGTTTATTTCGGCTGACTAGTCGATATGAGCTCCCCTACGCGGTATTGGAGGTTGACAAACCCGTTCCCTCGGCTTCGACAACTTCAAATACCTCGGGGCGCTAGGGGATACACATTGACTGCAATGAGGGAACTAGTGTACGTCTATTCCCCCGAGGGACTTTGAGTGACCAGAATAGACGTACACTGTTACCGAATTATGCTAGTCAATAATGTGTTTTATATAACTCAGTCTTAAAATATGAAAGAAGAACAGGAATCTGGAAACGGTAAGAAATTTTGCTTTTCAAGTTTCACGTCAAGAGAGGGCGCTGTAACCAGGCACAATTGTCAAAGACTAGTGCCCGGCGGGATCTATTCCCGCAAAACGCGCGCGCGCGATCACTAGCCTATATTAGTTCATCCCACGTGACCGTGTTTCAGCCAACCAGAGAACAAGCAAGAGGTGTGTTACTCTTGCTTGTGCTGTATTCAGGTTGGCTGAAACATGGTCACGTGGGGTGAACTAATATAGGCTAGTGTTCCCGCGCGCGTGTTTTGCGGGAATAGTACCAGAGCGGGCAATAGTCTTTGAATATAGTGCCCGCGGTAACAGCGCCCGCTCTTGACTTGAACCGTGAACAACAGCTATACATAACTCCTTTTTCTGTTCTTATTTGACATTTTAACCCGAGCTGTGTTATAAAACACATATTGACTGGCATAATTCGGCAACTAGTGTACGTCTATTCCCCCTCGGGCCTGTGAGTGACCAGAAGAGGGCCTATTTCTCTTGGCCTTCGGCATCGGGAAATAGGTCGCTCTTCTGGTCACTCTAAGACCCTCGTGGGAATAGACGTATACTAGTTACCTCGTTGCCAGTCAATATTATGTGTATAATTGTCACGCTTTAATTTACTACCGTGGCCAGAATCGGAATTTTAGAGACTTCTCAGATGAACTGCTGCTTTTTTTTTAATGCTTGGGCGTCAATCAGGGGGGGGGGGGCAGGGGACGTTTCCCCTCGTCTTTTGGAGGTTGAGGACACAATATCAAATGCCCCCCATCTTTTCAGTGTACACCTTTATCATGAAGCCCAAGTTTTGCACTGTGTAAAGACCAAACTCTGTGTCCTACCATGGGCATCAATCCAGGGGGCAAAGGATGACACAATTTGTTGACGGGTTGGGGACACCACAACAAATGTCCTCCCTCAAAATGTAAACATTTTCCGGGTCCTTATAATCGGGCCCGCACCCCACGACGTAAAGGCTTCTCAACACGTATGCTCCATCGTTGACAGATTTACACCTCCCGCTTGAAAAAGTGCACGGGACACGTATTTACGGCATGGACCCATGCCGTAATAAAGGCTTCACATTCGCAAGCTCACAGATTTGCCCCCTAAAACTTGTGTAATAGATCCGCACCTGAAGATGCTGTTAAAACGTTCTACTGCTGCTCACTTTTTTGAAAGGCTTATTGTTCTTTTCCATTTGTTTGCCTCTTTGGTAAGATTGCACCACTGGGCATCTAGAATGCAAACAATTTCCATCCCATAGGCGGGCCCGGACCACAGGCCGTAAAGGGCTTGATGTTCCGCTTTATATAGCAGGCGCCACCTGCTTTTTAGCAGGCTCCACCTTTAATAGATGTGCCTCACCCACCAACCCAGACCCCCATCCTCCCCTAAAATGTGCTTTCTCCAGAAGACGATCAGAGCATACTGATCGAAACGTCGAGTTGAAACCAACGGTTCTTTTCAGAACCACCCCAACACATTATAGAGATAGTCATTACATGGTTTTACCGCAAACCTTTTCTATATCGTATTTCCACCATGCAAAGTTTCAAATCCTACTACATGTATTAACATGTCTTGTCTTGATCCACCCTTATTAACGATTTACAAGTGATGATAGGGATGAAACGCCGTCGGAGCACTATAATGCAGAAACAATATGGATATTATTATTACGAAGTTGTTTTTTAGGTACAATACCTAGCAAAAATAGAGGCATCATAGCTTGAAAAATAGGCAATACATTCCAACATCTGAGTGGGGATACATCACCCATCAGACTCCCTAGATTGCACATAGAGAGCATCTGCGGCCTAAACATTGTCCGGGCCCTAAGGCGGGCCCCGGACCCCACGCCGTAAATGTCATGTCCCCTCCCCCACTTTCAAGACGGATTGACGCCCCTACGACCGGCGGGCCTTTAGCTTTTAGTGGATCGGAGGGCTGAGTTCTGTCTCTTCGTGTTTTGACTAACCTGCTCTAACATCAGCTATTACATTTTCCTAATGCTTGCCGGTGTCGCGGCCTCAGCCGTCCGGAGTACTCAGAGCTCCGGGTGACGTCACCGGGCATTTCGGCACGTTGTAATCACGGTCTCAGATCTCTGGCGTGCCAAGCTCTCCGGGATGACGTAGCATGCTGTCGTTGCGGGCGCGAGTCTCCGGTGCTCTGCTGCTATACGATACGTCCCCCTACCTACCGCCGCGAATAAATCTTCGAGACCTGTTTTGTTATCGTACGAGTGCTTTTTCGACGGGCAACCCAAAACCCTCCTCTGTTGCCGGCTTTCAGAAGAACCTTCTTTGTAATCCCCACTCCTCAAATACTTTATTATGTGATTACTTTTTTCGCAACACTGTCGTAGTGCTCCACTCGTTCACCACACGATTACTTGTGGACGCCGCCATTGACAGCTAGCTACGAGAGTAGAGCAAAACAGTTGGTAGACTCGGCACGACACTAAAATCGACTACTTTCGCTTGGTGTATGCGCAGGCATGGCATGACGTAATACATACCGTATTTGGTAATCCGGAGCTCTGAGTACGCCGGAGCTCCGAGTCCGTCACTCACACCGGTTTATACAAAAAAAACGCAATCATAAGAACATGAAAATCTTCAACAAACTTAGTGTCAATTTCTAAGTACTTATGTCATGGATTTATCTTTACAATGGTGAAAGATAACATAACGGGGATGATTGATATAAAGGCGTTCCAGAGATATATGCTTATTTCATTTAAATCGGATTTTAGGATATCATAAAACCAAATGGCTCTAGTGCAGGCTCTTTTAACTTAGAGCCAAAGAAACCCGGCGGCGTCAACGGCCATTTCTTCCCAGTGCCACTTAAAAACAATAGAAAGAAAGTTTTTATTGGCACATGCCCTCCTTAAATTACGGAGCCCGTATAGGGACAAATAATATAAATATTATCTCGCAATACTATACTATACTCACAAATTCAGACCACGGAATTTTAAGAGGATAGTGCAGGAACACGCCCATGGATCAGGTGTGGCGGTTTCATTCTTCCGCCGTGTTAAGTTTAAGTTTTCCTGGACTCAGTGCAGCACATCACAATTGACTTCTTTCGCTTGCTGTGCGCAGGCGTCGCATGACGTAATGTCACCGTATTTTAGTCATTCGGAAAACTGAACACGGCGGAAAGTTGAAACCGCCACACTGGTACACATGGGGTTTTTGGTATTTTTTAAAGACTTTTGACATTGTTACGAATGCTAACCTACTGTACATTGTTATGCACTTCTGGTTCACTTGGTGTATCTCTAGATATACGCATAAAATAACAAAACTGTGAAAACTGAGCTCAAAAAGCCTCATTTTGGCTCAAAAAGCCTCATTTGGTCGTCGAAGTTGGTAGAGAGAAATAATGGATACCGTACTTAACTTGGTGTACCCCCAAGATATACGCATAAAATAACAAAACTGTGAAAATTTGAGCTCAAAAAGCCTCATTTTGTCGTCGAAGTTGGTAGAGAGAACAATGGAAGATACAACAACCCTTGTCGCACAAGTTGGGTGCTTTCATAATGCTTGAATGCGAGACCTCAGCTGAGGTCTCGAATTCAATTCAAGTATTTGAGTGTTCTCGCGCGCCGTTTCTCACACTATCAACAGACTGCTCTCCATCACTGCTCGTTACCAATTAAGTTTATGTGCCACCTTTTTTTTGCATTATTTTACTCAAAACAGTCTATTTCACGGCGTGTGATAATAATGGCAGTGCTGTGATAAGAAGGAGGAATCCCAAACGGCGAAGCTACAGGCGCTTCGCGCTGGTCTTTTTCGTGCGTGATATTAATTTGGGGTTGTGATTGAACATCAAGGGATGCCGCATGCGCCTTGACTAAAGGCTATGCTTGTTGTACGCACTACGCATACAGTCACGTCCCCAGTCTGCTACAATGCTGCTGCTATTGCTGTTTGGAATAGACTGGAGCTAGTGCACACAATCAGCATGCAAAAACACACTGACGATGATGAGACTGGAGGCTCGAGTACAGTGACAACAGAAGCAATCATGGCATCCCCAGATGAGGACAGGCGTAGTTCGCTGAAACCTTCCGTTCTAATCCTTGGAGGTAATTACATGTTTCTTTCTGTTGTAGTTGGTGTTTGTTGATAAGTATCGTAGCGTCATACGTTATCGACCCTCATATGTTTTCGGTCCCCAACTTTGATTCCCGTTTACCGCGAGATTGTGCAAGCTGCACCGGTGACAGAAGCTATGCAGTTTACTCACATTTTATCACAGTCTGTATTTTCGTCAGGCTTAATCATGCTGAGAAAAAAGTTTCCTGTCGTTGGTTATGCTCAAACATTTATTAAATGATTGATTTTTGGTACTAATCACTAGTGCATTATTAATATTATGCCTAGCCCCACTTGTGTGGCCAAGGATAGCTGAATCCTTATCCTTGGCCACACAAGTGGGGCTATATTATTATTATGCTAACATTCAAATGAGTCAAACTCAAAGAAACACCATCCAACCTCGAAAGTTCAAAACAAAATTACTATCTGCAAGATTGAGTTTCATTCTGCTTTAGTCACTAGATGGATCACGTGAGGTGGTTACTATTTGGTATTCTATGGTGTGCCAAAATGAGGAAAATATTAAAATATTTTAAGTGAAAATTACACAATATTTTTTTTTGATTTACTGCATACTGTAATAAATTCTGAGAAGCGTAATAAATATTAAGTCTACATTGAAGAGAAAATATCATAGATTGGTTTCTTATCTCCTGAAACCAAACATTACTGGTCTGAAATGGGGGAAAACAGATTGTTATGAAATGTGTGTGTTTCAAGGGGGGGGGGGGTGTTTTACTTTCATGCCTTATCATGATATCTCTGGATTCTTAATATCATAGCCAAAATGCCTTAGGACATAAATGTAATTAAATTTGTTTAGTAGTAATTGAATAATATTTTTGATTTATTTTGCACGCCATACTAGCTTCTGAATATTCAATAAAATACCAACCAATGAAAGGTGTGAAAACATATGACGCTACTCCAATGTCGTGCACGCATAAGCACTGTTAATGGCATACTGTCTCTCGCAACGTAAAACCAAAACTTTAAAAATTTCAACACACCATGAAGTGTAAGTGATTGTTAAAAAATTGGATAGATGATTTGAAATTTTTTTTTTTAGTTTTTGATTGTGAACAATTTTCCTGTTATCCTACTGGAAACACATGACACCAGGATATCAAACGGTTTTACTCTAAATCCTCCTCTTCTTACCAGTTTTCACGGTGTATTTTAGGGGGGCCTATGCCTTTATCTTTGAATTGGAAAAAAAATAATGTCATATTACATAACCGATGCCCTAATTATCTTCATTTGTTAATATGAAGTATGCAAACATATACATTAAAACTTGATGGACATTGAAATGTTCACACCACACGCCGATCGTCGTTTATTTCAACTGGCCCCATTTGTTTTGAGTTTGTCCTGTTTTCACGGAAAACGAGAAAGCATAGTGGTTTCCCGGTAGCCCACCTTAAAGAGCTGTGGCTCCGCTTTTAACATCGGTCTCATCACTGTCGCCATTACAGCCCACCTTGTCTATTAATGCTAAGTTTTCAAAGGTTGCAAGATGCGTGGTAGTTTGATTGCAAATTTCTCCCATTTAAAAAAGTCCTATACTACTACTCCAACATACCTCATTTTATTCCTTACATTTGTGGAATTACTATGACTTATAACGGGGCTAATACTAAATGAAGACTTGGATCTAGTCAATTCAATGTCAACTGTTACTCGGCTTAATCAAAGCGTCCATTGTATCGGAAGTCAATTCAGTCCAAAGTCAACTTGGTTCATGGTCATTTTAGACTGAGCTTCTTTGTGTGAAAAATAGCTGCAGTTGTGATTTTGTCTAGGCCTGGCTGACCCAGTGTGATGGTTTGGAATTTAAAAAGAACGCTGTGTCGTAGTGATTGATTCTGCAAGTGCAAGGTCTGTGTTGCCTGTTCATACAGATGCTTCTCACATACAAGTGCTGTCTAATAAATAAAGCTTAAAGGCAGTTGACACTATTGGTAATTGTCAAAGACTAGCCTTCACAGTTGGTGTATCTCAACATTGCATAACATAACAAACTTGTGAAAATTTGAGCTCAATCGGTCATCGAAGTTGCGAGATAGTAATGAAAGAAAAAACACCCTTGTCACACGAAGTTGTGTGCGTTTAGATGGTTGATTTCGAGAGAACTTGAGTTCTCGAAATCAAATTCGTTGAAAATTACTTCTTTCTCGAAAACTACGGCACTGTAGAGGGAGCCGTTTCTCACAATGTTTTATACCATCAACCTCTCCCCATTACTCGTCACCAAGAAAGGTCTTATGCCAATAATTATTTTTGAGTATTTACCAATAGTGTCCACTGCCTTTAATGCTTGAGGAGAAGAATGGAAACAGATTAGGAGAGTCCAGTCATAAAGCTTCACAGATGCTAGAAACGGCCAGGCTATCATTTCGGTGGATACAGACAAAGATCATAATGAGCATAGTGAACGTGTTCAATGTGAGCAAAAAAAAAAAAAAAAAAATGTTTTAGTCAAATTAGGTTTCACGAGAGGGTGTCGTGGTCGAGCGGATAAGAGCATCGGACTCAGGTTCTGTTAGTTAAGTCATCTGGATGTGGGTTTGAACCCCGGTTGTGACACTTATGTCCTTGAGCAAGAAACTTAACCAATAGAACTTATGCATTGACGTCATCCAGTCGCCATCTTAAGAGGTAAAACGGTGACGAAACCATCGAAACGCACAGATTTGTGCGCGCGACGCAAAGGATTGAACAACCTCCTTTTGACCTCTGGGTGAGGGTGCCCTACTAAAATGACGTCATGTGACAGGCCCGTATGCTTCACTTTTGATAGGGCAAGGGCACTGAGGCATTTTCTATGATGAAATTGTAAATTTCAATTGGAGAAATTGAGGGGCACCAAGGAAATGACAAACTGGGCATGGAGGCAATCGCCTTTGTTGCCTGCGTAAAGTATCAGGCCTGGCATAAGGTCTATTTGCTTCTCTCCACCAAGGGGTAAAATGGTACCTGTTATGGCAGAATGATGAGTGTATTCATAAATGCCTGTTTGTTAAAAAGAGTTAAAAAAATACAATTATAGACACTTTGATAAATGAAAATTTAAGGTTTGAAGTATTTTTTTCAAAAACTTTGTGAAAAATCTGTTTGATGCGTGTAGATTGTGTGTACGCGCTCATGCTAAGAAATATATTACGTGCCCGCACTTAAAAACAGATAACACGCTGTTACTAATAGCTATGAATTGTGCGTTCCGCATGATAATACACACGGAAGCCAGCCGGTTATAAACAACTCCAGCTGGTGATTATCAACTGTTTAAACATGAATGAATGATAAAATACCTCAATTTTTAACATCTTTACAAAAAATAGTTTTCTAAAAAAAATTCACTTTGAGTCTGATTACAGCATGTACTTTAGTTCTAATGAGTATTGAAGTGTACATAATTACTCACTTTCGTGCTTCAGTTCAGAACAACCCTTGCATAAAAAATTCTACTCATATTGAGAAAATGTTTGAGTTTCAAGTGCTAGATTGTAGATCTTGCAGATTTCATGAACAATTTTGAGCCCTGCTCATATATTACTACCTAAAGTAACAAGGAGGAGGAGGGTCTTAAAGAGCTTCTTTTAGGTCAGGAGTCAAGAAGATGTACAGTTGGATCGCTCTGTCCACCGGTTCTAAAGCGAAGAGAGAGATGAGCAAATATAGATGGATAGAGCCCCAAATAAATACACATGGGGCCTACACTTTCATGCTTCTTCTGTTACATTTTACATGGCTTGAGTGCATCAAACGTTCATGTACAATACCTTGCTATGCAACTTCCACAGAGCAATGCATAAATTTGCATTGTAGGTCTATATCATGTGTTGTAAATGTTTGCAACTAGAGGATGGAGATGAATTCAAAAATACTCTTAAAACAAAATATTAAAAAACAATTCTGTATTACCTTTACGAGCATATAATGCAGAAAGTTAAATATAATTGTTTGCTTTACTTGTCTGAATACTTGACCCAGATAAATTTCCTCCTGAAGTTCAACAGGTAATTGAAGAAGTAGGAAGGAAGTTTCTAGAAAAGGAACTGAACACACAACACTGCAAAGAGCCCAAAATGTATTCTTTCCGACATGACTCATACACGATGAAAGTCTAGAAGCGACCTACTCATCAGATTGGTCACTAAGCTCAACAGTTTCATGCTTTGTAAATTATCTTCCCGAGCCTTGTTGCCATGGAAATTACAGATATTGGATATTAATCATCGTTAGATTTAGTCTGATTTGCAGCACATTGGTGTATACATGTGTATTGTAGTCAGTCAGTATGCATTGCATTAGCTGGCATGAGCATGATTTTTCAAGGGCTAAAAAGATGATGTTATTTGTAAAAGCAGAAATCTATGCTTTCATTTTTTATCTTTGATCCAGTCCCAGTTATGTAACTTTCTCAGTAATCAATGTTACCACAAGTTTTTTTAAGGTCGTAATGAAAACTTTCATAAAGAAAAGACATGAGTTTAGTCAATTGTTATCAAACTTGTTTGCACTTTTCAAGGTTCATGCCTGTCCTTCAACAACTTTCTGATGAGTTTATTATGTACCTAATGTTGATGATATTGTTGTGCGTCCGTTATGTAATGGTCAACTGCAAAAACACTAATGCTTAAATGTGACAGAAAACTGAACATCTTTTCATCTTTAAAGACAGTGTACACTATTGGTAATTGTCAAAGATCAGTCTTCTCACTTGGTGTATCTCAACATATGCATAAAATAACAAACCTGTGGAAATTTGAGCTGGATCGGTCGTCGGAGTTGCAAGATAACTGTGAAAGAAAAACACACCCTTGTCACATGAAGTTGTGTGCGTTTAGATGGTTGATTTCGAGACCTCAAGTTCTAAACTTGAGGTCTCAAAATCAAATTCATGGAAAATTACTCCTTTTTCCAAAACTATGGCACTTCCGAGGGAGCCGTTTCTCACAATGTTTTATACCATCAACCTCTCCCTATTACTCGTTACAAAGTAAGGTTTTATGCCAATAATTATTTTGAGTAATTACCAATAGTGTCCACTGCCTTCAAGCTTTTATTTTTTTAGAGAGGTGTAATTGTTGGCTCTAAAAGCAAAGAAATACGTATGCAGTAGCCTTAAGAAAGAAGGTGGATTGTACAGTCAAAGGTCGTGGTACAGATACAGTATGTCCATTTACATGTAACTGTCGTTAATAGTAACACCCAGACGGGGCCTAATTGCATGGCTCTGCTTACTGTCAAATTTTGCTCTTGAGATCATCATTCTTCGTTTACAGGCAGGTTGGCAAATTTATGCCCTTCATGTTGTTGTGTAAGCGAATAGTACCTAGTAACATGGACTATGTACATGTACCCCCACAAACAGAAATTCCCTGCTATTCTTCGAAATACGCTTGAAGCAAGCACGGAATTCCCTGCTTCCGTAAGCGACGATTCTTTGGTTAGGATAAGCAGAGCCAAGAAATTGGGTCCTTTGTTTTATACCAAGACGACTGATCAATGTCCAAGAACTGAGTGTTGATGAGGTGTTGCTATGACAGAAATAAAACACATGCCACATTGAGACTAGTCTTTAGTCCAGGGGCAGACAGCTCTCAGACATGTACAGACTTTATGCATGCCTTCACCATCTTGTGAAGCAGTAGTACGTGTATGTTTACCATGCATTATTATCTCCTCTGATTTGCCCTGCATAATTTATTACTAGTCTCCACTGAGTTTAAGAAAGGTAGAATTTCTCACATGAGGTGAGATAATAGTGCAGGAATGTGCAAACTAAATGGCTACTTTGGGTTGATCATTAGGGTAGGGCGCTATGGGAAATTTGTTTCAAAAAGCTTAAAGGGATGTATCCTTTCCTTAGATCAGTTCCATGACAAGCGTTTGGAAACCAATTGTTTATAAAATTCATATGGTTAAAGGCAGTGGACACTATTAGTAATTACTCAAAATAATTATCATCATAAAACCTTTCTTGATTATGAGTAATAAAACATTGTGAGAAACAGCTCCCTCTGAAGTGACGCAGTTTTCGAGAAAGAAGTAATTTAAAGACGAATTTGATTTCGAGACCTCAAGTTTAGAATTTGAGGTCTCGAAATCAAGCATCAGAAAGCACACAACTTTGTGTGACAAGGGTGTTTTTTCTTTCATTATTATCTCGCAAACTCGATGACCAATTGAGCTCAAATTTTCACAGGTTTGTTATTTTATGCATTGTATGTTGAGATACAAAAAGTGAGAAGACTGGTCTTTGACAATTACCAATAGTGTCCACTGTCTTTAAAGTAGAATATAATTATCCACACAAATATGCCTCGAAATTGCATGGTTTTTCTTTTACTTTGCCAACAACATTTGTAACACAGTCGGCCATTTTGTGGAGTCAAGTATTTGACTCTACGAAATGGCGTGCCGTGTTAGTTCACGACGTATTCAAGGAAAATCATGCAATTTCGAGGCATATTTGTGTGGATAATTAAATTCTACTTTTAAAACATCTTTCTAACAATCGGTTTCAAACGCTTTTTGTGACCAACTCGACCGATCCAAGGCAATGTGTCCCTTTAATATTGTGCTGCTGATAAACTATGTTTGTTCTTGCTTAAAGTCGAGTGATATGTCCTCAAATCACGATTGTTCCCCATTGCCTTTCTGTCCCCCATTGCCTTTCTGTCCCCCATTGCTGACTTGAAATCTGCCGATTTCAGTCCCATGACCATTTTGAGAATGTCAGTGTAAGTTAGTGCAGGTCTACCAGGTTTCCTCCTCCCATGCTTAGGGGTCCACTGAACAATATTTGATACTGGTTCGTCTTTGCTCCTGTAGCAGTAGCAGGCAAAATGCATCCTTCTCTGTCTGATTTTTGTTGATAGCTTGGGTAGGTTCCCATATAGGACTTTGTTGGTCATATGTTAACTCCAGTGGGTGTTATAGGGGCTGTTCTTAATAGCCTTGTGTAGCATCCATTTATCAGCTTTTCCAGTTTTTAGTAAGAGTCCATGCCTCATTGTTCTGTAATTTCATTTAATCTGAAAGTCTCTAAGTTAAATTACCTGATGAACCTGCTAATGGGATATGACAAGAGTGCTGTTTTCCAGGCCACTCCGATCCTTGAGGAGCAATGTTAATATATGTATTTTAACAGCTTGATTGGTTTTAAAGGCCTGTATGCAACTGCACAGGAGGATGCATATACAATCACTTTATATGATGCAAAAACACTGTCAGGAATTTCCTCAAATATTAAGTGCAATAGGAGACTTTGGAATGCTAAGTGGCTGCAGACTTACCAGGTAAACTTCCATTGCACATTTAATCGTGAACAACAGGTTAAGTCTGCTGCCATATAAAAATCCCCATTGGGTACAATTTTTAACAAACATGAAAGACTTCTTTTCAACCTTCAGTCTTGAAAACATATTTACACAGAAGGTACTGAAATGACATGATCCAATTTAAGTTCTCATGCACATAATACCAGTGTATCAGGGCAAACTAACTGTGTTTTCCATGTGCCACATCATTTATCTTTTCTAAGACAGCGACAGTAAGACAGAAATGAGAGAGGTCTATTGTCCAATGGAAGTGGCATTTTCTCATAGTGAGACTTGATTGGAATTCAGTTGGTCTTTCTGCATATTATTGCTTATTGCTCACATTAACTCTCATAAGAAATGTTTTATAATTGCGCATGATTACTCATAAGTCATTACTGATACTTGTTCTACATTCCTCTCCATTATTGCAGGTTGTGGCTTTATTGGCAGAAACTTTGTTCATCATTTAGTCAGCAACAATCTAGCCACCAAGGTGAGTAGTGCCGGGAGGGGGACATGCACAGTGGTCAACCGCCATTAAACATACGTTCATAAATACCTCAGACAGTTTTTATTCTGACTGCCACCCCCTATAACAAAGTAAATTACAGCATAGGGCTCGATGTCTCAGTTGGTATGTCGACCAGAGGTTACAGGTTCAAATCCTGTTTTAGTGTTTCATTTATTCATCCCATTCAGGTTCCCCTGTGGTTTATTACTTCTTGTTCCAATTATTCTAGACCTTTATACTAGAGTGGTTAGATGCCTAGAAGTAGCCCAAACTGAATGAGTGTTGCAATATGTAAGCTACTACTTCATACAAAACCTACTAAGATAAGATTTACTAGTCCAACATATTGAAATTTTGACTTGGATGATAAAGTTTGTGCTTTATTATTAACCAACAGATCCGTGTAGCTGACAAGACCCCACCACAAACTGCATGGCTGAATAAATTACACAAGGTAAAGATACATACAATCTGTCAAATCATGGTTTGGGTGAAATCCCGTAGGCTTCTAGCTGATATATCCACTGGCTTGCGTGTGCCTATAACAATATTCAATTGTTGCACGTTATGGCGGGATCCATTGCGTTTTGTACACTCGAGGGGGCAAACGCCACCGAGGGGGTACAAAACCCATGGACCCCAGTCACAGCATGTTACAATTGTTTTTGTTATAACTTGGTAACATTGTTATTTCACTTCTCAAAGTTCTGTTGTCATCTTCAAACATTTTTACGACGGAGTATGTAGGCCTATAGTTTTAAATAAAAAACATTTCTTCGCTGATCCTTTGAACCCGCGGGTGTTTCAAACACAGCGCTGGAAATCGACCATCGGTGGGAACGATCAAGGTGATGTACACTGGTGTACATGTACATCACTTTTCATGTTACCCGACCCCCGAGCCATGTAACATGCGTCTTTGTGTTATATCACGTGACTGGTTCTCGACCAACAAAACTTCCCAATTAGTTATCGAGGTATAACAATCACATCAGGGTTGTACTGACCAGGGGTGTAAGTAGGGGGTGTGAAACCCCCGCCTACATAATTAGTTGTCAACATTTTGAGCCTTAGTTAGCAAATGAAGCATTAAAGGGACACGTTGCTTTGGATCAAGCAAGTTGGTCTTTGAAAATAGCTTGTAACTGAGTGTTAAGTTATGAAATGCATGGGTGATGTTTTAAAAGTAGAATATAATGATCCACCCAAAATACCTCGAAAATTGCGTGGTGTAATATTTTTAACTCCACAAAATGGAGACCGTGTTAGTTTAAAAAGTAAAAGGAAAACCACGCAATTTTGGGGCATACTTGGGAGTTAATGTTATCGTGTGTTATACATGTACAGTGTAGTGTGCATTTAAGCACATGCAGCGTTGACAAAATCACTCCCAAAATGGGGAGTATGGGACAGAAGCCATGTTTGATAGTGCAAGGTTTTACCAAATATTCACCTATTTTCAGATCTCTTTCAAGCCATGTGACTGTGTGGGATTTTTATTTCCTTGTTATAAGCACCTCATCAATTATTGAATATTGAATTCTCCTTTTTCTTAGAAACACCTTTTCCTGCATTTTATATAAATAAATTGTTACATGTCACAATTTACAGATTAGTTTGATTTTGCACAAATCTGAATCTAAAATGTCTTTTGTTCTTCTAAGCCACTTTTTTTCAAGTTTTGTTGCATACTTTGCCATATCATTATTGATTACACAAGTTTCCTTTAACATCATGTGAAGCTAGACCTGTGAACACTTACATATATTCACATCCTGAGGTAACTCTGGGTCAGTTCTAAAATGTCACTCACACAGTGATTCATAGTAGACTGCTGGAGGCAACTGAGGGTTATATCACCATAGCTAATGTTTGTCATCGTACCATGCTTTATAAGCTTTTCAGTCTCTCCTCCTAGATTCATAGCAGGAAACAGCCACAATATACTCTAAAGTAGTAGTTCCAGCCAATGTTCTATACCTTCTGTCTGGGTAGTAGTGAAAAAGCAGGACAGTTCTTTTCAGAACTGAGAAGTCTCCTGAACATCCGATAAATCTACTCTGGTAGAATAAAGCAAAACAGTTCTCTAAGAACAAACTCTACCTGGCAAGTAGATACACACATGGTGTTACCACAAACCAAATATATATTGATACCTCACCGATGCATTGCCTATCAGTCCTATACCATGCAATCCTATACACAATAGACTCCTTGTACAACTCGCAGTGCACTCACACGCGCCTATCTTTTTCCCAATTTTGGGAGCATGAAATATTTTATTCCCAAACAGATGGAAATTGTAGGCGCATTGTTCCAGTTATTTGATGAGGATTACTTGAGCCTTCATACATTGTGTTTTTTCCAGAACAATTCAATTTTGAGAACTTGGCCAAAGTTAGGGTGAGGGGTGACTCTTTGGCTGAATGTGTTTTATTGTGTAAGGGTTCTATAGAAATCAATAGATCCCTTATAACGATACATACTACCAGGTATGCTGAGGCATGCTTTTAAACACAAAGAACAGCTATCGTCCAATGGGCCTTGGGGATGCAAGGGGTCTATTCTCCCAAATCAACAAATAAGAGCTAATGTTGGGGTTTCAATCATCAAATATCCAAGAGGATTTTTGTCACATTCCTCTTCTTATATTTGATTAATTAATGAGTTTTACATGCCATGTCCAGAGACAAACCAGAAGAATCGTTATACAGTGTGGTATTAATGCTCTCTCTATTCCATGATCCTTTATTTCAATCCTCTAGAAATAAAGCAAGATACAATTATCTTTTGAAAATTAAATTACTTCTTGAATATATAAGAACAAAATTATTATTATAACTTGAGTGTGTTGATCGTGATTGATATGACTGTAAGAACTTAATAGCATAGCAACCTTTGTAATTTGTCATATTAAGTTCTTATTTTATAAAAGATGAAACCGTTTCCTTGGATCAAATTTGGGGAAAGAAATTCACAAGTCTTGTAGTTCAAAACTTTTACTGGACCAGAGAGTTCTTTACGAACAATACCAGAGTTAAAATGAGAGTTTTACTTTTGAGTTAATTTGGGAAAAAGCACTAAGAAAAGATGATCCCATTGTTGTTATGGGTAATACTTCAATACTCCATGGAATCAAAGGATCTTTGTAACCAGTGTTAACTAAAATGCAGTGAGGTGTTATTATTCAAAAACACAAGACCACAGGACTTGTATATTTGGTGTGTGGTAACACCATGTGTGTATCTACTTGCCAGGTAGAGTTGTTCTTAGAGAACTGTCTTGCTTTATTCTACTGCCGCGGAGTAGATAATCAGAGGTTCGGGAGACTTCTCAGTTCTGAAAAGAACTGTCCTGCTTTTTAACTATTACCAGGGCGAATGGTATAGAAAATAGACTGGACTACTACTTTAGCTTATAGGATGGTAATTAACTGTACTGCCGCGGAGTCAGTTCTGAATTGGTCTCAACGTTTCGACTAGCTTGCTCTAGTCATCGTCAGGAGACTGAAACGTTGAGATCAATTCAGAACTGACTCCGCGGCAGTACAGTTAATTACGATCCTATAAGCTAAAGTAGTAGTCCAGTCTGTTTTTTATACCATCCGCCCCGGTAATAGTTTAAAAGCAGGACAGTTCTTTTCAGAACTGAGAAGTCTCCCGAACCTCCGATTATCTACTCCGCGGCAGTAGAATAAAGCAAGACAGTTCTCTAAGAACAACTCTACCTGGCAAGTAGATACACACATGGTGTTACCGCAAACCAAATATACTATACATTGATTCCTCACCATGCAATGCCTCAAATCCTATACCACAGGACTTGTCAGGTTATAAGTTTACTGGCCTAACAATAAAATCATTGGCGTCTGCCATTTCGTGCCTTGATTTCAAAATGAGGTAATTCTGTAGATTTGAGGGTTATTGGTACATTTTGCAGACTTGACTTTATTGACTATAGGCCTTTTTAGACTACCTCCGTTTCGAACCGCGTTGAAACCTACCTGGGTCCTCTCCGGTTCATCCTCGCTTAGCCTCTTCGACAGGGATCAGAGATAAGCAACATTCACTCTGGTCTTTACGTGAACTGGCTAATGGTGAATTGAAAACTGCAATTTCGATCCGGATTGAGATTTTAAACCCTGGTCCCTGCCAGGGTTGATTTCAATCCGGCTAGAGCATGCTACCCGGATCTGAGGCGGATTGGATTTTTTAACAGTGTGAAACAGGTTGAACAAAATCTCCGGTTGGGAACCGGTTCTGACCTTGAGATTTTGGACAATGTGAAAAGGCCTGATTTGAAACTAAGGTGAGTGCTATCTACTAATGACTCGATGGGTGTCCATTTGTTATTGCTACAGGAATCATTTGCTAAAGTTGAATTTGTCTCTGCTAACCTCATCAATACAGGTTTGTTCTTGACACTGTACTGGACTTTGTGCTTAAAGGGACATGTTGCCTTGGATTAGTCGAGTTGGTCCACAAAAAGCGTTTGATATCGATATGGTTGTGTTTTAAAATTACAATATAATGATTCACACAAACATGCCTTGAAAGTGCGTGGTTTTCCTTTTACTTTGCTAACTCACACAGTCAGCCATTTTATTGAGTCAAAAATCCCTTTCTAACCTATTCATTGTATAAAAAACAGTTTCAAACGCTTATCATAGACCAACTTGCCCGATCCTAGGCAACGAGTCCCTTTGAAGTTGTTTCCCATATTTCTTTCTGCGTGCAAATAAAACTTTTCATGTATACAGGCTTTCAACTTCCTTATGGAAAAAAAAGGCAAATTCATTGCAACTCCTCCTATGTTTCAGGGTAATTTTAAAGGAAATCCAACTCAAACCAATGTTACAAATTTAGAGGCCAATGTCCGCAATCTTTGTTTTCAATGGGATCTTACATTAAATGTAACACTGGACTGATTGAAATTTTACCCATACCTTGTCAAAAAAAACCCACAAAAACAATGTTATAGTAAAAACAGCAAAAATGTGTGAAAATCTAATAAGGTGAAAGGAATCTCAATTTTATTATAAACTTTTAGTTTCAATGAAAAAAAAAACCAAAACAAGAGTGGTTTGCATAAAAATTATGTTTTGTTGCAGAAAGAATGCAAGATTTATTACCAGTGCTGTGAAAGATCCTCAATAAGTCCAAAGATAATATTTTATGAAGTTTAGGGCTTGTACATATGTATGTCTCGCACTGTCACTGGCAATTTTGTTATTAATTGTATGAAGACTAAAAGAAAGAAAAAGCGGTGCCCACTGCTGTTTGTCATATATTGTGCAAGATAACTTTTAAAAAGTCCACATATGGATGTACGATGTCATTTGAAAGTTTATCGACATAATAATTTTTGTGTTAAAAAATGAAATTGCCAGTTGTTTTCTGCAAAATACATGTAGCATGAGCATTGGGTCATTTGTGTGCATGTTCTTCTGCCTTTCGTTAATTGCAACTAGTGACAGTGGTGTATCAAACTTCATTTCTTTAAAAAAGTTTTGTTTTATGCTGAAAAGACTCTTTTTTTCACCATCGACCCTTTGCAAAAATGTTTGGGCTCAAAAACTGGTGATATGCTGCTGCCACAACCCTGGATATGCCACTTTACAGAAGCTAATGTTTCTTTATTGCAGAACTTTACATGTTGCTTGGTGTTGATCATGTGACTTTTCTTTGGACCCCAGCTTGCTTGATGGGTATCATTTGTACTGTCCCAATGTGTGTTTGTATTAATAGACCACGCAAGTCTTGTGTGTATTTTTGGAAACTTTTGGTTCCCACATACATTGCTTTCATATGTGAAGGAAACAAAATTGCACTCGCTAATTGTTCAATAAGCTTGTATAGTCTATTGCGGATTGCAGCCTGAGCTAAATCATGCATTGCATAGTGTTAAAGGCACTGGACACTATTTGTAATTACTCAAAATAATTATTAGCATAAAACCTTACTTGGTAAACGAGTAATGGGGAGAGGTTGATGGTATCAAACATTGTGAGAATTGGCTCCCTCTGAAGTGCCATATGTTTCGAGAAAGAAGTAATTTTCAAAGAATTTGATTTCAAGACCTCAAGTTTAGAACTTGAGGTCTCAAAATCAACCATCTAAACGCACACAACTTCGTGTGACAAGGGTGTTTTTTCTTTCATTATTATCTCGCAAGTTCGATGACCGATTGAGCTAAAATTTTCACAGGTTTGTTATTTTATGCTTATGTTGAGATACACCAACTGTGAAGGCTAGTCTTTGACCACTACCAATAGTGTCCACTGCCTTTAAAGCACTGGACACTATTGGTAATCACTGTTAGCTTAAAAACTTACTTGTTAACAATCAATGGAGAGCTGTTGATAGTATAGAAACATTGTGAGAAAATTGTGAAGTAACAAAGTTTTCGAGAAAGAAGTAATTTTCCACTAAAACATTTGAATTTGATTTCGAGACCTCAGAATTTGCTTTTGACGTCTCAAAATAAAGCATCTGAAAGCACACAACTTTGTTTGACAAGGGTGTTTTTTCTTCCATTATTTTCTCACAACTTCAATGTCCAATTGATTGAGTTCAATTTTTCACAGGTTCGTTATTTTGTGCATATGTTGAGATACGCCAAGTGAGAAGACTGGTCTTTGACAATTGCTAAAGTTGTCCAGTGTCTTTAAGAACTTTCTGTTTGTATTCCTGTTGCATGACAAGTGGTCTTTGTTTGCATGAGTGTTAGTTGTAATGTGACTATTTTCATAATTGCTGCAAGAATGCCCATTGATGCTTTTGTAAAGAATGAATATATGTGGCAAGTCCCTCATGGGAAGTTGCATATATTGTTACGTTTTGTCTAAAATTGCTTGGTGTAAAGTTCAGTTTTTACTTAGTATTCATGTCCTGGCTTTGTCTAAACTTGTTGCTATGTTCCGCTTCAGTTACAGCATATTATTAATCAGCCGTGCAGGTAGGCTTTTCCTTTCTCAGTGCAAGTCCATGCAGGAAATTGTGTACTTTTAAAGAGGCAAAATGAACACAAATTACAAAAGTATTGTTTGAAAAAGTTGCAAATTAAATCTTCACTACGAAAAAAACCCATCAACTTTTGTATGATTATAAAAATGTCGTCAGATCAAATTAATACATTAAATCCTTGTAGATACAAGTGATTTAAAATTGTTGATATAATTCAGGGATTCTTGAAAATCAGCAGACATTACTATCAGGCAAACGAACAAAAACAAACCAACAAACGTCTGCAGCCAACTTGCATTGACATGTACCTAGGTTAAACAGTGGTTTTCCTGATCATTGTACTTTAATGCTTGCAAAATTCAATTCAATGCAATGCAATTTCAATTGAATTTGTTATAAATGTCATTATTATTGTTCATGGTTTATTAAAACATTCAATTTGGTTGCCACAAGCAGAATTACATTGAATTTACAAAAATTTACAGTAAAAACATTTTTTAGAGAGTAAAATTGGAGCAGTGTATTTTCCCGAGGAAGCGCCTAGGATTACCTCTAGAGTCGTAGTAAAATCCTAACTCTCGAAGCTGTCAATAATTGTACTAGTTTCAAACAAACTTCACAACTGCTGGTGATAATAATAATGATCCACTGAAACCTTACAAGGAAAGTACGCCCAGTTGAGAGAAATGTTTGTATGGCGTGTTTGCATTGTATCTGTCAAGTAGTTTGATGCACATGTAATACAGAACCCTCGGCACTTTCAGTCATTAAAGACTCTGGACACTATTTGAAATTGTAAAAGACTAGTCTTCACAGTTGGTGTATCCCAACATATGCTTAAAGTCACCTGAAAGTGGTGTTTTGTCAAAATAAAACTTTTGCCACTAAAATATGTGTTTTGATGAGTGGAATATGAACAAACAATTAACTAAGGTAAAAAAAAATTTGTTTCCATGTTATTTACAAATTTGAAAATAAGCCCGACCCGAGAGGGCGCTGCTCGTGACGTCAATCGAGGCGCGATATTTGAAGAAAAAGTGCTGCACAGCGCTGAAAAAGACGTCGGACCGGTCCACTAGGCACTATTGCTCTTGTGAGTCTGACCAGCCATGCAGACTGACTCCATCGTTAGTTGTTTTGTTGCATCCAGCAGCAATACAAATGCAAGAAAACAACTTTTTCGAAACGTACAAACTCAATTACTTGGACTTGCATGTACTTTGCACGTGTGTTTACTATACGCATCAAGGCAAAGTCTGCCTCGATTGATGTCACAAAAGGGGTAGGGGGAGTCAACCCCCAAACAACTCAACTATTTTTTCAACATATAAATCGTGACAAACAATTACTAAAAAAATTGGTTTATTGTTACTAAACATATACTCTTATGTTTGAACAAATAAAAATTCTATTTCCAGGTGGCTTTAAAATAACAAACCTGTGAAAATTTGGTCTATATCTGTCGTCGAAGTTGCGAGGTATTAATGAAAGAAAAAAACACCCTTGTCACACCATGGTCACACGAAGTTGTGTGCTCTCAGATGCTTGATTTCGAGACCTCTAATTTTAAATCTGAGGTCTCGAAATTCGTGGAAAATTACTTCATTCTCAAAAACTACGTATGTTTCATACCATCGACAGCCCCCCATTACCTGTAATCAAGAAGAGTTTTATGATAATGATTTTGAGTAATTACCAATAGTGTGTCCCAGTCTTTATGCAAAACATGCAATATTACTAACAGCTAGATTTCAAAACTAATATCCAAAGTGCAGTTGGTGTCAACTTGGTACCTGTTGGTAAGTTATTAATTTACCCAGGGAGTTTTGGTTCAAGTGTCTGCATTTGAGGTGTGGAAGTTTCCAATGTGTAATGTCCCAATTTTTATTTAAAATTCAATCTGGGTATTTTGATGGGGGTTGAGAAAGTTACAAGCTTTCATTTGAAAAAGTCCGCCAATTATTAGTAGCAGTGAAATAAAGTGCTCAAAATAAAGTAGTTTTTGTCGGGATCTGGACAATATATCACGTGACCAGTTCTTATGTGTTTTTAAATAAGAAACGTTTGAATTTTTGTCATGGTTCCTGACCATTAAAACTAAAAGTTTAACTTTTTTTCGTTAGAGCAGGTGATACTCTTTGAAATACCATTCACTCCAAAAAATCTATTGTTTAATGTTTGGGGCAAAAAATCTGACATAGCATCTTTAAGTTGTACATGTAGAGGCTGATTTACAGTGTAGTTGATTTATGTGAAATGGGAGAGTAACTATTAGACTTGCAACTCTAGTATAACATGAGTCATATTGAACATGACTAATCCACCACAATAATTGATACATGACGTGCACTGTGAATTAATAAACAAAAGCTTAAGATGCTAGGTCTGATTTTAGCAAATTTTATCCCAAAATTGTTACAAAAATGTTAGTTTCATGTGTTTACTTTTTTAGAAAAAAAAAGTTAAAACCTTTTTATTAAAGGTATTGCATGGAAAACTTGTGAATGTTTTTTTTTTTTTGAAACCCTTCAGTTGTACACAAACATTTGTTGCATCCTACATGTATTTTGTACAATGTCTGGAATGGCACATCTGAAAGTTCATACTCGTGTTTTGTTTTGAAACAGCACATTGGTCATAATGTATTCTTAATATTATTTGACAATTACCAAGTATCTTTATGGTGAGTCTTGCCAGACAATGACTTCATCACAACAAAATGGAGTAGTCATTAGTGGTGATGCATTCTCGTTTTAGGAGATTTTAGTTTGTCATATAAGATATAACAAAGATTTGCTATACATTTAGGCAAGTTCTTAGAATGGTGTACAACTACATCCGAACAGATGTGAATGCACTTTTTACTTGACCCTAAGTGAAATCAAAGCATTGGCCATGGTACTGCATGATGGCCAACATACGGTAAGATGAAGATCTTTGTTCACTTGAATACACTAGATTAATAATTATGAACCAATGTTTGTTTGTTTGTTTGTTTGTTTGTTTGTTTCAGGTTCTGTATCTAAAGTGTTTGACGATAATGGAAGTTCCTTTGATGTTGTTGTCAACCTCGCTGCTCAGACCAAGTATGGATGCACAGATGAGGTCAGATTGAGGAGTTAATCACATCATATTGACCTTTAGGGTGTGGCCAATTTGGTCATTTGACCAGGCTCTAATTGTATAAAGCTGCTAAGCAGAAAATTCTGCTTAGATTTTGTTGCTAAACAAAAAATTGGTGGAGCACCAGTTGCAACAATGTAAGCCTGATGTAAATGTGGCTGGTAACCTTTATCTGTTACGCACCACTTTTCTGTGCTTAGCTATTTTTTGTGCTTACAACAGGCTTTATAAAACTGGGCCCTATATACAAAGTCCTACTTTGAAACTACGCATTGACCCGTTTGGCACCAGTACCAGCTTAGGTTCCTGCTTATAGTGTCTGTCGGATATTTTGAAAAGGTTCACTATCGGTGCAATTAAGGCTTCAAACAATAAGCAGACTGAGCTTAAGCCCAAGCTAAAGCTGGGTTTGTAAAAGGTATACTAGTATTCTCATGTGGTAATAAATTGGTGGTACATGGATGGCTGTACCATAGTTAAGCTCCACACTCTAAAGTATTATTGAAAAAGTGAAGAAATGTACTTAATTGGTTCTTTATTGGTGTAAAGATGGTGGAACATTTTGTTTCGAGGGATTGGGTCTTTGGGTTCCCATGCCTCGTCCCACGAGGCGAAACAAAATATGTACCTAATGAAGTATGTGTGTACAGGATGCACGTATAAAACTCAGATTTTTAGAAGCATGTCAGCATTTAACTTCTTGCTTTGAATGAATGCTTCCTAAAATGTTTTATCATCTCACTATTCAAGCAGTTCAAAGATTTGTTGACTTTATTGGTACAGAATTGATCCTAACCTTCCTTTGTTCGATTTGCTTTAAATGTAAGGCTGCCTGGGCACATGGTACAGTCATCTTATGCACACATAGATCCTCTATTACTGCACAATCCATGAGTACACAAAGAGTTCATGTACTGGTTTCCCATATGGTGGCTGCATTATGCAGACAGTGTGCTTTATTCATGCATAGAGCTATAACAGCTGTGTGCCAAATTCTGTCACTTTTGCTGAATATCAGTGAACTTCTTTGTGCACAGCCACGATCATGGTTACATATGTTTGAGTCCATTTTGGTGTTTTTGTATAAACAACAGCTTGAAAACAACTAATAAAGCTGTTATTTCGATGTTATTTATATATCAACTGACAGTTCTTCACCAGGAAAACCCGATCGGTTTTGGCATTTGCGAGGATCAGAATGCGTGAAATTGGCCCCAGGTGTTACTCAGCCAGCCAATCAGCTTGCTTTTTATAAATCCCAGCCAGCCAATCAGCTTGCTGTTTATATGACCCAGTTAGCCAATCAGCTTGCTGTTTATATAATCCAGCTAGACAATCAAAACATTGAGTTTTGGTAGTAGGGCCTACTCAAAATGACAGCACTTTTCAAGACTCACTGTTTCCAGAATGTCAAGGGTTGTATTGATAGCATTTGTTGCCTTGTAATACAAGCCCCTCCCCCCCTCTTTACCTAGAAAGTGAAATGGTCTGAGATTTATTGATGTTTTCTGAACAGGTGTATAAAGAAGGAGTACTTACTCTGAGCCTCCACTGTGCAAAGGAAGCTGCAAGGAGAAATGCCAAGAAATACATAGAGGTATCTACAGGTCAGGTGTACACAGCTGATAAGGTGCGTCAGACTGTAAGGCAACACAAATGTTATTTAGCATCCTGCCTTTTGGAAAAGAAGGAGGAAGGTTTTTTTTTCCCAATAAAATGGCCTCCTGACACATTTTAAAAGACAACAGGCTAGGCTTTTTTCCTTCAAAATTTATGTTTCTGTCTGAAGAAAAAGAGAAAGGAGGCGGCCCCTAAAAAGGAAGCGTGTAGGGACACTTCTTTTTTAAGTGGCAAGGTTATGTCTTATCATGTAGTAGTGATTGTATTTTTAACTGTTACTAATTTTGTTGATCTGCAGAGCTGTTAAGCAAAAGTTTCTTACCATTAAAACATTGGAACATAGACCTTTCTATCTGCTATGGCTGCTAAAGCATTGAAAGTACAGTGGTTATCAAATGTTATATGCATGATCGGATGTAGGGTTAAACCAAAATAATGCTTACTAGTGGGACGCGCGGCATCCCGGTAGATGATGAAGCTCCTTTACACAAATGTTTTGAAATGTAATGTGGGTGAGGGTGTTGTACGCCTCTCTTAATATTTATGCATGACGTCATAATTCTACCCCAAAATGATCGGCTATGGCACACGTCTGGCGGGTGGGCGGGCAAGGGGCAATGAGTGAACCAATCCGGAGAACCATCTGTGGAACACTGTCTAATGAGTCACCTGTCAGAAAGCCTTCTAGGAAGTCTGGTAACAACATCGACCATAGTGGTCGACTCACGGTCGCCGCCCAAACTTCCTCCAATCAGATGACTTGTAAGTGGGAGTTTGGGTCGGGTTTTCAACCCGACGTCTGAAACCACACAAACGTGTTGAATTACACACACACAACTGTGTTGATTTCCACAAGGATGCCATAACACTGGACCTTCTAATTTCAATCCAAGATGGCGCAGGTTATGCTTTTAATAGTATAGATAAACAGAAAATATTTGCAAAAAAATTTCTGCTAAGGAGCAATGAGCAGGATACCAGTCACAAATTGTACATGTGACATTGTAGTTTGGCTGGTTACCTTATTCTGGTAAGCATTTTTTCTGTTCTTAGCTACTTTGTGTTCTTTATGTGCTATAATTTAAATTTAGCCCAGGAGTGCAGCGCTCAGCTGTGGCCGGGTGCACCTGTGCTGCTTGTAGATTTTTTTTCATGAGGACTGAAAAAGCACTCTATACATTATCTACCTCTGTGCTGTACAAAAACACAGAATCCTAGATATGAGGGTCCGTTTCCAGGGCAAAACAATTCAGACTCCATAATTCAAAGTTAACCTGTAAGAAGTTACTAATAATAATAGTAATGCAATGTGTATGTGTTGTTATTTAGAAAGCGAGTCATGAAGATTCCAAAACATCACCCTGGACTGGTATAGCTAAATACAAATTGCAAATAGAAGAAGAACTGCCTCGTATTGAAGGGTAAGTGTTTCCAGTCAATGGTCAATGCAGTGCTTTGTCTTGTCTTTTTTTTACTCTGTAAACACTTTGTTGAATGTTTGAATGTTGGCAACCTTTTTGTTGTTTCCTATTCAGATTGAATACATCATTAACAATTTTCACACTAACTTTAAATATTGTTGACATTCTTTCTAAAGTAATTCATTCATTTATAGAATTCATTTGTTTATTGGCTCAAACTATCTAATTGTGACCCTAGTGGCTCTTGGACATCCAAATGCTATTTCTAGTTACACAAATTCTAAGCAAGCAGAACATTCTATTCATTACAGATATACAAACAAAACATTCCTTTCCTATCTGCTTTTTTGCATACAGATTGAATTACATGATTATAAGACCAGCTATTGTGTATGGCATCGGTGATCGGACTGGAGTCAGTAAGTTTGTTTAAAATTCAATGTCTTTTTGTTTCACTTGCAATCCATTAAAACAAAATTGGATCAATTTCAAAGTCAAACCATAATTAGCAGTACAAATGCAAGTTATTTAGTTTTATTTATGGGAATTTTACTGACAGTATACCCTTCAGATTGTGAGTTAATTTTGAAAGGTTAAATTAAATGTAAACTCATTATAACAAAAGGTGTCAGGACACTTCGTACCTTGGACACTTGGTACCTTTTGCAAGGTACGTGTACGAAGTGGCTTTGGACACTTCATACTTTGGACACTTCGTACCTTCTCACAAGACACTTCGTACATTCAGGACAAAAGATTATTGTGTTGATTACCAAGGAGCCATTTTCAGGATTGTGTGATTAAAAGTGTGAGTTGTAGGGGATATGTTTGCAAACTGGGGACAATCAATGGTGAACCGAACATTACAACTAATGACCTGTTACAGCTAATTACCTATTGTCGTCACACCATACCGTAAAAACATCACACCACAAAACATCACAGAGCCATGGGGCATTTCATGACCCATTGTAAGGCTGCTAAAACAGGAACAGCTCCACTCTGTAAACTTACCGTTACCATGCTGTAAACACTATACAAATGTCGGAGGATATAAGTTTAGGTATAGACGCACTGAAGAATTATACCAAGGCCAGTCCTGGTAACTTTCTGCGTGGCAGCAGAAGTAAAAGTCCAATGGGAGCCACATGGCTAAAGATGTCTTATAAGGAAGCAATGTGTATTGTTTGTGGGTAGTGCACATTGTCCTGATATCATTGATAAGTTGTTAATGTGTTGTCTATTTACAGTGCCAAGACTTATTACAGCAGCAGTCTACAGACAGCTTCAGGAAAAGATGAAGGTAATATCAACAACCAATTACTGCAATATTTAAGATTTTAAAATCTATTATATCTTTGCGGTACCCGCTGCCAAAACATTGGATTTGAACTGCCTCTAGCTACCGGGCAACCTCGGTAGTCTAGTTGGTAAGACACTGCTCTAGAATTGCAAGGGTCGTGGGTTTAAATCCCACCAGAGTAATACGCCTTTGATATTTTTTACAGGACTCGGGAGTATTCAGTGCTACATGTAACACAGCGGTGTATGGGTAAAAACCAAAATAAAAAAAAAAAAATTATTGCAATGTTTCCCTCTGCCTGGGTATAATAATAATAATATCAAAGTCTTATATAGGCGCTGAGTATATACAAACTTTCAGAGAGATAGGTTATTGAAGTGATTCTGAGACCCAAGTATGTAGCACGATGCAAGGGTTTACAAGGTGCTACGGCGCATACAGCAGCCTGAGCTAGAAACACCGGGGCGATCCCCTTCTCTTTTCGATAAGTGCACTGGGTTCTTTTAACATGCGTTACACAACACATGGGACCACTGGCCTTACGTCCCATTCGAAGGACGAAGCCCCTAATTTGGGGTGCAGTTGTCCACCCCTGCACTAGCCCGGTGGTACAACTATGCAAATTCCAAAGAAAAACATGGTCAAACCTTGAATTTCAATGTACATTTATTTACCAATGCGTGGTGGAAAAGACATCAGACCCGTATGCTTTGTCTTTGAAAGGGCATGAGCACCAAGGCATTTTCTGCTTGGTAAAGGGCACTCTATGAGGAAATTGTAAATGTCTACTTTAGCATTTCAAGGGCACCAAGACCTGAGACATACAAAAGCACAACAACAAAATTATAAATATCTTTGACAAATTTACGGAATTAAGAAATGAAGAGTGTGTGATATTTTATTAATTTGTGAAGCTTTGCTATTCAGAGATGTGATGTGTTGTAATAATCTTGTGTAAACTGAGCTGAACCTAACTAATAATCTTTGCTTTGGTTCTTCTTTAGTTATTATGGACTCCAGAGTTGAAGATGAACACTATACATGTTGAAGATTTATGCTTGGCAGTGTGGCACTTAATACAATATGGTGAACAGGGTCATGTCTACAATATTGTAGACAAGTCAGATACAAGTAAGTCATATTCTTCTTGTCAGATTTCATTATCCAGTGAAAGTGTTGGTAGAACGAACTTTGGAATTGGGAAGAGTATATTTGTTCCCCCGATCTAGTTTTTAACCATGGGAATAAATATTTTGAATTTCTGATTTTTAAATACCATTATTATTTGTTGAGGATATTGTTATCACAATGGAACCATGACAAAACAAAGTAAAGACAGTAAACTTCATATTATATCTCTCAAAGTGCACAAGGAATTCCTAGAAAACTTGTGGTACTTGTTCACTGTGAATTGACCAAACCATTTGCCCAAAAGCCATGGTCGATATTTGGCCATGGTACATGATGGAATCCCGAACTTAACGATTACAATGTTAAAAAATGGTGGCAGCCTATTGAACAAAAAAGGATGAAGGTCTGGGATTACACAATAAATCCTACAATAAATCCTGCAAAAAGGGAGATCTTGAGCCCAAATTCCAGTATCCTTTGTCCTTGTTTGTACGGGGAGAACCAAGCATGCAGCACTGCGCACATTACACAATAGAATGTCTGTTGCATGTTGACAATGGCACTGTTGTTGATCTTTTTCCCCCCAAAAAACATTGTTTTGGTGTGTCCACCACGGCATCTCATGTATATAACTTTAAATTTCTTTTGGGGGTTTAACAAAGAATTGACTGGAATAGGGTTCGAACCAATGGCCTCTGGATTAACGTGCCGGCGCTCTTCCAACTGAGCTATCTAGCCCTATTATGGCGCAAAATTAACGCAAAATTCATTTACAAAATTTACCCATTCAGTTTCCCTTGTGGTTTATATTGATAACTTTTAATTTCAATGGTCATCCGTTTTTTTCTGGTCGTTAATGTTTTGCATTTAAACTCGTCATCAGATATTAACCAGTTAAAGGCACTGGATACCTGTGGTAATTGCCAAAGACCAGTATTTTCACTAGGTGTATCCCAACATATGGATGCATAAAAAATCAAACCTGTGAAAATTTGAGCTCAATTGGTCATCAAAGTTGCAAGAGAATAATGGAAGAAAATAACACCCTTGTGGCACAGCTTTGCGTTTTTTCAGATGCTTAATAAAAAGCTTCAGCTGAAGTCTTTTGATATTTGAGTGAGAAATTACCTCTTCCTCAAAAACTATTATACTTCAGAGGGCACCGCTTCTCACACTGTTTTATACTGTCAACAGCTCTCCATTACTCGTTACCAAGTAAGTTTTTATACTATTTTGAGTAATAACCAACAGTGTCCAGTGCCTTTTAAGACGCATCATAAGAATAACCTTTGAGTAAACATCAATGAAGTATTATTCATTTCACGTTGTTCCTAACAGCTCAAGGCTCCATGGCTGAATTGGTTTGCAGAATATTTGACATCAAACATGACTACTTTGGAACAGTCATCTCCAACTTTGCACGGGTAAGTTAACAGAATATTGCATGGCATGATGTCTGGTTACAGCTCTTTATCCTAGGAACATCTGAAATATATCTTATAAAATTTCTTGTGCGCCATGTTTGTCAATGATGACACTCCTGGCGCAAAGACAAGAACTCTGCTACAGCATACACAAGGACAACCACATCCCGGAAGCTATGATTTTCTCAAAATGTAGATATAGATAATTAAAAGCTTGCCAAATTAGATGCCCATATTTAGACTCAACTTGTCTCTATTTGTTTTGATTGTAACAGCTGAATATGGCTGAGATTGTAGACGATTCAAATGACAAACATTTTGAGCCATGGACTGAAGCGTGTAATCGAGATGGTTTGCAGTATACCCCATTGAGCCCCTATCTGCACCAGGTATGTACAATAATACTAAATATTTGTTTTTTACATAACGCTTTATATACACCATTTCTCAAAGCGCTTCCAACATTATTACCCTGATCACTGGGCCATTTCGTTCCTTAAACCATCTTAGCTCCCTGGGGAGTATACAGCCTGTGCTACCAAATATGTAGCGCACTAAGCTATTAAAATCAAACACAAGAACCATCTCTGCCCTCACAGTTACCCATTTACCCCTGGGTGCATGGAGAGAAGCAATTATAGTAAAGCGTCTTGCTCAAGGAGTGTCACGACCGGGGTTTGAACCCACACTCACCTAAACAGAAATGCCAGAGCTTGAGTTTGGTTCTCTTAGCCGCTCAGCCACGACACCCCAGGTATAATGAGAAAATAGAATCATCTGCTGCTAACGGGGTTCAATTGCTTGGCTCTGATTTTGCTTACAGATGCAGGGAATTCCACACTTACGTTAAGTTAGCAGGGAATTAGCTTGTTAGCATGTTACTAGGCCATCTTTGCTTACACATCTAGCACAGAACAGAAAAGGAGAATGATAGCGATTATTGCAGATTTCTGGAGGGTTAGCAGAGCCATGAAATTTAGCTCACCAACTAAAAGGGCATGTGCTATAAATACCCCAAAGACCCTTGTACATGTAGTCTTAAAATGTTGGGTCATTAGCATAAAAAAGTGACTGATATCTAAATGTATTTACAATGTTATGATTCTGATGTACTTGATCTACCTAACAGTGATAGGCTCTACTAGCTGTCCGAGACCATTCCATCACAATCATTAAATGACTTGCCCAATCTATAACAATTGGAGACTGAACAAGTGTGAAGACTATTCTGAAGTAATATATATTTGACAAGTGTGAAGACTATTCTGAAGTAATATATACTTGACAAGTGTGAAGACTATTCTGAAGTAATATATATTTGACAAGTGTCAAGACTATTCTGAAGTATGAATATTTGGTTTGCGGTAACACCATGTGTATATCTACTTGCGAGGTAAATTTTTTTCTGAAAAGAACTGTCCTTTTTTAAATTTATAATACATGGGTGGAAGGTTGAAAATCAGCCGGGACTACATGTACTACTTTATCTTAAAGGATCATTATTACCTGCACTACCGCAGAGTGAGTTCTTAAATGGTCTCAACGTTTCGACTAGCATACTCAAGTCATCGTCAGGAGTTTGACGGAAAATCCAAACAATCTACTCTGCGGTAGTAGAATATATAGCAAGTTAGTTCTCAAAAGAACAAATTCTACCTGGCAAGTAGACACACATGTAGTGTTACTGCAAACCTCACCATGCAAAGCCTCAAATCATATATTCTGTAGTAGTAGTAGTCTAGAAGTTACTTTTTATGGTAAAAGTTTATCTTGAGCTCTAAATTGTTGATGACACATAAACACTGTATTGATTTGCTGTACTTTGACCAGGAGCTGTTGTACAACAAACATTTGTACATGGACGGACAGAAACTAGAGACCACTGGCTTCCAATTGACCAAACCACAACTCACTGAGGAATTATTAAGACAGGTACGTGTTAGACTCGAGACTATCACAAGATGGTTATTGTTCAGACTGTGTTCCTATGGTTGCGAATCAAATTGGTAGTTTAACTGGCCAGCTTCTTCCCAGGTAAACTAACCTCGTCAAACTAACTAAACCAAAAAGTCCATTGCTCCCAGGTAAACTAACCTCGTCAAACTAACTAAACCAAAAAGTCCATTGCTCCCAGGTAAACTAACCTCGTCAAACTAACTAAACCAAAAAGTCCATTGCTCCCAGGTAAACTAACCTCGTCAAACTAACTAAACCAAAAGTCCATTGCTCCCAGGTAAACTCACCTTGTCAAACTAACTAAACCAAAAAGTCCATTGCTCCCAGGTAAACTAACCTCGTCAAACTAACTAAACCAAAAAGTCCATTGCTCCCAGGTAAACTCACCTTGTCAAACTAACTAAACCAAAAAGTCCATTGCTCCCAGGTAAACTAACCTCGTCAAACTAACTAAACCAAAAAGTCCATTGCTCCCAGGTAAACTAACCTCGTCAAACTAACTAAACCAAAAGTCCATTGCTCCCAGGTAAACTAACCTCGTCAAACTAACTAAACCAAAAAGTCCATTGCTCCCAGGTAAACTAACCTCGTCAAACTAACTAAACCAAAAGTCCATTGCTCCCAGGTAAACTCACCTTGTCAAACTAACTAAACCAAAAGTCCATTGCTCCCAGGTAAACTCACCTTGTCAAACTAACTAAACCAAAAAGTCCATTGCTCCCAGGTAAACTAACCTCGTCAAACTAACTAAACCAAAAGTCCATTGCTCCCAGGTAAACTCACCTTGTCAAACTAACTAAACCAAAAGTCCATTGCTCCCAGGTAAACTAACCTCGTCAAACTAACTAAACCAAAAGTCCATTGCTCCCAGGTAAACTCACCTTGTCAAACTAACTAAACCAAAAAGTCCATTGCTCCCAGGTAAACTAACCTCGTCAAACTAACTAAACCAAAAGTCCATTGCTCCCAGGTAAACTCACCTTGTCAAACTAACTAAACCAAAAAGTCCATTGCTCCCAGGTAAACTAACCTTGTCAAACTAACTAAACCAAAAAGTCCATTGCTCCCAGGTAAACTCACCTCGTCAAACTAACTAAACCAAAAAGTCCATTGCTCCCAGGTAAACTAACCTCGTCAAACTAACTAAACCAAAAGTCCATTGCTCCCAGGTAAACTCACCTTGTCAAACTAACTAAACCAAAAAGTCCATTGCTCCCAGGTAAACTAACCTCGTCAAACTAACTAAACCAAAAAGTCCATTGCTCCCAGGTAAACTAACCTCGTCAAACTAACTAAACCAAAAAGTCCATTGCTCCCAGGTAAACTCACCTTGTCAAACTAACTAAACCAAAAAGTCCATTGCTCCCAGGTAAACTAACCTCGTCAAACTAACTAAACCAAAAAGTCCATTGCTCCCAGGTAAACTAACCTCGTCAAACTAACTAAACCAAAAAGTCCATTGCTCCCAGGTAAACTAACCTCGTCAAACTAACTAAACCAAAAAGTCCATTGCTCCCAGGTAAACTAACCTCGTCAAACTAACTAAACCAAAAAGTCCATTGCTCCCAGGTAAACTAACCTCGTCAAACTAACTAAACCAAAAAGTCCATTGCTCCCAGGTAAACTCACCTTGTCAAACTAACTAAACCAAAAAGTCCATTGCTCCCAGGTAAACTAACCTCGTCAAACTAACTAAACCAAAAAGTCCATTGCTCCCAGGTAAACTAACCTCGTCAAACTAACTAAACCAAAAAGTCCATTGCTCCCAGGTAAACTAACCTCGTCAAACTAACTAAACCAAAAAGTCCATTGCTCCCAGGTAAACTAACCTCGTCAAACTAACTAAACCAAAAAGTCCATTGCTCCCAGGTAAACTCACCTTGTCAAACTAACTAAACCAAAAGTCCATTGCTCCCAGGTAAACTAACCTCGTCAAACTAACTAAACCAAAAAGTCCATTGCTCCCAGGTAAACTCACCTTGTCAAACTAACTAAACCAAAAAGTCCATTGCTCCCAGGTAAACTCACCTTGTCAAACTAACTAAACCAAAAGTCCATTGCTCCCAGGTAAACTAACCTCGTCAAACTAACTAAACCAAAAAGTCCATTGCTCCCAGGTAAACTAACCTCGTCAAACTAACTAAACCAAAAAGTCCATTGCTCCCAGGTAAACTAACCTCGTCAAACTAACTAAACCAAAAAGTCCATTGCTCCCAGGTAAACTAACCTCGTCAAACTAACTAAACCAAAAAGTCCATTGCTCCCAGGTAAACTCACCTTGTCAAACTAACTAAACCAAAAAGTCCATTGCTCCCAGGTAAACTAACCTCGTCAAACTAACTAAACCAAAAAGTCCATTGCTCCCAGGTAAACTAACCTCGTCAAACTAACTAAACCAAAAAGTCCATTGCTCCCAGGTAAACTAACCTCGTCAAACTAACTAAACCAAAAAGTCCATTGCTCCAGGTAAACTAACCCGTCAAACTAACTAAACCAAAAAGTCCATTGCTCCCAGGTAAACTAACCTCGTCAAACTAACTAAACCAAAAAGTCCATTGCTCCCAGGTAAACTAACCTCGTCAAACTAACTAAACCAAAAAAGTCCATTGCTCCCAGGTAAACTAACCTCGTCAAACTAACTAAACCAAAAAGTCCATTGCTCCCAGGTAAACTAACCTCGTCAAACTAACTAAACCAAAAAGTCCATTGCTCCCAGGTAAACTAACCTTGTCAAACTAACTAAACCAAAAAGTCCATTGCTCCCAGGTAAACTAACCTCGTCAAACTAACTAAACCAAAAAGTCCATTGCTCCCAGGTAAACTAACCTCGTCAAACTAACTAAACCAAAAAGTCCATTGCTCCCAGGTAAACTAACCTCGTCAAACTAACTAAACCAAAAAGTCCATTGCTCCCAGGTAAACTAACCTCGTCAAACTAACTAAACCAAAAAGTCCATTGCTCCCAGGTAAACTAACCTCGTCAAACTAACTAAACCAAAAAGTCCATTGCTCCCAGGTAAACTAACCTCGTCAAACTAACTAAACCAAAAAGTCCATTGCTCCCAGGTAAACTCACCTTGTCAAACTAACTAAACCAAAAAGTCCATTGCTCCCAGGTAAACTAACCTCGTCAAACTAACTAAACCAAAAA